>NC_059093.1:21115507-21429725 GCF_020497125.1 Mauremys mutica
AGCGAAATGGACCTGCTCCGCCTCTTAACAAAATTAAGGGTGGAAGACCGCCACCTGCTGCTCCATTTCAACATCTTCAAATTGACTTTGCAGATATGCCAAAGGCTTTTGGGAAAAAACACCTCCTTGTTTTGGTTTGCCCTCTGACTTCATGGGTCGAAGCTTTTCCTACTGCTAATTGTACTGCTGCCACAGTGGCGAAGATCCTCCTTAGAGACATTGTACCCCGTTTTGGCATCCCTCTCATACTTGATTCAGATCGCGGACCCCACTTTACTGGTAATGTCCTTGGCCATTTAGAACAAGGACTGGGCATTTCACACTCCTTTCATACACCCTACCACCCCCAGTCTAGCGGGAAAGTTGAGCGTATGAATAGGGAGCTTAAGCTTACATTGGCTAAATACTGTCAGGAAACAGGGTTAAAGTGGCCTCAGGTACTTCCCTTGGTCCTGTTTCACCTTCGTACTCGCCCAACCCGTGTATTGGGATTATCCCCCTTTGAACTGCTCTATGGACACCCCCCTTTCAAAGGCGGGGCGCTACCACGTGCTGATGTTTCACTATTGGGAGGGGATCATATGACCGCGTGCCAGTTTCTCTCCCTACAGGCTTGCCTCCGTACCCTTTGGAAAGCGATCCACCCGTTCCAACCAGGGGACTTCGTCTGGGCCAAAAAGTTCGTTCGTGGCGACGCCCTCCAGCCAAGGTTTACTGGACCCCCACCAGGTTCTTTTAACAACCCAGACTGCAGTGTTCCTGGAAGGACGCAAATCCTGGATCCACCACTCCCACGTCAAGCCAGCCGTAGTGGACCACAGTGACGAACCAGCAGCTCTTGCCACCACTAAGGACACTGCCTCTGACCAGTGGACCAGCTTACCTCTTTCAGACATCAGACTTAAATTGACTCAAAAAAATGAGAGGACCTTTTATTCTGACAACTGTATGTTTTTTTATTATGCCTTTTTATTTTATTTTCTGCTTATGTAAACAACACCTACCCTGACACTTTTCAACATACCAAACATCTAAGGGAAATGGCTAAGAACTACTCCTCTGGCCAGCCACCTTATGATTGGTGGTGAGCCTTATGGAATTGGCTGCCTGGATTTGGGTGGGTTAAAAAACTCTTGGTGGGTATTGTTGGGGCCATAGTAATCCTTATAATACTGTGTTGCTGTATTCAATGTGTCCCCTCCCTCATAAACTCATGTGGGTCAGTTTATTCTTTTTCTACTTCAGCCAAAGGCCTTACTCTCTTCGAGTTGGCCAAGGCTGAAATTGCCAAGCGGCCCTTGGCTCCTTAAAATGGGGTGTAGCTTTGGTAAATAATTATCCCAAAGCTACAAATGGAGGAATGTTGAGTCTGAACTTTTCATGAGTTTAAACTTAATCCAGACTTGATGTCTCTGTCTGAAACTTTTAATCAAAGCTCTGACCTGCGAACTACTTCTGACACCTCCCCCCTCCCAATAAGTAGCCATATCCTCCTTTGTCTTTTCTAATTTACATTTTAACCTGTTTTATCCTGTAGAATCTTGATTGATTATGCATGACCAATATGATCTGTTAATCACTTTGTTTATTTCTGTGTATAAACATTGATGCTCACCACTAATAAACTGGCCACACTTACTCCCAAGCTCTGCTTTTAAGCTAAGGATGGTGTGAGCCCGTTGATCAACGAATTGTTGTCTGGTCTCTGACAGATTTCTGAGCCCCATACCAACTCCGCACGAACTCGGGTGCTGGAGAGGTGAGTAGGACTTGCTTTTTACCTAACACTGTGTTAGTGCCTCAGTGTCCCCTATGCCGTTAAGTATCTAGCAAAGCAAGAGGCCAGTGCATCTAAATACCTGATACTCTGTCTCCTAGCAAATGATGGCCTGGGCCCCTCCTCTGCAAAGGTGCCAACTGAAGGTGTTGGAGACTGTCACGGAGTGTGGGGCAGTCCTGGCTGCACCGCTCTTACTGGGACTCACAGGGACTCTCAGCCAGCCAGTAAAACAGAAGGTTTCTTGAACATCAGGAGCACAGGCTACAGCAGAGCTCGTGTTCAGAGCTAGGACCTTTCTGGGGTTCAGGGTGCTTGGATCCCAGCCTAGGATTCCCTGAACTCCCACCATCCAGCCCCAAACCGAAACGGACTCCCCCCCTCCACTCGGCTCTTTTTCTTTGTCTAGCTCCCCTGGCAAAGGTGTTGACCTCCCCTCCCCCCTGCCTAGCTCAGGTTACAGGCTGAATACCTGTCCCTCACCTAAAGTCCTCCCCGGCTCTCCCAACCCCACACAGACAGCTCCTACTCCATCACACAGGGTTGCGGGCTCCAGGCCAAGAGAGTGGGTCTGCGGGGCTTCTGCACTTGGGTGGGGGAGCGGGACTGCGGGTTGCTGGGCTCTTGGCGGGGTAGCAGGAGTCTCCGGGCTCCTGCCGGGAGAGCGGGGCTCCATGGTTGCGGGCTCCTGCCAGAAGAGCGGGGGTGTGGGGTTGCCGGCGGGATCGCGATTTGGCGGGGCTCCTGTCCAGCGAGTGGGGCTGCAGGGTTGCCCAGAAAGGCAAGATTGAGAGGTTTTGGCTCTGAACACTAGCTCTGCTGTAGCCTGTGCTCCTGTTGTTCAATAAACCTTCTGCTTTACAGGCTGGCTGAGAGTCCCTGTGAGTCCCAGGAAGAGGTGTGCAGGGCCGTACTCCCCCACACTCCGTGAAAGTCTCCAACACCTTCAGTTGGCACCTTTGCAGAGGAGGGGCCCAGGCCATCAGTTGCAAGGAGACAGAGTGTCAGGCATTTAGGTACACTGGTCTCTTGTTTTGCTAGATACTAAAGAACTGCAAAGGGGAAACTGAGGCACCAACACAGCATTCACAGACCCCCAGTAAGAACAGTCCCCCTTCGTCACATCTCTCCCCCTATCGAGACCGAACTGAGTGGGGTCACTTCAGCCAGTGACCTGGGGAAGTTCGAACCCACCTACATTCCCATGGATGCCCCAGGATCCCCCCAGTTATGGGGGAAGAGTTACCCCAGGCCATTCCAGTTTCCTGCCCCCCTTTAGGTCGGGGGGACTCAAGGGCACTCGGAGTTGGCAGGTGGAAAGGCTTATGCAGCCCAGGGCTTTTCGTCACTCCAATACCCCTGGGGTTCAAGTTGGGCTGGGGTCTTCTCCCCGCGTTCCAGTCTGGGGGGGCTGTGATTTGGGCTCTCTTGGTTCAGAGCCCTTTCGTAAAGCAGAGTTGCACTGTTAAGCCCTTTGTTAGAGCTCCTACCGTGAAAATAGCAAAACATGACCCTTTTCGCTGCGAGCGAGGAAAGTCTAATGGAATCGTCCTCCTGCAATTCTGATACACTGCTGAGAATTTGGCAGTTATACGTTGTGAAAACAGCGAAACATGAGAAATTCACTGCGGATTATTGGGAAGCACGAATTCCTCCTGCTCCCATCCTAAAATTGCTATTCGGATGCTCAGCTAGCAACTTGACCGAGCTACGCTGTGAAAACAGCTATAGCAGAGCAATTCATTCGAAATCACTCGTAGGCAGGAATTTCTCCTGGAAACACGCTAAAAATGCTATTCGGTTCCACTGCTGGCTATTTGGAAGAGCTCCGTTTGTGAAAATTCCAAAAAAGGAGACGTTCAGTGCAAACAACTGCTAGGCAACACTTTCTCCTAGACCCATCTTACAAATGCTATTCCGATGCAATGCTGGCAATTTGGCAGAGATCCGTTTGGGAAAACAGCGAAATGTGAGAAATTCATTGCGGATTATTTGTAGTCATTAATTTCTCCTGGTACCAGCCTAAAATTTGATATCAAGCTGCACTGCTGTCGATTTGACAGAGATACGATTTCAACGGTTTCAAAGCAGCTAAACATGAGAAAGGATTCCACACCATTGGAAAGCAAGTATTCCTCCTGTTCCCATCCTCAACTTGCTATTCCGATGCACAGCAACAACATGACCGAGATACGCTGTGAAAACAGCTACACATGAGCAATTCATTCCAAATCACTCGTAGGCACGAATTGCTCCTGGAACCACCCTAAAAATGCTATTCGATTACACTCCTGCCCATTTGGCAGAGATCCGTTTGTTCAAATTCCTAAAAATGAGATGTTTAGTGCAAACCACTGCTAGGCAACACTTTCTCCTAGACCCATCTTAAAAATGCTATTCCGATGCATTGCTGGCAATTTGGTAGAGATCCGTTTGGGAATACAACGAACTGTGAGAAATTCATTGCGGATTATTGGTAGTCATGAATTTCTCCTAGACCCATCTTACAAATGCTATTCAGATGCACTGCTGTCAATTTGACAGATGTACGATTTGTACGAAGGTTTCAAAGCAGTTAAACATGAGAAAGAATTCCACACCATTGGAAAGCAAGTATTCCTCCTGTTCCCATCCTAAACTTGCTATTCCGATGCACAGCAACAACATGACCGAGATACGCTGTGAAAACAGCTACACATGAGCAATTCATACCAAATCATTCGTAGGCACGAATTGCTCCTGGAACCACCCTAAAAATGCTATTCGATTACAGTCCTGCCCATTTGGCAGAGATCCGTTTGTGAAATAGCTAAACATCAGAAATTCTGTCAAAATGTAAGCTAGGCACGTGAAAAGAGCTAACGAAGAATTCTTAAGCCCACATCAGTGCTAGACACGACTTTCCCCTTGAACCAACCTCCAATTGCTATTCGAAAGCACTAGTGGCTATTTGGCAGAGTCCCTTTTGTGAAAATTGCTAAAAAGGAGACGTTCAGTGAAAAGCACTGCTAGGCAACACTTTCTCTTGGAACCATTTTACAAATGCTATTCGGTTGCATTGCTGGCCATAAGACTAATCTGCGAGTGTGAAAATTGATACATATGAGAAATTCATTCAGGTTCATTGCTAGGCACAGATTTCTCTGAGAATCGTCTTTCACAAGCCAATAGCATCCCCTGATGGACATTTGGTAGAGATTCCTTTCGTGAACATTGCTAAACATGAGCCAGTCAGTGCAGCTCACTGATAGGTACGAATTTCTCTTTGAAATAGGCATAAAATAGCATTCGGTTGCACTGTTAAGCCCTTTGTTAGAGCGCCTTCCGTGAAAATAGCAAAACATGACCCTTTTCGCTGCGAGCGAGGAAAGTCTAATTGAATCGTCCTCCTTCTGCAATTCTGATACACTGCTGAGAATTTGGCAGTTATACGTTGTGAAAACAGCGAAACATGAGAAATTTACTGCGGATTATTGGGAAGCACGAATTCCTCCTGCTCCCATCCTAAAATTGCTATTCGGATGCACAGCTAGCAACTTGACCGAGCTACGTTGTGAAAACAGCTATACCTGAGCAATTCATTCGAAATCACTCGTAGGAATGAATTTCTCCTGGAAACACGCTAAAAATGCTATTCGGTTCCACTGCTGGCTATTTGGAAGAGCTCCGTTTGTGAAAATTACTAAAAAGGAGACGTTCAGTGCAAACAACTGCTAGGCAACACTTTCTCCTAGACCCATCTTTCAAATGCTTTTCGGTTACATTGCTGGCCAGAAGACTAATCTGCGTGTGTGAAAATGGAAAATATGAGAAATTCGAATCATAGTGCAGCTACAGACAAGAGCAATGTCTAGCTACAAGGGGACCCAGTCCATTTGAAATGTACGCTGTTTCAGAAAAGGAAAATAGGAAAATATGAGTAATTATGAGAAATTCGTTCAGGATCATTGCTAGGCACCGATTTTTCTGAGAATCGTCTTTCACAAGCCAATAGCATCCCCTGCTGGACATTTGGTAGAGATTCCTTTCGTGAACATTGCTAAACATGAGCCAGTCATTGCAGCTCACTGGTAGGTACGTATTTCTCTTTGATATATCCACAAAATACCATTCGGTTGCACTGTTAAGCCCTTTGTTAGAGCTCCTTCCGTGAAAATAGCAAAACATGACCCTTTTCGCTGCGAGCGAGGAAAGTCTAATTGAATCGTCCTCCTTCTGCAATTCTGATACACTGCTGAGAATTTGGCAGTTATACGTTGTGAAAACAGCGAAACATGAGAAATTTACTGCGGATTATTGGGAAGCACGAATTCCTCCTGCTCCCATCCTAAAATTGCTATTCGGATGCACAGCTAGCAACTTGACCGAGCTACGCTGTGAAAACAGCTATACCTGAGCAATTCATTCGAAATCACTCGTAGGCATGAATTTCTCCTGGAAACACGCTAAAAATGCTATTCGGTTCCACTGCTGGCTATTTGGAAGAGCTCCGTTTGTGAAAATTCCTAAAAAGGAGACGTTCAGTGCAAACAACTGCTAGGCAACACTTTCTCCTAGACCCATCTTACAAATGCTATTCCGATGCATTGCTGGCAATTTGGCAGAGATCCGTTTGGGAAAACAGCGAAATGTGAGAAATTCATTGCGGATTATTTGTAGTCATGAATTTCTCCTGGTACCAGCCTAAAATTTGATATCAAGCTGCACTGCTGTCGATTTGACAGAGGTACGATTTCAACGGTTTCAAAGCAGCTAAACATGAGAAAGGATTCCACACCATTGGAAAGCAAGTATTCCTCCTGTTCCCATCCTCAACTTGCTATTCCGATGCACAGCAACAACATGACCGAGATACGCTGTGAAAACAGCTACACATGAGCAATTCATTCCAAATCACTCGTAGGCACGAATTGCTCCTGGAACCACCCTAAAAATGCTATTCGATTACACTCCTGCCCATTTGGCAGAGATCCGTTTGTTCAAATTCCTAAAAATGAGACGTTCAGTGCAAACCACTGCTAGGCAACACCTTCTCCTAGAACCATCTTACAAATGCTATTCCGATGCATTGCTGGCAATTTGGCAGAGATCCGTTTGGGAAAACAACGAACTGTGAGAAATTCATTGCGGATTATTGGTAGTCATGAATTTCTCCTAGACCCATCTTACAAATGCTATTCAGATGCACTGCTGTCAATTTGACAGATGTACGATTTGTACGAAGGTTTCAAAGCAGCTAAACATGAGAAAGAATTCCACACCATTGGAAAGCAAGTATTCCTCCTGTTCCCATCCTCAACTTGCTATTCCGATGCACAGCAACAACATGACCGATATACGCTGTGAAAACAGCTACACATGAGCAATTCATACCAAATCACTCGTAGGCACGAATTGCTCCTGGAACCACCCTAAAAATGCTATTCGATTACAGTCCTGCCCATTTGGCAGAGATCCGTTTGTGAAATAGCTAAACATCAGAAATTCTGTCAAAATGTAAGCTAGGCACGTGAAAAGAGCTAATGAAGAATTATTAAGCCCACATCAGTGCTAGACACGACTTTCCCCTTGAACCAACCTCCAATTGCTATTCGAAAGCACTAGTGGCTATTTGGCAGAGTCCCTTTTGTGAAAATTGCTAAAAAGGAGACGTTCAGTGCAAAGCACTGCTAGGCAACACTTTCTCCTGGAACCATTTTACAAATGCTATTCGGTTGCATTGCTGGCCATAAGACTAATCTGCGAGTGTGAAAATTGATACATATGAGAAATTCATTCAGGTTCATTGCTAGGCACAGATTTCTCTGAGAATCGTCTTTCACAAGCCAATAGCATCCCCTGATGGACATTTGGTAGAGATTCCTTTCGTGAACATTGTTAAACATGAGCCAGTCATTAGAGCTCACTGATAGGTACGAATTTCTCTTTGAAATAGCCATGAAATAGCTTTCGGTTGCACTGTTAAGCCCACTGTTAAGCGCCTTCCGTGAAAATAGCAAAACATGACCCTTTTCGCTGCGAGCGAGGAAAGTCTAATTGAATCGTCCTCCTTCTACATTTCTGATACACTGCTGAGAATTTGGCAGTTATACGTTGTGAAAACAGCGAAACATGAGAAATTTACTGCGGATTATTGGGAAGCACGAATTCCTCCTGCTCCCATCCTAAAATTGCTATTCGGATGCACAGCTAGCAACTTGACCGAGCTACGCTGTGAAAACAGCTATACCTGAGCAATTCATTCGAAATCACTCGTAGGAATGAATTTCTCCTGGAAACACGCTAAAAATGCTATTCGGTTCCACTGCTGGCTATTTGGAAGAGCTCCGTTTGTGAAAATTCCTAAAAAGGAGACGTTCAGTGCAAACAACTGCTAGGCAACACTTTCTCCTAGACCCATCTTTCAAATTCTATTCGGTTACATTACTGGCCATAAGACTAATCTGCGTGTGTGAAAATGGAAAATATGAGAAATTCGAATCATAGTGCAGCTACAGACAAGAGCAATGTCTAGCTACTAGGGGATCCAGTCCATTTGAAATGTACGCTGTTTCAGAAAAGGAACTAGAAATGGCTTCATAGCCTACAGCTACCCACAGCTCACAGCTACCTCACAGGCTCAGGGCGTTGGTTTTGGGCCGCTCTAGAGACAGCGATTAGCCAACTATCTAAAGTTTAGGGTGTTCAGATGCACGGATCTATCTACCTAGCTAGCTAGCTATCTATCACGAACACTAATAAGCATCTTTAATTTTTCTTGTTTAAGCAATGCCATTGGAACTGCGGCAGTTTTACTGACATTACTGAAAAGCTCTACAGTTACCTTATCTATCTACATATCTAGCTATCCATAAACACTAATGAGCATCTTTAATTTTTCTGGCTTAAGAATTTCCATTTGAACTCCTCCTGGTCTACTTACAACTTTTCTCCACATTGATCTAGCTAGCGATCTAGCTAGCTGTCTAGCGACCTAGACAGCTATCTAATCACTAAAACTAATGAGCTTTTATTTTTCTTGTTTACGCATTTCCAGCGGAACTTCCCCTGTTTCACTGACAAGTATCAGAGGGGTAGCCGTGTAAGTCTTAGGTTAATGAGCCTTTTTTATATTTAATAATGTCTTATGTATTCAGGTGCCTGTCTGATCCGATAGCTAGCTAGCTAGATTGCCAGATCGAGTAACTGAATAACGCTTGAGTAAAGCTATCAGGAAAACAGGGACTCTTACAAAGAGAAAAAGTAAAGCTTCTTATCACTGTTCGTGATTAGTTAGCTCCATCGATCGAGCTAGAGCGAGAGACAGACAGTGTAACTGTATAAATCTTGAGAAATGCTGTCAGTGAAACAGGGGAAGTTCCATTTGTAATTGTAAACCGTACACAAGAAAAATAAAAGGTGCTCATTAGTGTTTGTGATTAGATAGATAATTAGATCGCTAGACAGCTAGCTAGATCGCTACGTTGTTAAAAGTGAATAAAGTTGTAAGTAGAACAGAGGGAGCTCAAATGGAAACGCTTAAACAAGAAAAATTAAAGATGCTTATTAGTGTTCGTGATTAGATAGATAGATAGCTATTGCATCTGCACACACTAGTTGCAGAGGAGCTCTGTCTCCAGAACGGCAAAAACCAAAACCCTGCGCCAATACCTGTGGCTGATGGTATCTGCAGGCTTTGAAACCATTTCTAGGTCCTTTTCTGAAAGAGCGTACATTTCAAATGGTCCCCTCGTACCTGGACATTGCTCTAGTCTGCAGCTGCCCTATGATTCGAGCGTGGGTGTCTTTCAAATCACTGGCCGACTAACTCTTCATTTCTACAGCAGATTTGCTCAAAGACTCCTGTCCCGACTGAGATTCCATACCTCAAGTTGTTTTTAAAGAATTCGAGAAACAGAAAGAATGTAATAAGCCGCATTTTGAAACTAGGAAGGGGGAACTCAAAAAGACAGACGACTTTTCCAATAAAGGCATTCAAAAGTCAGGAACGAGAATGAGCCTAGGAAACTTCATTCCCGAGACTAATTCTTTCCAAAGCTCCAAGGGCCTGGATAGAGAGGCTAATATTACAAGCAGCAGCTTAGCCAGAGCTAGATTAAAATGGCTCTATAGCTGTGTAGGCATACACATAGATTGCTGTTACAGCTCAAACTCAGACACCTAGGTAGTGGAGCCTAAGTGAAATCCTGACTGTAAACCCAGTAAACTATGCAATTTGGAACTGTATGAAGTAAAATTGGAATGCATGTTCCTCTTAACCTGGGCTAGACAACCTATGGCACGTGTGCCGAAGGCTGCACAGAAGCTGATTTTCAGTGCACTCACACTGCCCGGTCCTCGCCACCAATTCGAGGCAGAGGATTATGGGGACGGGGGCGCTCTCCATTTTAATTTCAATATAGATGAAGCGTCTTCATCATTTAAGAAACCTTATTTACTATACATACAAACAAAGTTTAGTATCAGAGGGGTAGCCGTGTTAGTCTGGTTCTGTAAAAGCAGCAAAGAATCCTGTGGCACCTTATAGACTAACAGACGTTTTGCAGCATGAGCTTTCGTGGGTGAACACCCACTTCTTCGGATGCAATTAGTTTAGTTATACATTTTAGACATAAAGAAAGAGACCTTCTGAAAACCTTGATATGTATTTCGGTCACGCGAAACCTCAAAAATGAGTGACTAAATGAAGACTGGGCACACCTCTTCTGAAACGGTGCCGAGCCCTGCTGTAGCCAGTCTTATTGCACGACAGAGAGAGTTTTTCCTAGAAACCAGCAGAGGGTGCTGTTGCCTTGTCAAGGCTCTTTCCTTGAGGCTTTTGAAAAAGCTCCGGTGAAGTAGTTTATTTTTCAAGAGCGCTATGCTAAATGGACTAGAAAAATGCCACGAAATGAGCTGCCCGGGGAGCGGGCGCGTACGGAGAGTCGCGCGCCGGCCGGAGGAGCGTGGATCCCGCTCCCTCGGTGGGTCCGCGGGGTCCAGAACATAGAAAAGACTTTACAAAAGAGGTGATCCATTCTAATTCTCTCCGAAGTAACAGAGCAGGCTATAAACACTACTATAGCGACTCATTGAAATAGTCACTGCCACACATGGACTTCTTGTCCTCAGGCGCTCTCTGAACTCTTCCCGGCTACGTTCTCAGCCATACTCTATTTTGGTGACACAACCCTCTTAGTTGTCTCTCTTCAGAACCACATCTATTTCGTGCATCTCCACAATAAATGTCGCAGAGACCCTCTTCTCGGGCTGTCCCACATTAGTAAGACTTCACCATAGGCGACAGGTACAGTATTGTCTCGCTCTCCGGGACCAAGCTCCGCAACCCCTTTCTTCCTCTCCTCCGGCTGTAGCTCCACATCCCCGCGGCCCTGTCCCCCGGCCAGAACCTCGCAACTTCAGAGCTCCCAGCCGGAGCCCCACAACCCCGCGGTCCCGCTCCCCCGCCCAAGTACAGAAACCCCGCAGCCCCACTCTCTTGTCCCGGAGCCCCGCAACCCTCCACCCCCAGTCGCCGGACCGGAGCCCGGCAACCCTGCAGCCCCGTTCTCTCGGTCAGAGGCTCGCAACCCCGCACTCTGGCCGGAACCCCGGAATCCGGCAGCCCCGCTCTCCCGGCAGGAGCCCCGCAACCTAGCAGACCTGTGCTCCCGGCCGGAGCCCCCAACCCCTTGGTTCCGCATCCCCGGCCGGACCTCCGCATCCCCGCGATCCCGTTGTCCCGGCCAAGCGCGGCAAGTCCTGCGGCTCCGTTTCCCCGACCGGAGCACGGCCACCCCTTCGTCCCGCTCCCACCGGCCGGAGCTCCCCGTCCCCGCCAGAACCTCGCAACCCCAGAGCTCCCGGTCAGAGGCTCACAACCCCGCAGCCCCCCTCTCTGGCCGGAACCCCGGAACCCCGCAGCCCCGCTCTCCCGGCAGGAGCCCCGTAAGTCCGCAGCCCCGCTCTCCCGACCAGAGCCCCGCAACACCGCGTCCCGCTACCCAGGCTGGAGCCCCGCAACCCAGCAGACCCGTTCTCCCGGCCAGATCTCCGCAACCCCTTGGTCCCGCATCTCCGGCCGGACCTCCGCATCCCCGCGATCCTGCTGTCCCGCGGCTCCATTTCCCCGACCGAAGCACGGCAACCCCGCAGCCCGGCTCTCCCGGCTGGAGTCCGCAACTCCCCAGACCTACTCTCGCCGCCGGAGTCCCGGGGCACCGACACGCTGGACAGAGTCCCGCCAACCCGGACAGAGGCCGGCTAACGCAGACCGAGCCCCGCAACACTGGGTCCTGCTCTCCCGGCAGGAGCCCTGCAACCCCGCGGTCCCACTCCCCAGACGAAGTGCAGCAACCACTCTCTCCACTCAGAGCCCCACAACCCTGCAGCCCCACTCGCCGGACCGGAGCCCCGCAAAACCGCGATCCCCTGGCAACCCCGCACCCCCACTCTTCTGGCAGGAGCCCGCAACCATGGAGCCCCGCTCTCCTGGCAGCAGCCCCGCAACTCCTTGGTCCCGCTCCCCCGGCCGGAGCTCCGCATCCCAGCGATCCCGCTGTCCCAGCTGAGCGCGGCAAGTCCCGCGGATCCGCTCCCACGGCCAGAACCCCGCAAGCCCGCGGTCCCGCTCCCCCGCCAGAACCACGCAACTCCGCAGGCCCACTCTCCTCGCTGGAGCCCCAGGGCCCCGACACCCCAGCCAGATCCCGTCACCCTGTGGTCCCGCTCTCCCGGCAGGAGCCCCACAACTCCGGCGCCCCGGTGCCCGGACACCCCGGAGAGAGCCCCGCTACCCCGGACAGAGCCCCGCGGTCCTGCTCTCCCGGCCTCACCCCTGCTAGGGCTCCGCAACCCTTGTGACAAAGGTGGACTGTTCCTACTGGGGTCTGTGAATGCTGTGTTGGTGCCTCAGTGTCCCCTATGCAGTTCTTAAGTATCTAGCAAAGCAAGAGGCCAGTGCACCTAAATGCCCGACACTCTGTCTCCTAGCAACTGCTGGCCTGGGCCCCTCCTCTGCAAAGGTGCCAACTGAAGGTGTTGGAGACAAAGAGATCAGGTGACCTCCTGGCCGGGAAAGGGGCTGAGCAGAGAGCAGGGACTGGAGGGAGTTGGGGAGACTGGAGCTGGCTCGGGGAGGAAGGGTAGGACAGACAGGGCTCTGATCTCGCAATGGGGCTGTGGGGCTCCTGGGGCCCCAAGATGGGCCTAACAGCGGGGATCTGGTTCTCTGTGCCTGCAAGACCTGTGTTGCACTGTGTTCCTGGCATCTGAATAAACCACCTGCTTTACTGGCTGCGCCCGTGTCCCAGTACCCAGTGACCTTCCTCACATCTACGTCCAGGGGAACAAGGCACTCCATCCGGAGGGGCAGCCCTGTGCCCATCCTGTAAACCCAAACTTCGGAGCCTGGAGCATCCAGCCCCCCCAAGAGGAACTGACCTGGGGCCCTCGTCCCTCCTTCCCAGGTGGAACGCTGCCAGCCCCCCTTTCCTGGGAATGTTGCCCCTCATCCGACTGGGTCTTTACCCAGTCAAACCTCTGCGGGTTGGGTCTGCTCGGTCTGTCCCTGAGAGTCCTGGTGAATCGCAGGAAGCTGGGGGTGCAGGACGCTGACTCCCCCACACTCCGTGACAGCTGGTGGCAGGGGCGGAATGTACTGCACCCCGTGGACGGCGCTTCCTGCAGTAACTGACTAGGGAGCAGTAAAACGAAGGGGCGATTTCAGGAGGCAATTAACCCCGGGAGCGTGTGACCAGCGCAAAGGACTTTGCAGTAACAGGGTCCCCGGGGGGATTGCAGGAGCAGTCCCAGGGGTGGAGGACTCTGCAGCACGACCCTGGCCGAGAGGGAGTGACCTGAAGAAGGGCTGGTGCACGAGGGGTCTCCCTGGAACTGGTGGGAAGCTGAGAGCACACGCCGGCGAGTGGCCAGCAGGAAGATATATGCTAAGCACCTTAAGAAAGACCTGGTGGAGTTGTGCAGGCAGAGGGGGCTGCGCATTGGGAGGTCCACCAAAGACCAGCTAATTGCCCAGCTGGAGGAGAAGGATCGCTTGGGTGAACCGAGCCCTGTCCCAGAGGGAAGCCGCCCAACAGATACAGTGTGGGCCGCGGGGCCTGACATGGCTGGGAGGGAGCAGACTGCTGCCGAGGACACCCCGAGACCCTGCCCACCTATACCTAGGGGAGGGGTTGGCGGAAGCCCAGTGAATACTGAGGGCACCCTGAGCCCGGCAGCCAGCAGGGGATCGTCCCGGCAGAGCTCCCCGTCCGTGGAACAGATGCGGTTGGAATATGACAGAGGAGTTGAGGAGGCAAGAACTGAAGGAGCGGGAGAACCAGCCTAAACACGAGGAGAACCAGCGCCAGCATGAGCTGGAACTGGCCCAGCTGAGGAGCAGCGGGGCCCCGGCTATGGTGAGCGAGGTGGGACCCAAGCCTACAAAAATCTTTGCTAAAGGCTTCCTGGCCCGGCGTAAGGAGCGAGAGGACATAGATACCTTCCTGACGGCCTTTGAGAATACCTGCGAGCTGCACAGGGTTGACCCTGCAGACAGGATCCCGTTTCTAACCCCCTTATTGGACTCCACAGCCATGGAGGTGTACAGCCGAATGAAAGGGGCGGAGTCAGGGGACTATGAACTATTCAAACAGGCCCTGCTCCACGAGTTTGGGCTGACTCCTGCGATGTACAGGTGGAGGTTCCGGAACAACATAAAACCCGTGAGGTCCCATACCTACAACTGGTCAACCGGGCGAAGGGGTATGCCCACAAGTGAACAGCTGGGGCCCAAACTAAAGAGGACATGCTTGACCTATACATACTGGAGCACCTGTATGAGCAGTGCCCGTCTGACCTGAGGCTGTGGTTGATGGACCAGGAGCCTGAGAACCCGCAGCACGCAGGCCAGCTGGTTGACCAATTTGTGGACAGTCGGGCAGGGAATAGCAGGGAGAAGTCTCGAAGGAGCAGGCCTGCCTCAACGCAGCGAGAAAGTCACCATGGGACCTCCCAGCAGGGGCCTATGGAGAGCCCCAACCAAAGGGGAACATCCAGCGTCAGGTCCATCCGACCCACTCGAGGGGACCCACGAGACATGGGCTGCTAGCTATGTGGCCAACGAGGCCACATACGGGCCCAATGCCCCAAGCTCAGGGACAGACCGAGCAGACTCAACCCACAGAGGGTTGACTGGGTAAAGACCCAGTCGGGTGAGAGGCAACATTCCCAGGAAAGGGGGGCTGGCAGCGTTCCACCTGGGAAGGAGGGAGGAGGGCCCCAGGTCAGCTCCTCTGGGGGGCTGGATGCTCCAGGCTCCGAGTTTTGGGTTTACAGGGTGGGCACGGGGCTGCCCCTCCGGAGAGAGTGCCTTGTTCCCCTGGAGGTAGATGGGATGAAGGTCACTGGGTACTGGGACACGGGCGCAGAGCCCCTACTCCATCACGAAATGAGCTGCCCGGGGAGCGGGCGCGTACGGAGGGTCGCGCGCCGGCCGGAGGAGCGTGGATCCCGCTCCCTCGGTGGGTCCGCGGGGTCCAGAACATAGAAAAGACTTTACAAAAGAGGTGATCCATTCTAATTCTCTCCGAAGTAACAGAGCAGGCTATAAACACTACTATAGCGACTCATTGAAATAGTCACTGCCACACATGGACTTCTTGTCCTCAGGCGCTCTCTGAACTCTTCCCGGCTACGTTCTCAGCCATACTCTATTTTGGTGACAAAACCCTCTTAGTTGTCTCTCTTCAGAACCACATCTATTTCGTGCATCTCCACAATAAATGTCGCAAAGACCCTCTTCTCGGGCTGTCCCACATTAGTAAGACTTCACCATAGGCGACAGGTACAGTATTGTCTCCTCACCCTTGACCATATTGTCACAACGCTGAAGAGCTGAACAATTAAGGGGAAGTAAAGTTTTGCTTCCAACAGTTCCAAACAGTTTCTACCAGTACTCTGGAGGTGCAAGGGGAAGGAGAGTGCTCGTGGAGAGAAAGGGGAGAAGAACATGAACGGATTTAATGTATGTCCCTCAAGATTGGAGGCTAAACTTTGCAACCTATCGTGATGTAGAATTGCATGTGTGTTTGACATCTTTATCACCTATTTAGAAAACTATTTAAACTCAATTGAAAGGTGTCATTTTAGGTGTCTGCATTGCTTTTTTCTCTTTACAAGTTTTACAGTTTGTTGAAAAGCAAAATAGCTGCGTTTGTGCGCACTGTTTCTGCCTGCATGGGGCAAGCACTCAAATGTAAACATGAATTCAACTTCTGCATATATTGACGCAGGTGTAGGATGACCTGTTTCTTCAAGCAGAACTGTATTTTGATGTATTGTCAAATAAAGTAATCAGATTGTTGAGATTATTAAGAGAGAAAAAATCTATTAGTTATGTAGCACTGCAAATAATTGCCAGGAAATCAGATGTAGAATTTTTTTGGTGAGACGCTGTTGTACTACCATCGAAAATAAACACTTAGGTCTGGTGTACACTAAAAAGTTAGGCTGATGAAGCTGTTTTCTGTCGACCTAGATGACACATAAGTGTCTCTCTCACTGATGCAAGCACGCCATTACTGCAGCACAGTAACACCACCGCCCCAAGCGGCGTTGACCCATGGTCAATGTACCCAGGTCAATGCAGCACAAGTGTAGCTGCTGCATTACCTTTGTCAGCCCTAACAGTCCTCCAGCAGCTGTCCCCCAGTGCCTGACACTGACAGCTCTAGTCAAAATGCAAACTCCATTGTCCAGGGAACACAGAGACCAGAATGCCCCCTGCCTCGTTAAAGTGCCACAACTATTTTTCTCGACTTTCTCCCTAGCATTTCTCCACTTCTGTGTGCAACTGCCTAGCCGAAGATGCTGGCCACATGCACTCCAGCTTGGAGTAAACTGGAGATCGTGGATCTCCTGGGCCTCTGGGAAGAAGAGGCTGTGCCACAGAAACGTGGACAGCTCTGAGCAGATTGGGATGCCGGAGAAAGAGAGGCGACAGGAACTAGCAGCAGTGCCATGTCAAAGGACCACAAGAAACTAGGGAAAACACTGCATGTTAGAACTACACTTGCAGAGTATTTAGTCATAGTTGCATAGATTCTAGGGCTGGTAGGGACTTCCAGAGGTCATCCAGTCCAGTCCCCTGCCCTCGTGGCAGGCCCAAATGCTGTCTTCACCATCCCTGATAGACATTTATCTAAACTACTCTTAAATATTTCCAGCGCTGGAGATTCCACAACCTCCCTAGGCAGTTTATTCTACTGTTTAACCACCCGGACAGTTAAGAAGGTATTTCTGATGTCCAACCTAAACCTCCCTTGCTGCAGTTTAAGCCCATTGCTTCTCGATATAGCCTTATTAGAGGCTAAGGTGAAGAAGTTTTCTCCTGTGTATATGCATGCGTGTACATATAAATAGCCTGTTATTAGTCCTAGCAGTAGCTGAAACCAGTCAATGTAGTAATATAACATGGCGTACAAGTGAAATGCATTTATAACACCACACCTATCTATGACCTCTATTTTGAATTACTAGGATCTCTGCAACCTTCTGGCCAAGAGGAACTACAGCTAAATAAACTTCTGTCCAACGCTGTGGAAGTTAAAAAGGTTTCTCTCTTCTTAGTGGTGGCATCTGACTTGCTGGATCCCAAATCTGCCACTCAGAACTCCGAACCACTGTTATCATTTTCTGAAAAATCCACAGTGCTTGGGTCATGCGAGAAATGTGATTGGGCTATTCTTGTTATGAAATGGAAGATGGGCTCAACGATTTTTCTGGCGGTAGTTGTATATTTAATAATCAGAGCTGCTGTCTTCAAAGCCCTGGAGCAGCCACATGAACCTGTCCAAAGAGCCACCACTGTGATTCAGAAGCAGACGTTTGTAGCTGAGCCTTCCTGTGTGAATGCATCAGAGCTCGATGAAGTAATGCAGGTCATTCATACAAAAACTTAACTTGTTCCTATGTTTTAGAAGGATGAATTCTTCTACAGCAATGGTTCCGTAAATAATGGGACAGCGCTGTATCAACATTTGAGCTGCAAATGTAGCCAGACGGCTAACTTCAGACAGAACGGTTGGCAATAGCATTTTTAAACGAGGCTTCAGCTGAAAAGTCATTGCTAATTTTTTGTATGTTCCCTGTGCGTTATAGTCAACTTTCAAACTGAATGCTCCGGTGCCAATTAAATGACTATTCATTAGCAATCTGTATAACATAGTAGTTCACAAAGGAATTGGGGTATTGATTAAGCAGAGCGTGGTCAACCATGGGAAACCGGGGCTGCGGGGCTCTGGCCGGGACAGTGTGTCTGCTGAGCTCCGGCCGAGCCCCTCAACCCCGCCCTCCCGCTACCCCGGCTGGAGCTTTTTAACCACGTGGTCCCACTCAGCCAGCCGAGCGTGGCAAGTCCCGCGGCACCGCTACACCGGCCGGAGACCCGCAACCCCGCAGGCCCAATCTCTCCGCCGGAGTCCCGGGGCCCAGACACCACGTCCAGAGCCCCGCAACCCCTTGGTCCCGCTCCCCCCGGCCGGAGCGCCGCATCCCTGCGGCCCTCTCCCCCGGCCAGAACCTCGCAACCTCAGAGCTCCCAGACAGAGCCCCGCAACACCACGGTCCTGCTCTCCCTGCAGGAGACCTGCAACCCCGCCGTCCCACTCCCCCGACCAAGTGCAGCAACCCTGCAGCTCCACTCTCTCCACTCAGAGCTCCACAACCCTGCAGCCCCACTCGCCGGACCGGAGCCCCGCAAAACCGCGATGCCCCCCGACAACCCCGCAGCCTCGCTCTTCCGGCAGGTGCCCCGCATGTCAGCGATCCCGCTGCCCCAGACGAGTGTGGCAAGTCCTGCGGCTCCGCTCCCCCCGAGCGGGGCAAAGCAACCTCGCTGTTCCGCTCCCATGGCCAGAGCCCCCAACCCCGCTGGCACGCTCTCTCGGTCAGAGCTCCGTAACCCGCGGTCCCACTCCCTCGCCTGAACCACAAAACGTCGCAGGCCCACTCTCCCCGCCGGAGCCCCAGGGCCCCGATACCCAGGCCAGAGCTCCGCCATCCCGTGTTCCCGCTCTCCCGGCCGGAGCCCCGCAACTCCGCAAGCCTACTCTCCCTGCCGGAGCCCCGGGGCCCCGACACTGTCTCGCCACCCCGGACAGACACCGGCCACCCGAACAGAGCCCCGCAACCCCGCAGTCACGCTCTCCCGGCAGGAGCCCCGCAACTCCGCAGGCCTACTCTCGCTGCTGGAGCCCCGGGGCACCGACACCCCGGACAGAGCCGCGCCACCCCGGACTCAGCCCGGCTACCCCAGACAGAGCCCGCAACACCGCAGTCCTGCTCTCCCGGCAGGAGCCCTGCAAGCCCGCGGTCCCACTCTCCCGCCCAAGCGCAGCAACCCCGCAGCCCCACTCTCTTCACTCACAGCCCCGCAACCCTGCAGCCCCACTCGCTGGACCGGAGCCCCGCAAAATCGCGATCCCGCCGGCAACCCCACACCCCCGCTCTTCTGGCAGGAGCCCGCAACCATGGAGCCCCGCTCCCCCGGCAGGAGCCCGGAGACTCCTGCTACCCCGCCAAGACCCCAGCAACCCGCAGTCCCGCTCCCCCACCCAAGTGCAGAAGCCCCGCAGCCCCACTCTCTTGGCCTGGAGCCCGCAACCCTGTGTGATGGAGTAGGGGCTGTCTGTGTGGGGGTTGGGAGAGACGGGGAGGACCCAGTTTGTTCAGGAGCGTCCCAGGCTCCAGCTGTAAACTCTGCTGGTCAGTTCCAATCTTTGGCCACACGGGGGCGGCACTAACGGTCCCATCTAAACGCTGTTTGCATTCGGCCCTTCAGATCGCAGATTGTAACCCGCGGGCAGATCTCTGAGTGCAGCCAAATCCCTCCCCAAACTGAACATTGAAGCACCAGCTCCCATTGGAAAGATCAGGATTTTTGCCTTTAAAAACAAGGAAAATGTCTCCAGCGAGAGACTGAAGAAGCTCAACTGAATTCACTGACTGGAGGTTAAGAGGCGATTTAATCACTGGTTTAAATACGTTTTACAAATTCCCAGAGGGGGGGGATGTGTGATTTAAAGGGTTCTTTAATTCACCAGACAAAGGTTGAACAAGACCCCATTGGCTTGCAGTCCATGTCAGAAAATCCCAACTGGAAATGACCATTTTTTAACCGTGAGGCTAATTATCTAGTAGAACAAGCTCCGCAAGGGAGGTGGTAAATTCCCCATCACTTGCAGTTTGTAAATCAAGACTGCAGCACTTGCTGCAAGATACCTGGTGTGTGGGTGTCCCTGTTCTGCGTTTCAGGATCCCTGGTACATGGTGCCTCCCTCCCACCAGTTCAGGATCCCCACAATGGGTGCTCCCATCCCCCCATAGTCTCTGCGGGGGAGGGGGGTGTATAAAAACACACCGTGTCTCACTGTCTTGCCCAGGCTACGCTGCAGGGGCTATTCACAGGCGCGATCCCACTGCTGATCAGCAGGGGAGTTTTGACCTGCTCCGTTTCCGACCTGGGCTAGTTCACCTCTCCTTAGGCAACCTGGGGACCCCAAGCTTCCCCGGGATCACCATATTGATGCTGAATTTAGGGCGGACACCCGATCTGCACAGCCGCCTGACCAGGCCAGAAAGAGCAGCACGTTTCCCCTATTGTTTCCTGCTCTTGTTTTCTTGACTAGTTTCTCCTCTGCACCAAGTTGCTATTTTGCTTTGGGAGCCTGGCTAGCTCAGTTGGCAGTGCATCAGACGTTTAATCTGTGGGTCCAGGGTTCAAGTCCCTGGTCAGGTGATAAACTACTCACCAAGATCTTAAACTTTCTTGCTGGAGTCCTCTTTGATGTTACTTTTTCTCTTCAGGATTTTCCCTTTCCTCACAGGGGCCTTTTTTTGTGTGGGTTTGAAGGGGCAACTTCCTGACAGCCCCTCTGTCCTTGCAACTTGGAGGAATAAAGTCCTGTGGGCATAGAGCATGTTCCTTCCCTGCACACACACACACACACACACAGACAAACACACAGAATATCCCTAAGGAATTAGAATCACCTGCTGCCTTCCCCTGTCCTGCTGGATCCCCAAATGAAGATGCTCTTCAGCCTAAACCCATGTCCCCTCTTTTCCCAGTGCCCCTCAATCCCAACCCTCAGTCCCTCCTATGCTCACTGCTCCTCACTCCCAACGAGAGCCTGATCCTCTTCACCCTTCTCCTCTGTCCCAACCCACAGCCCCCTCCTATTCCCAGTGAACCTCAATCCCAACCCACAGGCCTCTCCTTCCCTCCAGCAGCAGGTGCTTCAGACCCCCTCAGGAAGATTTTCTTGCAAGGTTTCGTGTATGAGTCTGCATGTGGATTTTACAGTATGTTGGAAATAGGTTGGGTTGCTTGCCGAAATGATCACTTGTGGCTGGTGTTGGATTCCCAGTCTCCATGTTACAGGGGCAGGAGAAATAAAGAGTTGTTATCCTTGTTGTGTGAATCGAGGGCAGCACAACTGTGCTTGGCAGACCCCGACAGAGGGACTCACCCTCAATTCAATAGCACTTGCTAGACAGGGGACAGGTGTTCCAAAGCCAAGTGGGCTGGGGCCTGGGTCCTAATACTAAAATTTAGGCGTTAGACCAACTTTAGGACAGGGGGGCTGTGGAGGGATGAGTGAGTCCCTAGACACCATAGTGAGTACGGTGTCTTCTTATTTTCCCCCTTTTCCACCCAGGATGGCAGGTGAACTGTACAGAGACACCTCTGGGCTTGCACTGACTAAGGACAACAGCTGTGAGTGGAGTGCAGGGGGGATGGCTCATGTTAGAGGACTTTTGGTTGCTGGACTTATGAACCTTAGGGAGAAGGACACTGCCCAGCTTATTTGGGGGGTGGGACTTTCCCTCGTGCTTTATGTTTATGTGTTGGGGCTGCTGACATGACTTCTGCTAACCCTGGGCTTACATTGCAGTGTAGACATACCCCGAGAGGGCGTCTATACTGTGATAAAATCCCTGTCGCCTGGCTGGCCTGGATGATCTGATTTGGGCTCCTGGGGCTCAGACTGGAGCCCAGGCTCGGAGACCCTCACCCCTCGTGGGGTCTCAGAGGCTGGGCTCAAGCCCAAGTGTCTACACTGTAATTTTATAACCCTGCAGCACAAGCCCCACAAGCCTGAATCAGCTGACCTAGGGTTTGAGAATAGTGACTTGGGTGTGTTAATGGCAGTGTAGACATAATGCTAGGCTATGTCCACACTGCAATGAAACACCCACGGCTCATACTCCTGGGGCTAGGGCTGTGGGGTGGTAAATTTGCAGTGTAGACATCTTGGCTCAGGCTCCAGGTTGGGAGGGACTTTAGCAAGTGAAAAAGGTAAAATGGCAGTGGAGTATTACCCTGGACTCAATGGCATTTCTCCATTGGTCTGTCTGCTTTGGGGCAGGGACAATAACACGTCCTGCTGCATTCGTTATTCCAAAGGGCGGTTTAGGATTTTCGTTCTCACACATGGTGCACAAAGCAGGACTTAACCCTCGGTGCAAACTAAATGAGCTGCCCACAGGTTCTGGCAGCCACAATGAGCATTTGGTGTGAGAGCCCAGACCTGCCCCTGTCCCAGAGGGAAGGGGGTTATCTGTGACAGGTTGGACCACTGACCTATCAGCTCTTAACTCTCAAAGTTTCAGTAATTCTGTTATCAGTGCCTGTGAGTATAATTTAAACAGCCACACTGGGCTGGACCAAAGGTCTATCTAGCTCTGTGTTTTGTCCTCCCACAGTAGCCAATACCAGGTTCCCCAAAAGTTAGTCAACAAGGCACCACTGGGAATTGAACCCAGGATCTCCTGTTTACAAGACAGGTGCTTTAGCCAGCTAATCCATGGTGCCTGCCTGTAGTGAAAACACCGTGTCTGCTCACACCTGACTCCCTGCCATCCCCACTGGGGCCTGAAAAGCTTTGCTTGTGTTTGGATTCTGCAAAGCAGAGGAGCAGGTGATGTTCTCCTTGCAAGCTGTGTGTGTTTGTGTGTGTGAATTTTTGGCCAGCTCTGCACTACAAAGTTACTTCAGCATCATTATATTGCTCAGTTGTGTGAAAAACACACAACGCTCCCTCGGTCATCAGTTTTTGTCTGGTACACACACTGCAATACCACGTCTGGCGACAAAATTGCCCAGATTTGGTGACAAAATAAAACCACCTCGACAAGAGGCCTAGAGCTTTGTGCAGCAAACTTAAAGTGACAAATGTCAGTGTAAATGCTGCTGGTCATTGTCTCACCATAACTGGCTTCCACCAGTATCCCACCACGTCTGCCGTGAACTCACCTGCCCTGCATTCAGAGGTTTGGCCCCTCCCCTTTCATAGCTCCAGAAAGTTCTAACAGCTGAGCCGCTATCTACACCGGGATTAGGTTGATAGAACTGTATTGCCAGCCTAAGTAATGTAATTACACCAACCTAATTTTGTAGTGTAGACCTGTCCAAAGAATCACACACACACCTTGGGAGCAAAACTTCATCTGCTCCTCTGCTTTACAGAATACAAACACAAACAACACTTATCAGGGCCCAGTGGGGATTGGCAGAGAGTCAGGTGTGGGCAAACGCAGCATTTTAAGTAACAGTAAGTACCATGGGTTAGCAGGTTAAAACATCTGTTTTGTAAACAGGAGATCCTGGGTTCAACTCCCAGTAGTGCCTTGGAAATGGCTTTTGGGGCACCTGGTATTGGCTACAGTCAGAAGACAAGATTCAGGGCTAGATGGAGCTATGGTTTAAATTACGCTCACAGGCATTTGATAATAGAGTTACTGATAGTTTGGGTGTTAAGAGCTGATGGGTCAGTGGTTCACTCCCCTCAATGTGGTTTTACCATTTCCACTTGCTAAACTCCCTCCCAACCTCTATAAAATTACAGTGCAGACATATGGGCTTGAGCCCAACCTCTGAGGCCCCATGAGGGGCGAGGGTTTCTGAACCCAGGCTTCAGCGTGAACACAAATATCTGCACCACAGTTTTTAGCCCCTCAGCTTTACGTCTAGGAGCCCAAGTCAGATGACCCAGGCCAGCCCTGCTGCCATCTTTATCCCAGGAGAGATGGACTCTAAGGGTACGTCTCCACTGCAATGTAAGCCCAGGTGTGGCACGCTGTGCTCAAAGCAGCACCTGGAAGCCCCATATTCACCACTCTCATATAATGATAACATGGTTTGTACAAAGTCTGCCTGGTGAGGTATCATTTCAAAAGTCTTGATCTGTTGAACATTAATATCTTGTTGGCTTGTGTGTGCTCGCATTGGTTGGGAAGTTATGAAGTTTTGCTCTGTGTGTGTTACTGAGATATGTTATGAGGTTGGGAAATGCCCCCCACCAGCCTTTCAGATGCGACAAGGGAGGAGCCAGACTTGCTGCTGGCCCATTGAAGGTATCCACACTCCCAAGGACTATCCCAGGAACCGTGTACAATGCAGGCTTCTCCGAGATAGCACAGAGACAATAGACTCTGCTTGACTCATATGGTAACAAAGGAGCTTCCTAGCAAGTTGGAAGAAACTATGAAAGAGAGGCAGAGACATCATGACTTGGCCTTTCTCCCCCACAACTCAGCAGTTGGAAACACACCTGGAAGACAAAGACTGAACTGAACTGACTCAGAAATCAGAAGAGAATAATAACAATAATACTTTCAAACCAAAGTCCCCAACCAGACTAGTATTGGTTTTTCAGCAGAAAATTTTCAGTTTGGGGAATTTTGTTTTCTCAGTCAGACCTTGCCAAGGGAAGCAGGGAGAAAATGTTTGAGTTGCCTCTGTTGAAGAAAAACTTAGTTCTCGCTTTTTGTTTGGGTGCAGCAAAATTAAATTTTTTAATTTCTCCAGTAATTACCATGGAGTTTTTCTTCGACACCTCCTTCAGAGCAGCTTGGCCTAGACACTAGCTCTGGTTCACTGCTCTGGCCTTGCTCGGGTTGAGGGTATTTTAATAATTTGGGCAGGTCCCAGGGTGTTTGGGGGAGATGATGATGATGTTCCCTTTTGAGATAAAAACTGAGAAATACAGCACTAGAGAATTTTTTTTTTTTTTTACAAATCTGGGATTTAGACATTTTATTTAAATCAAGGGCCGGTCTGAGTTTCTGAGAAGGTTTTTGTTTGCAAGAAGCAGCATTATTTGATCTGTCATTGTACCAAAGGGGGAGACAGTTGTTTATAAAGGAGGGGTGAAGAATACACTCATCTAATAATGATGGGCTTTGAACCTATGCATGTACAGCACAATGGATTAGCAGTCCATCACCTTAACCACTCAGCCACCTCATCTGAGCTGTCAAAAAAGAGACAGGAGGAGAAATCTAAGGCCAGCAGAGATAGGGACAATAAGGAGTTTTTAAATACTAAGCGGAAGCAGGGGCTGAATGAGCTCGCCCCTCACATCTAGTGAGGAGCTGGGGGAACGACTTCAGGAACAGACCGTGTTTGCATAGACACACCTACTCTACCTAGATATGCAGCAGGATGGGGCCACTTTCCCAAAATGACCAGTTTTAGGCTGGTGGCGGGTTACAAATCACTTTAGGATTGAGTGGAATGAAATGTTATTATCCTTCCTGCATGAGTGAAGGGCAGCAGAACAAATCTAATCGGTCCTGATGGAGGGGTAGGTGGGTGAGGAATAGCTTTTATTGGACTTCATAGACGTGATTGAGAACGTCATCCTTAAACAGTGGTCCCCAAACATTTGACATTGTGCCCTCTTATCCAGTTGGGGGAGGGCAAAACCAGAGCTTGAGGGATTCAGCTCTGGGTGGTGGGGCTCAGACTTTTGGCTTCAGCCCCAGGCCCCAACAAGTCTAATGCCAGCCCTGGTGACCCCATTAAAACAGGGTTATGACCCACTTTGGGGTCCTGACTCACAGTTTGAGAACCACTGCTCTATGCTAAAGGGAGAGAGTTTTCCTGTGGGTGCAGTTAATCCACTTCCCCATGAGTTGGCAGCTATGTCAGTGGGAGAAGCTATATCGGTGGGTGCGCAAGGTGTGATGTTTACCACATTTAAGAAGTTTAATCAAAACTCATTTTTAAAACCACCTGTGGTCTGGGAATGGCAAAGGACCTCGATGAAGCAGGGTCTGTCCTTCAAAGTCCTGGAGATCATGAGTCCATACTCCTGTGGTCACGGGGGTATAGCTTAGTGGTAGAGTGCTTGATGGTAGATCAAGTGGTCTTTGATTCAAGCCCCAGTGTTCTCTTATAACCTTCTTTCTTTTTTTAAAAAAAGGAAAACATTTTCATTTCCATTCTCCATTATGTTCAGGTTAACGGGCATTAACAACATAGTGGATGAAGCCAAACAACGAAGATGGAGATGGTTGGGGCATGTGTTGAGAATGGGTGCTGATAGACACCCTCATACTGCCCTATCATGGACACCAGAAGGAAGAAGGAGGAGAGGTAGACCATTGGGGACGTGGCGAAGGACCATTGAAGAGGAAATGAAAGGAATGGGAATGAAGTGGGATGAAATTTGCTGCCTCGCTCAAGAACGAAATGAATGGAGGAGAATGGTTGATGCCTTATGCTCCACTGGGAGTGAATAAGAGGAAGAAGATTATGTTCAGGAGCTCCACTGTACGGGGGTGCTTGCTATGAATGTAAACACTCAACATTTCACTGTCCAAATGCATAAAAACCTAGCAAAGCTGTCCATCAGCTGAAATCAGTTGCAATCTTCAAAGTGTCAATTTATGTTTTCATCAATTAAACAAAGGTTTCATACAAATGTACATTTGCAGATCCCTCTTCTCCAGGAGCTGTGCTGTGCAGAAGAACAAGAGCCACATCCAGCTGCAGTTCAGGAATCTGATGACCAAAGAGCCAATAAATGTTCTGAGGGCTGAAGAAAAATGCCTTCTAGTGAGCTATTGAACAAGCTCAACTTGTTTAGCTTATCAAAAGAAGATTGAAAGGTGACTTCATTGAAGTGTTGAAGGGCCTTAATGGAGAGAAAAGATTGGGTATGAAAGGGCTCTTGAATCTAGCAGAGAAAGGCATAACAAGACCCAGTGTCTGGAAGGTGAAAAAAGACAAATTCATATTACAAATAAGATGCAAATATTCAACAGCGAGGATGATTCACCACAGGAACAAGCTACCAAGGAAAGTGGAGGATTCTCCATCTCCTGATGTCATTTAATGAAGACTAGATGCCTTTCTGGAATGTGTTTGCCCCAAAAGTAGCTATTGTGTCATACAGGAGGCCTGTGATATGCAGGGGGTCAGATTAGATGCTCTAATGGTCTCTTCTGGCCATAAAGGCGACTAATTTCTGAAAAACTGAGTGTAGCATTGGGAGAATGCTCAACCCCACTGAGAATGTTTTGGGATCACTCCTTGCCTGTATCAACCTAGGGGGTCTCAGAAAATCCTTTTGACTAGGTGCTCCAGTGGCGCAATTGGTTCGCACACAGTACTTATAGAGCACTGCTGAAAGGAGCGATGCTGGGGTTGTGAATTAAAGCCTCCCCTGGAGCACTGGTTTTCATTAACCAAGTGGGGTCACCCCCTCATTTGGCCCTGTGGAAGGAAGAATTCCAGCCCTGGGACACTGAGGAGGGGCAGAGTCAAAAATGCCCCCTTCACTTATTACCTCCTCTCCAGAGCACAGGTCAGAATCTACCATCCTTTCTCCCCCACCAGCCCCTGTGCCAGGATCCCTCAAGCAGAGCCTGGAGTCCTGCCCCTGGCATCTGTACTATTGACAAAGACTAAGTGACAGGGACAAAACACTCAAATCCCGCCTGGTGCGGGGAGCCATGTTTGCTCTTCAAATTCTGTCATTCGTACATTTCCAGGCCTGGGAATGTCCCACAACAGCATTTAATGGGAAGCTGCCTGCAGAACAGTTACACTGCACAGAGCTCCTGTGGAGGAGGGGTGGGAATTAGTAACATTTTGAGGATCGTTTGGGAAATGAGCCTTTGCTGACAAGGTTTGTCTCTGTTCATATTTCACCTTCAGGTGTTATGTTGAGGGATCTTTAGTATATTTTTATGAGGTTAATAACTATCTCCTCAACTTTATTTACTCAACTTAAAAATTGGTGTCACTTGATTTTTGCATCTCCCTGTGAAAATACAACTGACACGTGTGGCTTTCTACAGGGGGTCATGATGTTAAAGTTAAGGAATTCAGTCTCTCTACTTCTGTGGGCGGGGGGTTGTTGCTTTTTTACAGCTGCCTCACGGCCAGGCACACTGGTCTGTTAGCTGCACCCACTGTCCTTGCCAGGGGCCCCTGCTGAATCCTGGGGATTGCACTGGCGTGCTCGGGTGACTGCAGGTGGAGAAGCTGCTGTGGAGCAATGTAGAGCAGGTGCAGGAAGGAGACAGGGTCACTATTCTCATGCTGAACTGCACAGTTTTCCAAATTTGGGACTAGATTCATAGATTCATAGACTTAAAGTCAGAAGGGACCATTATGATCATCTAGTCTGACCTTCTGCACAATGCAGGCCACAGAATCTCACTCACCCACTCCTGTAACAAACCCCTAACCTATGTCTGAGTTATTGAAGTCCTCAAATTGTGGCTTAAAGACCTCAAGGTGCAGGGAATCCTCCAGCAAGTGACCCGAGCCCCATGCCGCAGAGGAAGTCGAATGTCCGAGAACAATTCTAGGGGAAGGTGAATGCAGAGCAGTGACACTGGAGATGCCCAGACCTCCAATAGGGGCAATGTGGAAATTAATAATGGGAAGATCATTTGTGAAATTAGTCATCACTGACAAGATTTGTCTCTGTTCCTATTTCACGCTATGGTGTTAGTTAGAGGAATCAGTACAGATTTTTACTATATTAATTAAACACTTAATTTTATTTACCCAAGCCAAAAACTTAGTATCACTTATTTTTTCTCTGTCCTAGCAAGAATGAATTGAATTTTGTGACTTTCTGGAAAGTGCAGCAAGATTAAATGTGGGAAATTCAGTCTCTGTGTTTGTGAGCTGATGTTTTCCTCTCACAGGTCAGTGCCTGCATTGAAATACCCAGAGGGATCTAAGGGCTGGTGTACACTGGGCACTGAACTGGCAGAGCGACGTCTCTCAGGGTGTGACCCCCCCACAAACCCATATTGTTAAGGTGACCTAAGCCCGGGTTAGATAGTGCTAAAGAAAAGGAAGAATTGTTCTGTCCATGCAGCTATTACAGGGATGGGAAAACCCCTCCAGTCACTGTCTACTCCAAAGTGCTATAGCAGTGCCACAGCAGCATTTTAAGTGTAGACAGAGTGAAACTAGATCTGGCTCCAGTTCACACTGTGGATGCTCAGGTACTAAGAGTACAATAATAACAACAGCATAGTTGGCAGGATTTGAATGTGCGCAGGGAAACCCCAATGGATTTCTAGCCCATCGCCTTAACCACTCGGCCACAACTACTTGGTATACAGCTGTTCCACTACATGATGATTCTGTTCTCACTGAATTGTCACTTCAAATTGCTCAGACCAGCTTCCCCAGCACACTCATGACTGTGCAACAGTGTAAGTGTGTCCTTGGCTGAACAGCGAGAATTCCTGCCCATTTCCCTTCCAGCTGGAGCAGGATGAGAGTGTGTTTGTGTGAACGACATTGCTGTAGATTGTTGTTCATTCCCCACTCTGACAATTCAGACAGTCCCTTTCCTAGTCAAATCTCCAGCACATCGTTCCAATAGCAGGGGGCAGGATTTCTCTGGGGCACTGAAATTTTTTCAGGGGGCTGGTGCATGAACTCAGCCTTGCATTCCACCCTTGATGTTTCATGGACTAACAACAGCAGCAGAAAGAAAGAGCCGAGCCAATATCTCCTTGGCAGGGATGCAGGTGGCCACGTCCCCTCTGTCTGACCGTCACCATTGCAGGAAAGAAGGATTCACTGGAATCGAATGTCCTGGCTCAGACCAGAGACACAGGGAGGTTTCACTGTTCATGGATCTGTGCAAAGGAAATTTTGTCTTTGTGTGAAACTGAGGTCAGAAATGTAACGTCCACATGGTGGCCCAATGCTCTAGGGAATGTGGGTGAAGGACTCGGGCTGAGAAATGATTTAACAGGGGTTTGTTTCAATTTATTGCCCTGATTAAAATCTATGGCTAAAAGGCAGCCACTGTTGTTAGTACTTGAACCTGTGTAGGGACACCCCAGTGAGTGCAAGCCCATTGCCTTCACCAGGGGCAGTCGATTATTTTATCAAGGTACAAATGTCTTGGTCAAGGCCTAGGCTCCAGAGAAAACAGTACACTGCTGATAAGAAGAAGTACATCAAAAGATTTTGCAGCCACCGTGGGCATAAGTATGATGTGTTGTGTTTAACTCTTTATACCTGGTGCCACCTCCTTTCCCTTTTGCCTTGTAGTTGACCAAGGGCAAAGCTAAACCTCTCCTCAGATACCAGGGAGTGTTTATGTCCATTCCTGCGAGCTACACAGGGGTTTGATGTTGCTGCTTTCAGTCCTCTGGCTCTGGCGGGATAAGGAACAATTCAGGCTGTCACTGAACTGAAGGAGGAAGATCAGTTTTTGACAGGGAGAGGGACGCCTCCCCTTAAAGGTGTTTGTCTGGCTGGCAGCCCTGGTTCCCAGGTCTCGCCCGTGGGGCTCCAGCAGTTTTGGGACCAGGTCACTCCCTTGGCCCCACCTGCCGCCCACAGGGGCTCCCCCCAGGGGCCCCGTCAGTGCAGCGGAGCTGAGCAGTGTCTGCCTGCTCACTCCAGTGGCTGCTGGCCCCTCCCCATGGCAGGGAGTCTGTGCCTCCACGCGCTGCCCCTGCCTTTTCACCCCTGTGGCCAATGGGACGCTGTGGGGGTGATGCCTGGGGGCAGCAGCACACGGAGGCCCCCCAGCCTGCCCTGCCTTGGAGCCCCAGGTCAGCGCCACACCTCTGACCCCCTTCCTGAGCCTGCACCACCACCCCCTCCCCACATACCCCCTCCTCCCCCCAAACTCCCTCCCAGAGCCTGCACCCCTCCTGCACCCCAATCCCCAAACCAGGGCCTGCACCCTAGATCTCCTCCCCCCACCCAAACTCCCCCCAGAGCCTGCACCCCTCCTGCACCCCAATCCCCAGCCCCAACCCAGGGCCTGAACCCTAGACCTCCTCCCCCCACCCAAACTCCCTCCCAGAGCCTTAGGCAGGTGAGGGGTGGAGTTTTGGGGGGCGGGGTCTGGGCAGTATGAGTGACATTATTGGCCCACTGGGAGGACTGGAGGACTGGCACTGGCCCTAAGGTAAATGGAGGTTGAGACCCTGCTTTAAGGGATTGGAGCAACGCTGGAGAGACTGACGGGCAGGGAGCTGGGGAGCTGTGTGTGCTCCAAGGAGAGTTGTTGTTGTGCTCTGGTGACACAGAGCGGGGGTGGGGAGTTTGTAAGCTGTGGTGTTTGTATAGAGAGAAAGTTTACTAACCCCCAGGTTAAAAACTGGTCCTGCTCTGAGCTATACATGACACTCTTTGTTGAGAGTAGAGCTCAGTAGGTGACTGTTTCCCTGCAGGGTAATGGGTTCCTAGTTCCAATCCAAGTGATTCCCTTTAAAAACGTTTTTGAATGAAAATCGATTTCCAGACCCATCTCCAGTATGTTCAGGAGTTCGCTGAATGGGGCAGGGGGCTTGAAATGAATTTAAACACTCAGCATTTTCTTGTGCAAATGAATAAAGACCTAGCAGAGCTGTCCAGCAGCTGAAATCAGTTCCAGTCCTCGGCGTCTCTAAGAGGGACACTCCGTAGCTGAGGCATGTGGGACACTTCTGTGGAGAGGACAGGTGAAAAAATGCTGGATTCAATTAAAGCTGAGCCCATAGGAGGGGAAGGTGAACGGCAGCACCACAAAGGGTCATAACACTCAGACACGGGGCTTCACTGTCACCTGTGTTTTCCATCATTTCTATCCTAAGGAACACACCCTCCCCGTCCCCCCACCACAGTCACACACAACCTTCTCCCCTTGAGCCCCATCCCACCCCTACCCCTCTCCCCCCACACGCCATGGGACACAGCCTCTCGGTGACTCACCCAGATGGGGGCTTGTCTCTGCATCTCCCCAACAGGGGAGCAGAGAGCCGAAAGGGCCACAGGAGACCAATGGAGCTAGGCAGGGATAGAAAAGACTTCCCCTCCCTTCCCAAGAGTCCTGTTAATCTCACCCATGGGACGTTCCAGCACCGGGTGGGATCAAAGCACCAACCTTCCCCTCAGCAACGGAAGGGGGAACCAACTCCCCACCTCTGCTGCTGCCATCCTGCAGCCTTTAATATGGATTTCTTTTAGCTAATGCAACCCCCTCCCCCACTAAACCACCCATGAAACATGGAGACAAACTGCTGAAAATAAGATCCAGTGGTGCAATGGGTTAGTGCCTGGTACTTACAGAGCAGTGCTGGGTGGAGTCATACTGAGGTTGTGAGTTCAAACCTCACCTACAGCACTAGCTTCCTTTAAGCAAATGGCTTCTGCCAATCATTTTGCCCTGCAGAAAATACAATTGCAGCTCAGAAGACACCGGCGTCCCCTTGCTTTACAGAGAGCAGGGCAGATTCCACAGATCTACCAGGCTCTGCTCTCCACCAGCCGCCTGTGTTAGAAGGAGTCGAGCAGAGCCCAGAGCACTGCCCCCGACTCCCCCTCAGTCTTTGCTCCCCAAACCACCTGTGTGCTCACCCTCTTCGCTGTGAGACTCAAACCCTGCCTGGCTTTCTGTATGTTGGGTTTTTTTTTTGTCTGTCGTGTTGATGTGCATGTGGGTCCTGTGTGATTTTTGTAGATGCCTTGCATAGTTTTGTGTGAATGCATGGGTGTCTGTATGACTTTTGCATGCAGATTGTTTTTTGCTAAGTATTGTTTTGGTATGTGGTTTTTGTGCTTTCCTGTTGTGGGCTTTTGCTGTATTTTTTTGGTTTGGATTTGTTCTGTTTTGTGTGGCTTTCCCTTATGTGTATATGGCTCTGTGTGCTGTGTGGGTTTGGTTTTTGTTTATGTCTGTGTGGGCCTGTGCAGTCTGTGATGTTCTCTTTCTCTCTATTTGTCTCTCTGTTTGTATCTTCATGTGTAAATTCACTGGAACTTTTCAAACTCTCCACAGCTTTGCCAATTTTCACCAGGAATTTTACTCATTAACAAATTCTCACTTGTTCCCTACCAGTTGGTGGCCATTGCCCCAGGGGCCTGTCAGTCTCCGGGTCCTGATTTCCCATTGACCCTTCCCCCTTCTATTGGGACTGGGAACTAGCCAACCAAAAAAACCCCACTCAGTTTTAGTAAAGGGCCAACAGTCCCCTTACACTACCTGGGCCTGTGAGAGAGGGAGAGCTCAGTGGTTTGAGTATTGGCCTGCTAAACCCAGGTGTGTGAGCTCAGTCCTTGAGATGAGCCATTTAGGGATCTGGGATAAAAATCTGTCTGCGGATTGGCCCTGCTTTGAGCAGGGGGTTGGACTAGATACCTCCTGAGGTCCCTTCCAATCCTGGTATTCTATGCTAGGGTCACCAATGTTCAGAGAAACTAGCACAAGCTGGGCCCATGGTGTAATGGTTGGCATGCTGGAATCTGAGTTCAAATCTCAGTGGGACCTTATGGTAAATCCCTGGAGATCCAAGCGCTTTCCTATCTCCAGCTGTATAAAAATGAGTTGTTTACCTTTTGCTGAGTGACTTATACCCACTGGAGCCAGGTCTTTGGTTGGAATGGGGTCTAGAAGTGGCTGTGGTTTGACTGGGTGTTTGGGATTTCTGATGCCCACAATTTGGCCCTTGTGCTTTCTACCACACTTTTCCTCTTGCCCACATGGCGCTTGAAGAAAGGAGTGTCAGGGCTGGGATTGATAGTCAGGGCTTGGCAGGAGGGAGGAAGAGTCCCAGGCTGGAGCTTGCACCCCAGAGCCCTCACCCCCGTGCCCCAGCCCAGAGCTTCCTCCCACACCTGGAACTCCTCATCCCTGCCCTCACCCCAGAGCCCTCACCCCGTCCTGGACCCCAACCCCCTGTCTCAACCCACAGCCCCCTCCTGCACTCTGAATCCCTCAGCCCCACCCTGCAGCCTGGAGCCCCCTCCACCACCCCAAACCCCTCATCTCCCCACAGCTCCCACAGGCAGACCCTGGAGCTCCCAGCAGCCATGGGTGGCCGGGGAGCCCCCACAGCCCCACCCCACTGCCTATGGACCCTGCAGCTCCTACGAGCAGACCCCAGAGCTCCCAGCCGCTGCGGATGGACCCAGGATTTCCCAACAGGCCTTGATGGCGGGAGGACCCTGCAGCCCCACGTCATTGCTCACAGACCCTGCAGCGCCGAAGCCCTGGGAGCTCCCGGCCGCCCCAGGCAGGAGAGGAGCCCCCAGCGCTCAGACACCGCAGGCAGAGCCCGGAGCTCCCAGTCACCGGGGGGGGGTGTGTGTGTGAGAAGCCGCAGCCCCCGGCCATTGCAGGTGGCCCCGCAGCTCCCAGCCGCCGCGGGCGGGCGGACGCCAGAGCCCCCAGCTGCCATCGGGACCCCGCGGCCCCCGGCCGCCCCGGGCAGGACCCGTCACCCCGCGACCGGCAGGAAACAGCCACGCGCGGAAGCGCCTCGCGCCCTGTGACCCCCGGTGCTGCGGCTTCTCGCCAGGCGGGAGGCGGCGCCGCTGCCGCGGTCTCGGTTCCTCCGCCCGGCAGCGGGACCCGGCCCTGCGCGGCCTCGCACCGCCTCTCGCGGGCGGCGCTGAGCTCTGAGCGCACAAGTCCCTGGCGGCTCCGCCCCGCATTGCTGTCAGACAACGTCACCAATGGGAGCTGAGCCTGTCAGAACCGTCAGTTGGGGAGGGCCCAATGGGAGACCAGCTTTCAGAGACCCACCCCGCACAAGGGCCAATGGGAGATTAGCTGTCAAAAAACACTAGGCAGGCCGGCACAAGATAACCAGGAACCACCCCTCATCTCAAGGATCCAGACAGCCCCACCCCCACCTGTCCTATGCCCCACAGCAGCAGCCAGGGCTAGTGTCGCACCCCAAAGCAGAGTCTCAAATCCCCTCCCCCTGCTCTTCATTAGGTAACCAAAACCCCACCCAGACACCAAAAAGAGAGGAGGGGAGAACTTTCTGTTTTCCCCCTCCACCACCCCCCAGCCCCTTCCCCATGTCTGGCCACACGCTCCCAGCTCAGGGTGACCACACACACCCCGTCGGGGCAGGCTCTGCTCAGCCCGGCTCCCCACAGCCTGCACTAAACATGTGGGTCCCAACCCCAAAACTTACTCCTATTTTACCCCAATGGCCCCAAACTGCCGCTTTTAATATGCAAATAAGCTGCTACCACGCTCAGGCCACGCCCCAGCTCTCCAGTGGAGCCACCCGGCAGAGAACCAGGTGATATTTAAATTAGCCAGGATGTCGCTCAGTCATTGCCCTCTGCTCCCAGCAGGTGGCGACGGAGAGCTCCGAGCTCGCTCGTTCCCTTTCTCCCGTCGGCTTCAGCCCCCGGGTTACAAACGCACCAACCGGGGAGCAGGAGTGTGGGGCTGCTCCAGGGTGACCAGATGTCCCATGTTTAAAGGGACAGGCCGGTTTGGCTGGACTTTTTCTTATATAGGAGCCTATTACCCCCCACCACCGTCCTGTTTTCCACAGTTTCTTCAAGGTCACCCTATGGGGCTGCTCTGCGGGGACGGACTTGCACACTTGGGATGTTAGTGCAAAAAACTCCTCCTGGGCTGAGTAAAGGGCAGAGACCTGCCCTTAGCCTGCCCTGAGTGGGGGTCACCCAAACCGACCCTGACTCGCCAGGCAGGTGTCACCCTTCCGCCCGGGGAAAAGTCAACACGCCCCCACTCCCCAGCTCTGCGTGGGCGGAGAGCCAATGAGAACTTCTATTAAAAGGGAAAGAGAATCAAGCCTGAGTTTGGGAAAACCCCACAACCACATTCAAATCTACGCTCATCAGCAACCCCACCCCGCAACCCCAGAGTACGCTGGGCAGTGCTGTGCCTCAGTTTCTCACCTTGCAGTGTGACAGGCCAATCCAATGTTCCTTTAACAGACCCCTCCGCTTTTCTTCCCCCCAACCCCCTTGGGCAGCAAAGCCCCAGGGGTGGGGGAGGGAGGGGAAGGCATCAAGCGAAACCTCAGCTTCTGCTGCCGACACTCCTTCAACTGGCTCTCGGTTTGCCCTGTTCACTCTGCGTCGCTGCCGCTCCACGGCATTGTCCTTCACCCTGCTGCTGAGAGCTCCTGTGTCGCCACTTCCCCTGCTGCCCCCTGCCTGTCTCCTGCAGCCTCTGCGCGACCACCGAGTGGGGGAACCTCGCTACAAGTGCAGCCTGGGCAGCCTCTGTCATTGCAACACCATGGGCAGGGCGTGAACCGCCAGCTGGGGGAGACTAACGCCCTGCCCCGCCCCTTCCACCTGAGGCCCCGCCCCTTCTGCAAACACCCCTGTGCCCAGCGTACACCAGCCCTTAGATCCCTCTTGGTATTTCAATGCAGGCACTGACCTGTGAGAGGAAAACATCAGCTCGCAAACACAGAGACTGAATTCCCCACATTTAATCTCGCTGCACTTTCCAGAAAGTCACAACATTCATTTAGTTCTTGCTAGGACAGAGAAAAAAATAAGTGACACTAAGTTTTTGGCTTTTTAAATAAAATTAAGTGTTTAATTAACATAGTAAAAATATGTCCTGATTCCGCTAAATAACACCATAACATGAAATAAGAAGAGACAAATCTTGTCAGTGACGACTAATTTCACAAATGATCTTCCCATTATTAATTTCCACACCATCCCCCTTGAAGGTCTGGGCACCTCCAGTGTCACTGCTCTGCATTCACCTTCCCCTTAGAATTGTTCTCGGACTTTCCCAAATTTGGAAAATTGTGCAGTTCAGAATGTGAATAGTGACCCCGGCTCCTTCCTGCACCTGCTCTACATTGCTCCACAGCAGCTTCTCCCCCTGCAGAGTCACCCCAGCACGGCAGTGCAGCCGCCCAGGGTTTTGCAAAAATTAATAATACAGAGTTTGGAGGAAAGGAAACATTTGGGAGTTGTGGAAATAGCAAAAGGCAACAGTTGTGGTGTTACAAGAAGGGCAGTTTTTGGTTTAATAATAAAACCCAGTTATATAAATGTAACTGTATGTGCAGTTCTGTGCACTCACGTTGGATGGAAGCTTAGTAATTAAATTATACAAGAGGGTCAGGTAAAGTGGCTACTTCCACCACTGTGTTTTGTCCCGAGAAGCCTTTACAGCCATTCTGAGGGGAAATGGGCCCTTTGGCCACAGAAATGGTCTATAGGGGATGGCTGCAGGCAGCAGGCGGAGAGATAATCTCATCAACATTAGTTGACTCCTGGGTAATGTAAGCAAAATCACTAAAGGAATCTCCGGGGTTTCTATTGGCACTTAACTTGCCTGCCCCTGGCTATCTCTGGTTGTACAAGATGGACGTGTAATCGGGGTACAGTTGTGTAAAAAAAATTATTGCAGTGCAAGGGATGTTAGACAAAACAAAATGGTGTGTGTAATTGTGTAAGGTTTTAAAAACCTAAAGTGAGACTTATAGTTTGTAATATAATGTTATGAAGATTAAACTATGGAAGGAATGTGCATTTTCCCAAGATGTGTGCAGTGTATATTGGAGAAGGGATAAAAGAAATGCAAACAAAACATGGTACTTAATTCAAACCCTATTAGGGCTCCAAAGGGAGCCACAATAGGTTGTGGGGTTTTTTTCAGATCTGTGTGCTTTGAAGCAGAAGATGAAAGTGGAAAGTAATCAGAACTCGGGTGGAAGTTGATTGTGTCCCTTTTAAGACAGTCTCTGAGCTGCTGATGGCTTTGAATCCAAAAGCAAGCCCGAATGCCGGGGTGAATGCAAATGACCTTGCTGATGGGGGAAGGAGAGAACTGCCCATCAGTGGCAGCACAAAGGAGCTGCAAATAATAAATACATCTGGTCAGCAAACAAGCTACTGGAAGACTCAGATTGTGGCCCTCCAGGAAAGGGAGGTGAAAAAACAAGTCAAGCCTGAAAATAAGGGGGACAGGTTAACCCTAAGGAGTGTGTGTGTGTATGTACAGTGCTAAAGCTAAATCTAAAGCTGTCTCTCAGCTACTACCTGTGGATAAACTTAAAGCTTGGTACAGCAGAGAAACTATTGCAAACTGGGTCTGTTGTACAAGAGGGGAAACTGAGGCACACCACCTCATGAATTTCATAAATGACCAGCGAGTGGGGTAATTCACTATCTGACTAGAGAACAAAACAAGGACAGCCTGGAGGTAATTCTTCTGTTTTTCCTGCAATTAGCAAGGAAATTTGTAAAAGGAAGTGGTATTATTATTATTATTAAGCACTAATCTGTCCCCACCAGGGATGTGTGGAAATTGTTTCTTTTGTTTTTAAGACACTCTACAAGCAAGCTGGTGCCAGCAAAAGACTAACCCATAATACCATGAATCTATGTTTTGTGTTGTTTGTCTGTGGTGTTAGTCTTGTTGTTAGCATTGTTGTGTTTCAATGCACAGAAAACCTCATGACGTGGGTGGGGATGGCTTCAAAAGGCTGACCTGGGGGAAGATGTGTATGAAATGCAAAATGCTCAACTAGGAGGCCAGCACCTGTGTAATAGCTACCGTGGTATCTGGAAGTGAATCGGCAGCTGAGGTGGGCCCCACAAGCCCTATGGGAATAATGAGAAGGGGATTTGCTCACTGGGAATCAATGGAGGGGTGTGTAAAATGGTGTAAATCCAGAGAAGATGTTTGAATGTGCCCCTCCCTGATGGCCATGGAGGAGCACACCCAATGGCCCGTGGCAAGGGGTGGACAATTGGGTGTACTGTGTATGAGGTGTTTTGCTGGAAATGTACATATTACTGGGGGCACAATTACACCAGCCCCTAACCAAATTCCACACTACACGCTGCTCTCTGGGCTTTGGCGCACAGATAGATCTGTGAATCTTACTGCTGTGAATAATCGAACCAGCGCATACAGCCCGATTCCACACCATGTGGTTAAGTTGGTTTGGACAATAACCCATTTCTCTGTGGACATTCAATGGACTTATGATATGGACAAAAGCACGAAAACCTGCAGCGGCAGCGTATTGCAGCTGCCAGCAACTGGACACGTTAAGAGCTTGACCCTGTCGAAGGAGGAGAGGAGGTGTTTTGGTGGTGGCCGGGATGTTGGACCATGCGGCAGTGCTCAGGTCTCTCGGTGTTGCTGTGGATTGTTACAGCAGCTGGTGTATTGCTAAGTATACTTGTGTTACGTTGCCTATGGAAATAACTGAGAAGTAATGGAGTAAGCCCCTACCCCCTGTACTAGACAACTTGGACCCAACCTTCCCGGGCCCACTATAGTGGGAAGTCTGGAACACTAATTGGAACGGGTGTGGCATGCCCGTACGAGAGAAGGTGCAGGGCACTGCACTACGCACAGGGCAGTGGGACAAATGGAATATCAACACCTTCCACCTTGATGCCTGGCCCTATCAGGAAATGTGTCACCATATGTCCTATGTTTTGCTAAGGGGGAGAATGGGAACAGGGACAGAGGCAAGGCTCTGTGGCGTCAGGGCTGGGATGGGGACACTGAGGAAGGAAACTGGAATCATTGCTTGCTGGAAGTTCAATCCAATAAACATCTAATTGTTTGCACCTTGGGACTTTGGGTATTGCTGCTCTGTGTGTATGCAAGAAGGAAGTGGTAATGGGAGGGTGAAGGGATAAACCCTCTAACACTAACTAACATCTAACACCCATTTGAACCCCTTCTTTTCACACTATTGCTCATTCTCAGGGGCTGCTTTGTCTCCAGACAGATCCCTTCTCTTTCAGAACAGCCTTGCTCTTTCCCTCTGTTTTGCTCACTGAGGTGTTGGAGTAAACACTCCCCTTCCCTCTAGTCTCAGACAAACACTAGTATTAACTGTTTGCTACTGATGGGTTTAGAAAGCATTTGTCAAGATGCCATTTCTGGGGGATTTTTCCCAAGATCCAGTATTTTGTGTTCAAACATCTCCCAGCTTCCTTGGTGAAAGTAAGGCCAAGGTTTCCTTGCAGTATACAGGAAGAAGGCAGTTTTTCACCCCAGATGGGACTTGAACCCACAATCTCTGACTTAGAAAGCCATTGCCTTATCCATTAGGCCACTGGGGTCCTGATGGAAGAATGGAAATTCCATCTCCTAAATGCATATTTCTCATATTAACTTGGACGCCAAATACCCTCTTTCTGCACCTTACAGAAATGTCTGCATCCCCTGGCAGTGAGGCTACTGGGCAGGTCGCTTACAGAGCTGAGCACCACCTTTCTGTCAGCCATCTTTAGAGAAGAAGGCTCTTTCCCCTGACAGCCACACACACAGCGCTGCCTAGCGCCCCGAGAGCCTCCCTCGTGTTCTCCCGCAGCAGCCGCCTGCCGGTGTGGGTGGGAAAAGGGGACCAGGAAGCACTGCAGCCTCATTCCGGGACAGGAGGCCCTCGCCACGCCCAGGCCTGCCTCTTGCCTTCAGCCCAGGCAGCCAGAGGTGCCGGGGAGCTCCCTGGCAGGCCGCCGCCCGCCTCAGCCACCTCTTGCCTCAGGCTCCTGGTGCTCTGCTGGTCACCGCCTCGCTTGAAGGCCCAGAGGGAAAGGAAACAAGCACATCGTTAGCAGAGGATGGTTTTGATCCATCAGTTGCTGGGTGATGGGCCCAGCACGCTCCTGCTGCACCACGCTGCTGGATTTCACAAGTAACACCCAGCACCCAGCCTCCAGCCTCCACCCTGCACCTGGTGAGCACGAGCACTGGCAGGCAGGTGCGCAGTCTGCTAGGCAGCAGCCTTGGGAACAGCCGTTTTGTATTCATGTGTCTCTGTGGTGCAATGGGTGAGTGTGTTTGTCTGTTAACCCCCAGTGGGCGCTACCCTTAGCTGCAGGCTGCGGTCTCAGGGGTCAGGGGAATTGATAGTTTGCTGCTAAGAAGGGAGCCAGTGCAGCCCTCTGGTGCTCTGCTCCCAGCATCTGCCTAGCCCAGGCTGTCCGCTGGCCTTAGGTGCTTCCCCCTCCATGCTCTGGAGCAGGGGGTCTCATCACAATATTTTTGGTGGCCTCAGAGTGTGGCCATGCCTGCAGATGTGTTTCCTGGAGCCCCCGGCAGGCTGGGTGGTACATGACGCCGATCCCCTGCTGGTAGCACCAGCAAAAACCAGTGCATCTGCCTGCCAGCGCTAGAGCTCGCAAGGTGCTAGTGTGGATGCTGGAGACTGGGTGCTGGGGACTGTGAGTGAGAAGCCAGCAGAGTGGTGCAGCAGACGTGTGCTAGGCCTGTAACCCAGAGCTTGAGAGATCAAAACCATCCTCTGCTTTGCCTGTGCTCAGGGCCGGCTTTAGGGAGTGCGGGGCCCAATTCAAACAGTTTCGACAGGGCCCTGGCACATAGGCGGTGAGTTCTATGGGCCCATGGGGCCCAGGCCCCACCAATAATCCTGAAGCTGGGCCCAGCTCCACCAATGTTTGGGCCCCAGGCCCTGTGCTTCGGGGGTCCCCGCGTCGCACTGCCAGGCGCTCTCACCGCAGCGGCAGCTCCCGGGAGAGGCCCCAGCAGCGACTGGGCTCACAGCCCATTGGCCGGGAACCCCAGCCAATGGGAGCTGCCGGGGGCGGTGCCGGAGCTGCCTGGCCGCGCCTCCACAGCAGGGAGGGGGAGCGAGCCACCGGCAGCGTCTGAGCCCTGGGCAGAGCAGCAGCAGGGTCTGTGCCTGTCAGACAGACTCAGCCGGTGAGCTGTGGGGGCAGCCAGACATATGGACACAGCCAGGCAGGGGGGGTTGGTGGGGACAAACAGACACAGCTGGGGGTTGTGGGACAGACAGACACAGCGGGGTGGGTGGGGGCAGACAGACACACGGACACAGCCGGGGGTTGTGGGACAGACAGACACAAGGACACAGCCGGGGGGTTGTGGGACAGACAGACACAAGGACACAGCCGGGGGGTTGTGGGACAGACAGACACAAGGACACAGCTGGGGGGGTTATGGGACAGACAGACACAGCCGGGGGTGGTGGGGGCAGCCAGACACACGGACACAGCTGGGGGGTTGTGGGACAGACAGACAGACAGACACAGCCGGGGGTGGTGGGGACAGACAGACACAAGGACACAGCCGGGGTGGGGGGTTGGTGGGGACAAACAGACACGGCTGGGGGGTTCTGGGACAGACACACACAGCTGGGGGGGTGGGGGCAGCCAGACACACGGACACAGGCGGGGGGTTGTGGGACAGAAGGACACAAGGACACAGCCAGGGGGTTGTGGGACAGACACACACAGCTGGGGGGGGGCAGCCAGACACACGGACACAGGCGGGGGGTTGTGGGACAAACAGACACAAGGACACAGCCAGGCGGTTGTGGGACAGACACACACAGCCGGGGGTGGTGGTGGCAGACAGACAGACACAGCCTGGGGTTGTGAGACAGACAGACACAAGGACACAGCCAGGGGGTTGTGGGACAGACAGACACAGCCGGGGGTGGTGGGGGCAGACAGACAGACACAGCCGGGGGTTGTGGGACAGACAGACACAAGGACACAGCCAGGGGGTTGTGGGACAGACACACACCAGGACACAGCTGGGGGGTTGTGGGGACAGACAGATGGAGCCGTGGGCGGGGAAAAGAGCAGCAATGGGCACCCCGGGGCTGGTATAAAATACACAGGATGGGGGGGGGCTTCCTGAGGGGACTATAGCAACACCCCCCGCAGAGCGGACCCAGGTTGCAGCTGGCTCCGCCCATCACAGCCCCCTGCCCCACAGAGACCCACACAACCCTCTGCCCCCTCGAGAGACTCCCAATGACCCCTGTGTCCCTGTCACTCCTCTCCAGAGAGCCCTCCCCTTTGTGCCAGCCCACTCCCCTCCCCCACTGCCTCCCCTCCTCCAAAGCTCCCTACAATCTCCCCCTTTGCCTTCCGCCCCCCAGCCCAGCCCATTCCATTGGCCGGGAGGCTCCCAGTCTAGTGGCTATCAGGGCCCATGGGAGCTGCACCTGAGGCAGGGTGCCTGCTTGCAGATGCAGACCTGCCTGGCTGTGCCTCCACAGCACAGGGAGGGGGAGCCACAGGTGAGCAAGCCCTGGTCATCAGCATCATCACAGGCCCAGTAATTCTCTGGATATTTAATTTCACTGAGGCAAAATGTGTGCAATTTTATGGGTTGAATGATTGAATGACATAATACCCACCTGCCCGCATTGTCCATCACTAAGTCCAGTAATTTTGTCAAGTGTTTGTTGCACAACATGGTGGTGCCTACCCCTACCTTGTGCTTCAGGGGGTGATGGGGGGGGTCCAGGGCAGCCTGTTATAGCCTGTTATAGAACTACCTGATTAGTAATTGGATATGTTGGCTGGCATCTTTTTTTACGTGTTCGCTCCCCCTGATGTTAGAACCTGGCTACACCACTGGGGAGGGGAGCTTCCTAGACCTGTGCAGCTGGGGCTTGGGTGAATTTTGTGATACTCTGCCCCTCCCCAGCTACCACCCTGCAGTCCCCACTCCTGCACCATGCTGGGCAAGGGGCAGTCCCATCCCCAGTGAGGCTATGGTGAGGGGTGGCAGCAGGGGAGGCCACACGTGATGGCAACCTCCCCCCTCGGTACCCACCATAGGGGAGGCGAGTGGGCTTTCTGGACCTGAGAGGGACCCTAGGAGCATGTGCAGTGAACTGCGGGGGAGAGGAGGGGTCCCTCCCCTGGAGCTTGCTGCTGCCAGGGAGGGTGGAGGGGAGTCCTCTTTGACCCTAGCCCTGGGGCAGCCTTTCTGCACCCCAAGTTCCTTATCCCCAGCCCTGCCCCAGAATCCTCACCTGACAGGAAAAACACGCAACTTAAATTTGGTGGTCAGTTTAGAGTATCATAGAATATCAGGGTTGGAAGGGGCCTCAGGAGGTCATCTAGTCCAACCTCATGCTCAAAGCAGGACCAATTCCCAACTAAATCATCCCAGCCAGGGCTTTGTCAAGCCGGGCCTTAAAAACCTCTAAGGAAGGAGATTCCACCACCTCCCTAGGTAACCCATTCCAGTGTTTCACCACCCTCCTAATGAAAAAGTTTTTCTTAATATCCAACCTAAACCTCCCCCACTGCAACTTGAGATCATTACTCCTTGTTCTGTCCTCTGCTACCACTGAGAACAGTCTAGATCCATCCTCTTTGTAACCCCCTATCAGGTAGTTGAAAGCAGCTATTAAATCTTCCCTCATTCTTCTCTTCTGCAGACTAAACCATCCCAGTTCCCTCAGCCTTTCCTCAGAAGTCATGTGCTCCAGCCCCCTAATCATTTTTGTTGCCCTCCACTGGATTTTCCAATTTTTCCACATCCTTCTTGCAATGTGGGGCCCAAAACTGCACGTAGTTCTCTAGATGAGGCCTCACCAATGTTGAATAGAGGAGAATGATCATGTCCCTCGATCTGCTGGCAATGCCCCTACTTATACAGCCCAAAATGCTGTTAGCCTTCTTGACAAAGGCCAGAGAAGGGACTGTTAGTGCCTGTGCAGACTTCTGGGAAGTGCATGGGGTGGAAGGGGATGCTGGGACGCTCTGGAACCACTCCTTCAAAGCCAGTCAGGACTCTGGGGGAGCCTCCTCTCTGAGCAGACTGTCTCCAGGGCAAGAAGCTTACACCTCCCTGGGTCTGACCTCAGAGCATTCAGCATGACCTTCCACACCATGCACTTTCCGCAGTGAGTCCGCCCAGGCGGGGTCCTGGGGTAGCCAGAGGTCCCTGCACCCCAACTCCGCAGTCAGATGTGACTCTCAGCCAGACTGTAAAACAGAAGGTTTATTAGATGACGGGAACACAGTTTAAACAGAGCTTGTTGGTACAGAAAACAGAACCCCTCTGTCAGGTCCATCTTGCGGGGCGGGCAGCCCAGAACCAAGTTCTGGATCTCTCCCCATTTCCACAGCCAGCTCCAAACTGACACTCCCTCCTCTGGCCTCTGTGTCTTTTCCAGACAAGGAGGCCACCTGATCTCTTTGTCCCCAACACCTTCAAGTAGCATCTTACGGGGGAAACTGAGGCACCCACACAGTATTCAGAGAAAATATTAAGAATATTCCCACTTCATCACAACAGGTGCAACAAAATATAATACCGTATATTGAAGTAGGCAAGTGCTGCTTCTGACTTTCCACTTTTAATTGACCCTTGTAATCTTGTGGCGCTGACGCGTTGTAACTTCATTTTATATCGGCTTACAGGGCGGGAGCGGGGGGGCACCACCATTTTGGGCCCCACAAAAAAATTATACAAACCTGCCGCCTATGTCAGCCGGTCCTTAGTTTCTGCTTGGTAAAGGCAAGTCAGTGGGGTCCATCCGTCAGAAAAACAGTCCCAGGACTTCTTGCTGGGTGCCAGGGTCCAAAAGCGGCGCATTCCCTCCTGGAAAGGGCTGTGTTTGGAATGTCCGTCCAGTGCGCGTTGAAGGGAAGGATCTGCGTGCCTGGGAAGCTGCGTCCCTCCAGAGGCGCTTGAGAAGCCAAAGGGGCCGTGGGTGAGTTTGTGATGAGGTGAGTCTGAAGTGTGGAAAGGGGAGGGTGGCAAGAGGAGGTTTTGAGAGGAAAAAAGGTGCTGCTGAGCTGGTAGGTGAGGGCAAGGTCCCAGGCGGGTGTTGTGTGAGGAGCTGTGTAGGCCCGAAAAGGCGTCGTGCTGGGCAAGGGCAGGTGAGGAGGGCCAGGGCTTTTCCCAGGGCTGTTGCTGCGGCCAAAGCCTTTGGGAAGCAGAAGAGGGCCAGGGGTGCTGTTGCCTGCTGGGGCCCATGTGACGGTGTAGGTGTACACTGACCATAGCTGGTCTGTGGGAGCTGGGGCCCTTCTCCGTGCCCCTTTCCTTGTTAGTATAGTGGTGAATATCCCCGCCTGTCACGCGGGAGACCAGGGTTCGATTCCCCGACGGGGAGGGTGACCCCTTTTCAAGGGGGGAACAAAGAAATCCCTGGCCTGCCCACCACATGCCTTCCATTCTCCTTCTACGGCCACTTCCCTTCGCACCCCGAACTGATGACTTTCTCCTCCAGAGAGACAATTACCTCGCAAGGACACGCTGGCCCTAGCCAAAGCCTTTCCCTGGCCTTCCGCCCCCGGGCCCAGCTTCGGGGCCTGCACGTGGGGGCACGTTTCAGAGCGGCAAAGGGAAATAGGCTGGCCAGGGGCATGAGGACAATGGCCCAGACAAACGGGGAGGGACTTGGTCCAGGGGTGGAGGAAGACAGAAAAAGGGACAGGCATGGGATTGGCTTCCTCTATTTTTTCCTTTGCTCAGCATTTTACCTGTGACTGTAATGGGGAGACTTGAGAAATACCCGTGGCCGCCGGCAAAGTAAGTGGCCGTCCCGAGAGCGCAGAGCTGAGCATTTTGCACTTGCCTGCTGGGGCCCATGTGACAGTGTAGGTGTACACTGACCATAGCGTATAGTGGTTAGTACTCTGCGCTGTGGCCGCAGCAACCTTGGTTCGAATCCGGGTCACGGCATTAATTTTTAGTGGGGAGGGGCTATCCTGCAGCACGCCTCGTGGCTCAGTCTGATGGCGTCCGTTTGCAAAGAGAGCCATCGGCCGGTCCTTAGTTTCTGCTTGGTAAAGGCAAGTCAGTGGGGTCCATCCATCAGAAAAAGAGTCCCAGGACTTCTTGTTGGGCGCCAGGGTCCAAAAGCGGCGGATTCCCTCCTGGAAAGGGCTGTGTTTCGAATGTCCGTCCAGTGCGCGTTGAAGGGAAGGATCTGCGTGCCTGGGAAGCTGCGTCCCTCGAGAGGCGCTTGAGAAGCCAAAGGGGCCGTGGGTGAGTTTGTGATGAGGTGAGTCTGAAGTGTGGAAGGGGGAGGGTGGCAAGAGGAGGTTTTGAGAGGAAAAAAGGTGCTGCTGAGCTGGTAGGGGAGGGCAAGGTCCCAGGCGGGTGTTGTGTGAGGAGCTGTGTAGGCCCGAAAAGGCGTCGTGCTGGGCAAGGGCAGGTGAGGAGGGCCAGGGCTTTTCCCAGGGCTGTTGCTGCGGCCAAAGCCTTTGGGAAGCAGAAGAGGGCCAGGGGTGTTGTTGCCTGCTGGGGCCCATGCGACGGTGTAGGTGTATGCTGACCATAGCTGGTCTGTGGGAGCTGGGGCCACTCACCATGCCCCTTTCCTCGTTAGTATAGTGGTGAGTATCCCCGCCTGTCGCGCGGGAGACTGGGCTTTGATTCCCCGACGGGGAGGGTGACCCCTTTTGAAGGGGGGACAAAGAAATCCCTGGCCTGACCACCACATGCCTTGCATTCTCCTTCGACGGCCACTTCCCTTCGCACCCCGCACTGATGACTTTCACCTCCAGAGAGACAATTACCTCGGAAGGACACGCTGGCCCTAGCCAAAGCCTCCCCCGGGCCCAGCTTCGGGGCCTGCACGTGGGGGCACATTTCAGAGTGGCAAAGGGAAATAGGCTGGCCAGGGCCATTAGAACAATGGCCCAGACAAACGGGGAGGGACTTGGTCCAGGGGTGGAGGAAGACAGAAAAAGGGACAGGCATGGGATTGGCTTCCTGTCTTTTTTCCTTTGCTCAGCATTTTACCTGTGACTGTAATGGGGAGACTTGAGAAAGACCTGTGGCCGCCGGCGAGGTAGGTGGCCGCCCTGAGAGCGCAGAGCTGAGTATTTTCTGCTGGGCTGCTGCCTGCACCCCCAGCGCCTGGCCAGGGGCATGAGCAGTGATTTCCCAGCACCCCCTCCCTCCCAGTTTTGTGAACTAGTTACATGCCAAACCTGGTGGCTGAACTTCGCGACTTTGTGCTCACCCACAACTATTTCACATTCGGGGACAACATATATCTTCAAGTCAGCGGCACTCCTATGAGTACCCACATGGCCCCACAGTATGCCAACATTTTTATGGCTGACTTAAAACAACTCTTCCTTAGCTCTCGTCTCCTAATGCCCCTACTGTACTTGCACTACACTGAAGACATCTTCATCATCTGGACTCATGGAAAAGAAGCCCTTGAGGAATTCCACCATGATTTAAACAATTTCCATCCCACCATCAACCTCAGCCTAGATCAATTCACTCAAGTGGTCCATTTCCTTGACAGTACTGTGCTGATAAGCGATGGTCACATAAACACAACCCTATACCGGAAACCCACTGACCGCTAGACTTACCTACATGCCTCCAGCTTCCATCCAGGACACACCACATGATCCATTGTCTATAGCCAAGCTCTAACCGTATTTACTCCAATCCCTCAGACAGAGATAAACACCTACAAGATCTCTATCAAGCATTCTTAAAACTACAATACACACCTGCTGAAATGAAAAAACAGGTTGACAGAGCCAGAAGAGTACCCAGAAGTCACCTACTACAAGACAGGCCCAACATAGAAAATAACAGAACACCACTGGCCTTTACGTTCATCCCCCAATTAAAACCTCTCTAGCGAATCATCAAATTTCTACAACCTATCCTGAAATATCATCCCTCACTCTCCCAGATCTTGGGAGACAGGCCAGTCCTTGCTTACAGACAACCCCCAACCCTGAAGCAAATCCTCACCAGCAACTACAGAACAACAACACTAACCCAAGAATCTATCCTTGCAACAAAGCCCGATGCCAACTCTATCCACATATCTATTCAAGTGACACCATAATACGACCTAATCACATCAGCCACACCATCAGGGGCTCGTTCACCTCCACATCTACCAATGTGATATATGCCATTATGTGCCAGCAATGCCCCTCTTCCATGTACATTGGCCAAACCAGACAGTCTCTGTGCAAAAGAATAAATGGGATGCAAAGCAGACGTCAAGAATTATAACATTCAGTCACCAGTAGGAGAACACTTCAACCTCTGGCCGTTCAGTAACAGATTTAAAGGTGGCAATTTTGCAACAGAAAGCTTCAAAAACAGACTCCAACAAGAAACTGCTGAACTTGAATTAATATGCAAACTAGATACAGTCAATTTAGGCTTAAATAGAGACTGGAAATGGCTGAGCCATTACACACATTGAATCTATTTCCCCATGTTAAGTATCCTCACAACTTCTTGTCTGTAGCAGGGTGGACCCTGCTCCGGAGTTTTAAGGGGTTTAAACTGTGGCCTGACAGAGCTGAGCTGATTGGGGAAGTGGCTGCAGCTGGGGCCACGCCCCAAACTGAAGCCCTGGGGATTATAAGAGGCAGGAAAGCCAGACCCCAGACAGAGTCTCTCTCTGCTTCCAGTGAGAGATGGGCCTAGCTGCTTAGGGAGCTGAGAAGGCACCTAGGGTGAAGCAGGGCTGGGAACAGGCTAAGGCGCTGGGGAAGCTCCAGCCTGGACAGCCCCAGGCTGCGGCCTAGCAAAGGGCCTATAGGTACTGTGGGTTGCAGAGGGCAGCCCAGGGGTAGGACGAAGCAGCAGGCCCAAACCCCCTTTGCCTGTGATGAGTGGGCTGATACTGCAGTCTGCCCCAGGGGTGGGGCTAGACCATGACTGTCAGTAGCCACTACTGAGGCAAGGCGGGGATAGTAGCGCGGGGTTCCCCTGGGAGGGGGAGACCCAATTATAGATAGCGGGCACCGGGTCCAGGGAGGGACGCCGGGGCCAGAGAACAGGCGGGTCACCAGCCTGCTGGGGGCGCTCCAGGGCCGGACCGAGGGACATTCCGGGACCGACCAGCAGGAGGCGCGGCAGGGGTGAGTACCGCCCGCTTACATTGTCAAACTATCTTAAATGGGTCATCTTGATTATCACTACAAAAGTTTTTTTTCTCCTGCTGAGAATAGCTCATCTTAATTAATTAGCCTCTTAGAGTTGGTTGGGCAACTCCCACCTTTTCATGTTCTCTGTGTGTAAGTGTGTGTGCATATACATATAGCCTCACTATATGTTCCATTCTATGCATCCAATGAAGCCATTTATCAACATTGAATTTCATCTGCCATTTTGTTGCCCAATCACCCAGTTTTGTGAGATCCCTTTATAACTCTTCGCAGTCTGCCTGGGACTTAACTAACTATCTTGAACAGTTTTGTATCATCTGCAAATTTTGTCACCTCACTGTTTACCCATTTTTCCAGATCATTTATGAGTATGTTGAACAGTAATGGTCCCAGTACTGACCCCTCTGGGATACCACTATTTATCTCTCTCCATTCTGAAAACTGATAATTTATTCCTACCCTTTGTTTCCAAGATTTTAACCAGTTACTGATCCATGAGAGGACTTCCCTCTTATCCCATGATGGCTTACTTTTCAAAAGTCAATTTAAATTAAATACATTTTTTTAAATTATATATATTTTTAGAAATCTAGACCTGTTATGTGTAACTTGCATTATCCTTATGTTAAATTTGCCTTATCCTAACAAAACATTTACTTTAGTCACATCTCTTTTATATATCTCATGGGCCCTGACAACCCCCCTGTAAATTCAAACACCCCCCCTAATTTCAATTCCTGGGAAAACTACTGGGCGCCGCCTCCTGCCTGGCGAGAAGCCACAGCACCGGGGGGTCACAGGGTGTGATGGGCTTCCGCGCACGGCTGTTTTCTGCCGGTCGATTCCTGTTTTCTGTGACGATTCCTACCCGTGGAGGCCGGGGGCCGCGGGGTCCCGATGGCAGCTGGGGGCTCTGGCATCCACCTGCGGCAGCTGGGAGCTATGGGGCCATCTGCAATGGCCGGGGGCTGCGGCTTCTCCTCACCCCCCACCCCGGTGACTGGGAATGCCAGGCTCTGCCTGCAGTGTCTGAGAGCTGGGGGCTCCCTCTCCTGCCTGTGGCAGCTGAGGGCTGCCTGTGGCGGCTGGGAGCTCCAGTGTCTTCGGAGCTGCAGGGTCTATTAGCAATGATGTGGGGCTGCAGGGTCCTCACGCCATCAATGCCTGTTGGGAAATCCTGGGTCCATCCACAGCGGCTGGGAGCTGCAGGGTCCAAACGCAGTGGTGTGGGGCTGTGGGGGCTCCCCGGCCACCCATGGCTGCTGGGAGCTCCAGGGTCTGCCTGTGGGAGCTGTGGGAAAATGAGGGGTTTGGAGTGGAGGAGGGGGCTCCAGGCTGCAGGGTGGGGCCGAGGGATTCAGAGTGCAGGAGGGGGCTGTGGGTTGAGGCAGGGGGTTGGGGTCCAGGACGGGGTGATGGCTCTGGGGTGGGGGCAGGGGTAATGGGTTCTAGGTGTGGGAGGAAGCTCTGGGCTGGAGCAGGAGGTTGAAGTGCAGAGGGGTGAGGGCTCTGGGGTGCAAGAGGGGGCTCTGGGTTTCGGGGGGTTCAGGGCTGGGGCAGGGGGTTGGGGTGCAGACTTACCTCGTGCGGCTCCTGGTCAGCGGCGCAGCAGGGGGGACCTACTGGCCACTTCCAGGGCGCAGCGCGGTGCCCTAGGACACGGGACCAGCCTGCCTGAGCCCCGCAGCTCCACTGACCTGACTTTATAATCTGGTCATCCCACTGGGAGCTCCAGGGTCCCCCTGTCACATGTGGTACCTGGGAGCTCTGGGATCCACCCACAACAGCTGGGAGCCCTGCTCACAGTAGCTGGGAGCTGTGGGGTCCATCCGTGGTGGCATGGGCCTGTGAGAGCCCCTTCCGCCACTGGTGGCTGATAGCTGTGGGGCCCCCACTGGCCGACAGCTCCAGTCTTGCTGCCCCAGGGCTGAGGTGGGAAATGTCACTGAGATCTCTGACAGTCACAAATTCTGTGACCCCCTTTATATAATCTTAGCCTTAATAGTTGTTGACTGTCTCTCTCAATCTAGTGGTCTGCTCTAGCGCGGGTGGGACAGGGAAGACAGACGCTCACCCCCCAGCACAGGTTTGGGCAGAAATGGCTCTTGGGCTATTTGCTGTGCATGCAGAGGACTTGTCCAGGCTGGTGGAGCAGCTCAGCCAGATGAGGAGCTGGAAGAAGGAGACCTGAGCAGCCTGGAGATCCCTCTTTTTCTCCACAGCCACTGCCTATCAGCAGGATTCCTCCTTCTCCTCAGTGAGACTAAATCTCCCAACCTAGACAGCCGGCCTGTCCGCTGCACCCCAATCCCCCATGCCTGAGCCTCCCTGCCAAAGTCCTGCACCTGGCCCCATAGAATTAAGTCTCACGTGTCACTGGGAACTCGACTTCTTGTGCCCAGAGAGTCTCGGCCCCTCTCAGTAGATGACCTCAGAAACACAGTGTCTGCCTTTTCCAAAGAAGGGCTTGGAGAGGCTTTTCCATTATAACTGTGTGGCCTAACGGATAAGGCGTCTGACCTCAGCTCAGGAAAGTGAGGGCTCAAGTCCCTTTGCGGTTGTGTTTGTCCAGTTTTAACTTTGGGCTGAACGTCCTGCTCCCTTCAGGACTGGAACCTCTTCTTGGCTGCTCAGGCCAATGCTCTGGCTTCAGCTAGAGCCCCGGGAAGGAGTTGGGGGGTCGAGTGTCACAAAGGCTGGGGCATGAGCCCCAGGTGCTTCCAGTCTCGCCTTTGCCATTCCTGACTTGCCAAAGAAAATGGGCGGCTGCCCAGGCTGGAGTGTGGAGCAGTTTCCCTCTTCCAAGTGTGCGCCTGTCCCTGTGCTGGAGGGGGGTTGCTACATAGCACCTTGGGAGCCTGGGTGTTTCTCTGCTTCTCGCCCGCTGGGGAAAAGCCTCTTGGGGTAAAATCTCCTGCCCCACTGCCAAAGTGAGCACCTTGAGTGGGAATGGTAAGAGGCCCCACCAGGGGGGCTGGCCGTGCTTTCCTACCGTCTTCTGATGTTGGCCGCAAAGCATCAGCAACTGGCTATGGGTGGTTTTCAGTGGGTGTTCGGCATGCCAGGGAGCAGCCTGACTGGGTGTCTCTGTGGCTGTCTGCTGGCCACGCATAGGCATGGATCTCCCCACCTCTTGCCCTGCCCTTGGTTGCTCTGTGGCTTTTAAGCCTTCCCTTGGAGCTGTCAGCACGAGCCACCTCTGTCCTAGGTGCCCAGAGGAGGAAAGGTGTGCTGGGCTCCAGCCTGGGACTCTGCCTCCCTCCTGCCTAGCCCTGACTGTGAAGCCTGGCCCTGGCCCTCCTTCCTTTAAATGCCATGTGGGCAAGAGGAAGATTGTGGCAGCTGCAGGGACCAAAGTTGTGGACATCAGGTGAAGCAGCGAGAAACAACCATATGGTCAACCCACAGGAATCTCTAGCCAGACTGTTAAGTTCTAGGACCCCAACCTATAGCCGCCAGCCCATTGAACCAGCCAGACCAACGACCTATCTCCAGTGGGCATCAGCCACCCAGCGTGAGGGAAAAAAACTCACTCTAGTTCACTCTGAGAGAAGGTAGCCAAAGTGAGCACCGTGAGTGGGAATGGTAAGAGGCCACACCAGGGGGGCTGGCCCTGCTTTCCTACCGACTTCTGATGTAGGCCACAGAGCATCAGCAGCTGGCTGTGGGTGGTTTTCAGTGGGGGTTCGGCATGCCAGGGAGCAGCCTGGCTGGGTGTCTCTGTGGCTGTCTGCTGGCCACGCATAGGCATGGTTCTCCCCTCCTCTTGCCCTACCCTTGGTTGCCCTGGGGCTTTTAAGCCTTCCCTTGGAGCTGTCAGCACCAGCCGCCTCTGTCCTAGGTGCCCAGAGGAGGAGAGGTGCTGGGCTCCAGCCTGGGACTCTTCCTCCCTCCTGCCTTTCCCTGACTATGAAACCTGGCCCTGACACTCCTTTCTTCAAGCGCCATGTGGGCAAGAGGAAAAGTGTGGTAGAAAGCACAAGGGCCCAAACATGTGGGCATCAGAAATCCCAAACACCCAGTTAAACCATAGCCACTTCTAGACCCCATTCCAACCAAAGACCTGGCTCCAGGGGGTATGAGTCACTCAGCACAAGGTAAACAACTCTTTCTCATACAGCTGGAGATAGGAAAGCACTTGGATCACCAGGAATTTACCACAAGGTCCCACTGAGATTTGAACTCAGATTTCAACATGCCAACCGTTACACCAGCTTGTGCTAGTTTCTCTGAACATTGGTGACCCTATCATAGAATACCAGGGTTGGAAGGGCCCTCAGGACGTCATCTAGTCTAACCCCCTGATCAAAGCAGGGCCAATCCACAGACAGATTTTTATCCCAGATCCCTAAATGGCCCTCTCAAGGACTGAGCTCACAAATGTGGGTTTAGCAGGCCAATACTCAAACCACTGAGCTCTCCCTCCCCCACAGGGCCAGCTTGTGTAAGGGGACTGTTGGCCCTTTACTAAAACTGAGTGGGGTTTTTTTGGTTGGCTAGTTCCCAGTCCCAATAGAAGGGGGAAGGGTCAATGGGAAATCAGGACCCGGAGACTGACAGGCCCCTGGGGCAATGGTCACCAACTGGTAGGGAACAAGTGAGAATTTGTTAATGAGTAAAATTCCTGGTGAAAATTGGCAAAGCTGTGGAGAGTTTGAAAAGTTCCAGTGAATTTACACATGAAGATACAAACAGAGAGACAAATAGAGAGAAAGAGAACATCACAGACTGCACAGGCCCACACAGACATAAACAAAAACCAAACCCACACAGCACACAGAGCCATATACACATAAGGGAAAGCCACACAAAACATAGAACAAATCCACACCAAAAAATACAGCAAAAGCCCACAACAGGAAAGCACAAAAACCACATACCAAAAGAATACTTAGCAAAAAACAATCTGCATGCAAAAGTCATACACACACACACACACACACACACACACACACAAAACTATGCAAGGCATCCACAAAAATCACACAGGACCCACATGCACATCAACACAACAGACAAAAAAAAACAGAAAAAAAACCCCCCAACATACAGAAAGCCAGGCAGGGTTTGAGTCTCACAGTGAAGAGGGTGAGCACACAGGTGGTTTGGGGAGCAAAGACTGAGGGGGAGTCGGGGGCAGTGCTCTGGGCTCTGCTCGACCCCTCCTGACACAGGCGGCTGGTGGAGAGCAGAGCCTGGGAGATCTGTGGACTCTGCCCTGCTCTCTGTAAAGCAAGGGGACCTCGGTGTCTTCTGAGCTGCAATTGTATTTTCTGCAGGACAAAACGATTGGCAAAAGCCATTTGCTTAAAGGAAACTGGTGCTGAAGGTGAGGTTTGAACTCACAAGCTCAGCATGACTCCACTCAACACTGCTCTGCAAGTATTGGGCACTAACCCATTGCACCACTGGACCCTGCTTACAGGAGCCTGTCTCCATGTTTCATGGATGGATTAGCGGAGTGGGGGGGGGGTTGCATTAGCTAAAACAAATCCATATTAAAGGCTGCAGAATTGCAGCAGCAGAGGTGGGGAGCCTCCTTCCATGTGATAGAGCTGGTTCCCCCTTCCGTTGCTGAGGGGAAGGTTGGTGCTTTGAGCCCACCCGGTGCTGGAATGTCCCATGGGTGAGATTAACGGGACTCTTGGGAAGGGAAGGGAAGGGAAGTCTTTTCTATTCCTGCCTAGCTCCATTGGTCTCCTGTGGCCCTTTCGGCTCTCTGCTCCCCTGTTGGGGAGATGCAGAGACAAGCCCCCATCTGGGTGAGTCACCGAGAGGCTGTGTCCCATGGCGTGTGTGGGGGAGAGGGGTAGGGGTGGGATGGGGCTCAAGGGGAGAAGGTTGTGTGTGACAGTGTGGGGTGGGGTGGGGTGGGGTGGGGTGGGGTGGGATGGAAGGGGGGGAGGGTGAGGGTGTGCTCCTTAGGATATAAATAATGGAAAACACAGGGGTAGTGACAGTGAAGCCCCATGTCTGAGTGTTATGACCCAGTGTGGTGCCGCCGTTCACCTTCCCCTCCTATGGGCTCAGCTTTCATTGAATCCAGCATTTTTTCACCTGTCATCACCACAGAGGTGTCCCACATGCCTCAGCTACCGAGTGTCCCTCTTAGAGACGCCGAGGACTGGAACTGATTTCAGCTGCTGGACAGCTCTGCTAGGTCTTTATTCATTTGCACAGGAAAATGCTGAGTGTTTAAATTCATTTCAAGCCCCCCCTCCCCCATTCAGAGAACTCCTGAACATACTGGAGATGGGTCTGGAAATCGATTTTCATTCAAAAAAGTTTTTAAAGGGAATCACTTGGATTGGAGCTAGGAACCCATTACCTTGCAGGGAAACATTCACCCACTGAGCTACCCTCACAACAGAGAGTGTCATGTATAGCTCAGAGCAGGACCCGTTTTTAACCTGGGGGTTAGTAAACTTTCTCTCTATACAAACACCACAGCTTACAAACTCCCCACCCCCGCTCTGTGTCACCAGAGCACAACAACAACTCTCCTTGGGGCACACACAGCTCCCCAGCTCCCTGCCCGTCAGTCTCTCCAGCGTTGCTCCAATCCCTTAAAGCAGGGTCTCAACCTCCATTTACTTTAGGGCCAGTGCCAGTCCTCCAGTCCTCCCAGTGGGCCAATAATGTCACTCATACTGCCCAGAACCCGCCCCCTAGAACTCCGCCCCTCACCTGCTTAAGGCTCTGGGGGGGAGTTTGGGTGGGGGGATGAGGTCTAGGCTTCAGGCCCTGGGTTGGGGCTGGGGATTGGGGTGCAGGAGGGGTGCAGGCTCTGGGGGGAGTTTGGGTGGGGGGAGGAAATCTAGGGTGCAGGCCCTGGGTTGGGGATTGGGGTGCAGGAGGGGTGCAGACTCTGGGGGGAGAAGGTGAGAGGCTGGTCTCTGGGAGGGAGTTTGGGTGGGTGAGGGGTTCTGGGGTGCAAGCTCTGGGATGGAGTTTGGGTGCAGGCTCTGGGCTGGGGCAGGGGGTAGGGGGAACAAGAGGAGGGGTGGGGTTGCAGGCTCTGGGTGGGAGATTGGGGGGGTGGGCGGGAGGGGGTGTGTGGGAAGGGGGTGCAGGCTCTGGGCGGGAGATTGGGGGTGTGTGGGAAGGGGAGGGGGTGCAGGCTCTGGGAGGGATTTTGGGGGCTGGGGGTGTGGAGGGAGGGGGTGCAGGCTCTGGGAGAGAGTTTGGGGGGAGGAGGGGGTATGTGAAGAGGGGGTGAGGGTGCAGGATCAGGAAGGGGGTCAGGGGTGCGGCGCTTACCTGGGGCTCCAAGGCGGGGCAGCCTGGGGGGCCTCCGCATGCTGCTGCCCCAAGGCATCACCCCCACAGCGTCCCATTGGCCACAGGGGTGTTCAGGGCGGGGGCAGCACGCGGAGGCACAGCCCCGCCCTGCCCTGCCATGTGGAGAGGCCGGCAACCACTGGAGCGAGCAGGCAGATGCTGCTCAGCTCCGCTGCACAGCTGGGGCCCCTTGGGGGGACTGTCTGAGAGCAGCAGATGGGGCCAAGGGAGTGACCTGGTCCCAAAACTGCTGAAGCCCCACGGGCGAGACCTGGGAACCAGGACTGCCAGCCAGACAAACACCTTTAAGAGGAGGCGTCCCTCTCCCTGTCAAAAACTGATCTTCCTCCTTCAGTTCAGTGTCAGCCTGAATTGTTCCTTATCCCGGCAGAGCCAGAGGACTGAAAGCAGCAACATCAAACCCCTGTGTAGCTCGCAGGAATGGACATAAACACTCCCTGGTATCTGAGGAGATGTTCAGCTTTGCCCTTGGTCAACTACAAGGCTAAAGGGAAAGGAGGTGGCACCAGGTATAAAGAGTGAAACACGACACATCATAGTTATGCCCATGGTGGCTGCAAAATCTTTTGATGTACTTCTGCTTATCAGCAGTGTATTGTTTTCTCTGGAGCCTAGGACTTGACCAAGAAATTTGTACCTTGATAAAATAATCGACTGCCCCTGGTGAAGGCAATGGACTTGACACCCACTGGGGTGTCCCTACACAGGTACAAGTACCAACAACAATGGCTGCCTTTTAACCATAGATTTTAATCATGGCAATACATTGATACAAATTCCTGTTAAATAATTTCTCAACCAGAGTCCTTCATTCACATTCCTTAAGGCGTTGGGCCACCATGTGAACGTTTCATTTCCCTCCTCAGTTTCACACAGAGACACAATTTCCTTTGCACAGATCCATGAACAGCAAAACCTCCCTGTGTCTCTGGTCTGAGCCAGGGCATTCGATTCCAGTGAACCCTTCTCTCCTGCAATGGCGACGGTCAGACAGAGGGGACGTGGCACCTGCATCCCTGCCAGGGAGATATTGGCTCGGCTCTTTCTTTCTGCTGCTGTTGTTAGTCCATGAAGCATCAGCGATGGAATGCAAGGCTGAGTTCATGCACCAGCCCCCTGAAAAAATTTCAGTGCCCCAGAGAAATCCTGCCGCCTGCTATTGGAACGATGTGCTGGAGATTTGACTAGGAAAGGGACTGTCTGAATTGTCAGAGTGGGGAATGAACAACAATCTACAGCAATGTCGTTCACACAAACACACTCTCATCCTGCTCCAGCTGGAAGGGAAATGGGCAGGAATTCTCGCTGTTCAGCCAAGGACACACTTACACTGATGTGCAGTCATGAGTGTGCTGGGGAAGTTGGTCTGAGCAATTTGAAGTGACAATTCAGTGAGAACAGAATCATCATGTAGTGGAACATCTGTATGTCAAGTAGTTGTGGCCGAGTGGTTAAGGCAATAGACTAGAAATCCATTGGGGTCTCCACGTGCAGGTTCAAATCCTGCCAGCTACGCCTGCACTGTTGTTGTTATTATTATTACTGTAGTCTTAGTGCCTGAGCATCCACAGTGCAAACTGGAGCCAGATCTACTTTCACTCTGTCTACACTTAAAACGCTGCTGTGGCACTGCTATAGCACTTTGGAGTAGACAGTGACTGGAGAGTTTTTCTCATCCCTGTAATAGCTACATGGACAGAACAATTCTTCCTTTTATTTAGCACTATCTAACCTGGGCTTAGGTCACCTTAACGCTATGGGGTTGGTTGGGGGGGGTCACACCCTGGGAGACGTCGCTCTGCCAGTTCAGTGCCCAGCGTACACCAGCCCTTAGATCCCTCTTGGTATTTCAATACAGGCACTGACCTGTGAGAGGAAAACATCAGCTCACAAACACAGAGACTGAATTCCCCACATTCAATCTCTCTGCACTTTCCAGAAAATCACGAAATTCAATTCATTCTTGCTAGGCCAGAGAAAAAATAAGTGACACCAAGTTTTTGGCTTGGTTAAATAAAATTAAGTGTTTAATTAATATAGTAAAAATCTGCACTGATTCCTCTAACTAACACCACAGCGTGAAATAGGAACAGAGACAAAGCTTGTCTGTGACGACTAATTTCACAAATGTCCTTCCCATTATTAATTTCCACGCTGCCTCCATTGGAGGTTTGGGCATCTCCAGTGTCATTGCTCTGCATTCACCTTCCCCTTAGAATTGTTCTCAGACATTCCCAAATTTGGAAAATTGTGCAGTTCAGAATGTGAATAGTGACCCCGTCTCCTTCCTGCACCGGCTCTACATTGCTCCACAGCAGCTTCTCCCCCTGCAGAGTCACCCCAGCACTGCAGTGCAGCTGCCCAGGGTTCAGCAGGGGCCCCTGGCAAAGACAGTGGGTGAAGCTAACAGCCTGGTGTGCCTGGCCGTGAGGCAGCTGTAATGAAGCAACAGCCCCCCCCAGAAGTACAGAGACTGAATTCCCCAACTTTAATATCATGACCCCCTGTAGAAAGCCACACGTGTCAGTTGTATTTTCACAGGGAGATGCAAATCAAGTGACACCAATTTTTAAGTTGAGTAAATAAAGTTGAGGAGATAGTTATTAACCTCATAAAAATATACTAAAGATCCCTCAACATAACACCTGAAGGTGAAATATGAACAGAGACAAACCTTGTCGGCAAAGGCTCATTTCCCAAATGATCCTCAAAATGTTACTAATTCCCACCGCTCCTCCACAGGAGCTCTGTGCAGTGTAACTGTTCTGCAGGCAACTTCCCATTAAATGCTGTTGTGGGACATTCCCAGGCCTGGAAATGTACGAACGACAGAATTTGAAGAGCAAACCTGGCTCCCCGCAGCAGGCAGGATTTGAGTGTTTTGTCCCTGTCACTTAGTCTTTGTCAATAGTACAGATGCCATGGGCAGAACTCCAGGCTCTGCTTGAGGGATCTTGGCACAGGTGCGGGGGCAGCAGAAAGGATTGTAGATTCTGACCTGTGCTCTGGAGAGGAGGTAATAAGCAAAGGGGGCATTATTGATGCTTTCCCAGGCTGGAATTCTACATTCCACAGGGCTAAATGAGAGGATGATGTTATGCGGTTAATGGAAACCAGTGCTCTGGGGAGGTTTGAACTCACAACCTGTCCTATAAGTACTGTGCGCTAACCAATTGCACCACTGGAGCATCTGTTAATTAGCATTTTCTGAGACTCCCTAGGTTGATACAGGCAAGGAGTGACCCCAAAACATTCTCAGTGGGGTTGAGAGCAGGTAGTGACAGGTGTTGTACTTGGTGAGGTGGATTCTTCTTAAGGGTTCCAGGCCCCATTTGACCCTTTTGTTCTTCCCTGTGTAATAACCGAGCTGGTTAAGACTCAATGGAGAGTCTTGCTGCAGACCAACAGATCTGAAATCACTGATAACCAGCTCTAAGCATTAGTCCTGCTTTGGGACAGTGTCTCTCATGCAACGAACTGCCCAGTCTGCGCTAGCAGTGAGGCTCCCTCACTAACAGCTGAAATCAGGGAGAGCTGTGTGAAGTGCAGGGCCCCAGGGGTGCCTGAACAGGGGGGAACATCATACCAGGACTTTTAAAAATGGGAGGGCTCTGCTTTGCCACTTTGTAATGACCGTAAGGGCAGGAGGAAGGGGCAGCATAGGAGTCTATGTAGCTCTGATTTTTGTCTTCTGACAGTAGCCAATACCAGGTGCCCTCAAAGCCACTCCCCAAGACACCACTGGGAGTTGAACCCAGGATCTCCTGTTTACAAAACAGGTGCTTTAACCAGCTAAGCCATAGTGCCTGCTGTTACTTAAAGTATCGTGTCTGTGCACACCTGACTCTGTGCCAATCCCCACTGGGCCCTGACAAGTGTTGCTCGTGTTTGGATTCTGTAAAGCAGAGGAGCAGGTGAAGTTTTGCTCCCAAGGTGGGTGTGTGATTCTTTGGACAGGTCTGCACTACAAAATTAGGTTGGTGTAATTACATTACTTAGGCTGGCAATGCAGTTCTATCAACCTAATCTCAGCTGTCAGAACTTTCCCTTGGAGCAGGGGGACACTGAAAGGGGAGGGGCCCAGCCTCTGTAGCAGAAATACAGGGCAGGCGAGTTCACAGCAGGCATGGTGGGATACTGGTGGAGAGCAGTCATGGTGATATAATGACCAGCAGCATTTACACTGACAATTTATCGCTTGAAGTTTGCTGCAAAAAGCTCTAGGCCTCTCGTCGAGGTGTTTTTATTTTGTCACCAAAACAGGGCAGTTTTGTCGCCAGACGTGGCATTGCAGTGTGTGCACCAGCCACAAGCTGCCGAACGAGGGTGCGTTGTCTGTTTTTCACACACCTGAGCAATATAATTCTGCTGAAAGAATTAGTGCAGACCTGGCCAAAGATTCACACACACACACACACGCAGCTTGCAAGGAAAACGTCACTTGCTCCTCTGCTTTGCAGTATCCAAACACATGCAAAGCGTGTCAGGCCCCAGTGGGGCTGGCAGCGAGTCAGCTGTGGGCAGACACTGTGTCTTAGTTATAAGCAGGCACCATGGCTTAGCTAGCTTAAAGCACCTACCTTATAAACAGGAGATCCTGGGTTCAACTACCAGTGGTGCCTTGTTGAGTAACTCTTGGGGTACCTGGTATTAGCTATTGTCAGAGAACAAAACACAGCGTTGGGTGGGCCTTTGGTCCAGCCCAGTATAGCTGTTCTTATGGTTTAAATTACACTCACAGGCACTGATGATAAGAGTTACTGAAAGTTTGGGAGTTAAGAGCTGATAGGTCAGTGGTCCAGCCTGTCACAGATGACCCCCCTCTCTCTGGGACAGGGACAGGTCTGGGCTCTCACACCAAATGCTCATTGTGGCTGCCAGAATCTGTGAGCAGCTTATTTAGTTTGCACCGAGGGTTGAGTCCTGCTTTGTGCACCGTGTGTGAGAATGAAAATCCTAAACCACCCTTTGAAATTACAAAAGCAGCAGGACGTGTTATTGTCCCTGCCCCAAAGCAGACAGACCAATGGAGAAATGCCGTTGAGTCCAGGGTAACACTCCACTGCCATTCTACCTTTTTTGCTTGCTAAACTCCCTCCCTACCTTGAGAGCTCCCAGAGCCCGATATTGAGCTTGAGCTGAGATGTCTACAGTGCAAATTTACCACCCTATGGTCCAGACATCCTCATTCACATCCAGCTTCAAGTTCAGAATCATTTCCCATTCCTGCTCTGTGGGAGGGGAGACTTTTAAACGCGCTCTCTGTGCGACTGCACATGGCTAAGCAAAGAGAACAAACCCCCAATCCTCCCTGTGCTTTGGGGGCCAGGTTTGCGGTGGGAATTCTGTAGTTCAGATGACTTCACGCCTGGGCATTGTGATTCTTTACCAGTTTCTCTGGCATGGGGGCAGTTTTGCGCTCGCAGTTGTGATGGCCGAGTGGTTAAGGTGTTGGAGTTGAAATCCAATAGAGTTCCCCTGCGCAGGTTCAAATCCTGATCACAGCGAGGCCTGTGTTTTAGTCAGTCTCGAACCCGGGCAACACCTCTGTACAACCCCCTGAGACACTTCCCACCCCAAGGAAATCCTGTTCTGCTCCTTTCATAGAGATGCCTGGGACACCACCTCACACTGTGTCCCTGAGGGGTCAGGCAAATTCTCAGCACCTGAACCGTCTGCCACTCACCTGGTGCCCCATAGATCAGCCATAGCCCTGGTTCCTCTCCTCTCTAGAGTGCGAAAGGAGCCAAGTCAGCGACTCCATGGGAGCTACGGGGCTGCAGAACCAACAGAGAAATAATAGGTGCTCAGCCCCCACTGGCAGCCAGCTCCACTCGCACACTACAGGCCTTGGATCTAAAAGGGGAGTGTGACGTCTGGTGGTCAGAGCGGGGGGTGGGTTTGGTGGTCAGAATTCCTGGGTTCTATCTCCAGCCCTGGGAGGGGAGTGGGGTCTAGAGCAGGGGGACTGGGAGCCAGGACTCCTGGCTTCCTTTGGGGAGACTGTTTTTTTCTGTGCTTCCCTCCCTAGAGATCCCAGCCCAGGCCCCTAGTGGAGAGTGAGTGGGAGCCGGGGAAGTTGCTCTCCCACTTCAGAATCATGATTCAACCCCCCCACCCCAACCGTGGGCTGTTCCATTATGGACCCCGCCCTCCCCAAGGCAGACAGTAGAAGCCCCGCCCACCAGAATCAAGGGGGGGGGTGTCTAGTTGCCCCCGCAACAAGCCCACTCATGGTTGCAAAGAAATCCCCACCCAGCCCCCTGCTAGGACAGGATCTGCTGCTCCCACCTTTTTCCTTATCACCAGGAGCTGCTCCCCGCCAGGCACCACACCCCATTCACACGCCCTTGGTCAATACATAGCTCAGTGGCAATCACTGCCCCGAAGTGACTCCGGTGCAGGCACCAACCGCACGAACTCCCCACACTGGATTCTGTCCACACGCAGAGAATTCTCTCCGCCGGGCTCCTTCGGTTCATCTCGCTGCTCTCCGTCCTGCCGCCAGACACTGCTCATCTGCATAGCCCCGCCCATGGACACGTGACACCTTCTGTCGTTTTGGTCTCCAGTGAATGAGTTGCCTGCGGGGACTGAGCACGTCACCTCACGTCACAGCCGCTGGGCGGGGATTGTCTGTGAGCCCCGCGCTGGGGGCGGGGCTTCAGGGAGAGACCCAGCCCCATAGGCAGACTGGGGTAGGGAGATACTGGGGGAAGGGATGAGGGGATGGGGAGAGGGAGAGACCCAGCCCCATAGACCCGTAGGGGCAGGGAGATATTGGGGTCAGGAGGAGAGGGGGTTGGCAGAGACCCAGCCTGGGGTTCAGGGGAAATGGGGTGGGGTGGAGGGAGCTGGGGGAGAGAAGAGACATGTGGGGTGGAGGTTTGTGAAATGTTGGTCCAGGGAATCTGAGTCACTCCCAGGATATGCTGTGCAGGATATTGGGGGCAGGGGAGGGGATGGAGGGAGGAGAGACCCAGCCCCATAGGCCCCTAGAGGCAGCGGGATATGGGGGGGTAGGAGAGGGGATGGCAGAGGAGACACCCATCTCCATAGACCCCCAGAGGCAGGAAATGAGGGGAGAAGGGGGGAGGGAAGGATCCAGCCCTATAGACCTGTAGGGGCAGGGAGATATTGGGGGCAGGAGGGGAGAAGGGGGGCTGGCAGAGACCCAGCCCGGGGTGCAGGGGAAATGGGGTGGTTTGGAGGGAACTGGGGAGGAGAAGAGACACAGGGCAGGACACATGTTGGGACAGGGAAACTGACTCACTCCGAGTACATGCAGAGCAGGGCAGGGCGGAGGCAGATCATGCTGGTCCCAGGGTAATTTCAGGGGGTTCCGATTCCCCACTCAGCCGGGGGGCTCCCCTCTGGGCTGAGGAGCCCTGGGGTGGGGCGGGTGCAGGGGCTGGGTGTGTGTGTCAGGCTGGGGGAGCTGCCTGGGCAGAGGGGCTGGAACAGGGGCGGCTCCAGGCACCAGCACACCCAGCGCGTGGTTGGGGGGCAAGCTGCAGGGGACTCTGCTGGTCGCTGCGAGGGCAGCAGGCACCCCAACCCCTCCCCGAGCTGGGGGAGAACCCAGGAGTCCTGGCTCCCAGCCCTGCCCCTCCCCTCCCCCATTCTACCCCCTATCTCCCACTCCCCTCCCAGAGCCGGGGGGAGAACCCTAACCCAAGCCCTGCCCCTCCCCCCTATTTCCATATGGCTCCATCCAACAGCCCCCCCCCCCAGTGGGGAGAGACGAGGCCAAGGGAGAAGCAGGCGGGGGGGGAAGCGCTGGGGGCGCTGCGGGAGGGGCAGGGCCAAGACCCCGGGACACGCGCGTTTGCGTCAGGAGCCGGAGGGGGGCGGGGCGGGGCTCTCTGGGGGGCGGGGCGGGGATGAGGAGTTGCGCGGGGGGGGAGGTGTCAGGTTGACCCAGGGACCCACCCTTACCTGGGCTGGAGAGGACGGAGGCGCCCCGGGGCAGGCTGGGAGTTGTAGTTCCAGGCTCGTCTCAGAGCGGAAGTGATGGGACAGTTGCTCAGGCAACGCCCTGCCCGGTGCACTCTGGGAAGCGTAGTTCTCTCTCTCTCTCACACGCGGCCTCTATTGGAGGAGGGGCCGCAACTCTTCACTTCGCCGCACCCCTCCCCGCTCCCTGATTGGCGGAGAGAGCGCGGGACAGAGACTCGGCGCGTGGGGGGAGGCCCCGGTTCCCTCGCCCGGAGGCTTCGCTGCTTCCCCCGCCCCCCCACGGGCACGCGCTGCGGCTGTTGGGATTCGAATCCCGCTCGCGGCCAGGGGCTGCGCGGCTCAGTCCCCGCGGGGGGCACCAGTGGGACCCGCCCCGGCGCTGCTGGGGGGTCCCAGCTCGAGGGCAGCCGGCGGGGCGGGGCCGGTCCGAGGGACGGTGAGTGGCAGCTCCGCAAGGGGGGGCCGGGGGCTCAGACCCCCACCCAGTTCCAGGCACCAGCCCCTGCCGCGCCCCTGCCCCGGGAGCAGCCCCGGGCCCGTGGGAGCCGGGCTGGGGGGTGCACAGGGCAGAGGCAGCGCGGAGTGAAAGGGCTTCACCCCCCCCCCCAGCTGGGCCTGGGGGGCAGCAGCGGGATGGGGGGGGCTGAGCTGCCCCGGGAGCAGCCCCACACGCAGCAGCCTGGGGCCGCGGGGCCAGGCGATGTCCCATCCCGGGTGCGCAGGGACCCAGGGGCGGCCCCAGCCTGTGAGTTGTCGGCAGTTCAGGGGCTGCAGCCTCGTCACCCACCCGGTCACTGTCTGAACTTCAGAGCAGCCCGTGATCCACCTCCCCCCTTCCCCGCGGCCCCGCCCTGCTCACCCCATCCCCCTTCCTCTGTCGCTCCCCCCCCCCCTCACTCACTTTCCCCAGGCGGGAGGGGCAGGCTCTGGGCTGGATTAACATGGGGGCGAATCAAATCAGGCCATGTCCCTGTGGGGAGGGGGTTTCACTTGTTGATAAAGGGTGGGGGGAGCCCTCAGTCTTTGTCTGATTGTGTCTCTCTCTCCTCAGGATATTGGGATTGAGTTTCCTGGGTCAGGCGCTGCTGATTCAGAAAGGGATTAGACATTTATATGGACAATATCATCTTAACTTCGCTGGTATACAAAATGTAGAAGGGATATAAATCCTCATGCTTCAGGATATAAGCCTACCACTAACTGATGGGGGTCAGGAAGAAACTTCTCCTATGGGCAGGTTAATCCATAATTGTTTTTCTATGGGGTTTCTCAGACTTTCCTCTGACACAGCTGGGCCTGTGACTTGCCCTGAAAAATAGATCATTGGTGGGCCTTTATATTAGGGGGCTGATCATTTTTTGTTTTACAGTAGTGTTTAGCTGTCCCAACCAAAATTCAGGGTCCCATTACAAAAACAGTAAGAGATTGTCCTGTGCCTCAATTACAAGCAAAAGAAATAGACAAGATAGGTAAACAGTAGCATAAAGAAGTATTAACCTCCATTTATAGATGGGGAACTGAGGCAGAGATGAAGGACCAGATTTTCAAAGGTATTTAGGTGCTTAAGATGCAAACAGATGCTTAAAGGTGCTTTTGAAAATCCCACCAGCAGGTTAGGTGCATAACACCCACCGATTTCAATAGGAGTTAGGTGCCAAACCTAACTTAAGCCCTACTGGTCTATTTCCTGTTCCAATTTTCACCAAAACCAATATGGTTCTGCTCACTGATGCCTAGAATATTCCTGGAATTTTAGAATTGATTGGATGTGGTGTTCACAAGTTCATGTTACAGAGAAATGCCATCAGGTAGAGTGAAGAACTCACATTACTCAGTAAACAAGTTTTCAAATGTTTTCCTCACACAGATCATTTCTTCAGATAAAGAATATTTCTTCTCCCAACCTGCCCTGCCTCTCACCTACAGTACCCCGCAGCAACAAGAGAGCTCAGTGACATGAAAAGGTAATTTTAGGACAGGATTAAGGGCATGGGTGCAAACCAAGTGGTTTAAAAGTGATGGGTGCAGTCAGTCATTACATGGTGATGTACACAGTCTGTGACATCACACTCCATTGCCAAGGACACACAATTGTGACATCTCGTGCAGAGAAGTGTAAACAAGAAGTGGGCAGCATTATCTTCTGCAAATATAAACAACTTGTTTGTCGGAGTGATTGGCTGAATAAGATATTATATTATGCCCATAACATCGCAGGCCATAGATGGTCAAAACACCTGGCTTTATGGTCACCGCTGTGGTGATGGCACTTTAACATCACTGGTACCTGATGGCCATAGATGGTCAAACCTTGTGGGATTTTTCCTTATATGGACACTCAGAGCCACAAGTAACAGGTGACCCATATCAGGCGAGTAATAAAGAGATTGTGTGACATGCCAGCCAGCCTCTGCCTATAAAGGCTGGAGCTGCCAGTTTGGCTCACAAGCTCCAGAAATCCCAACAAGAACAGGCTGGCTGCCTCTTGTAGGCAAGACTTGAAAGCCAGATGCCTAGCGTGATGGAAGCAAATAGAAGGCGCAGAAGCTGTGACAGGTTAGATCACAGGGACCTCTGAAAGGGAAGGATGGAACTAGGGTGACCAGATAACAAGTGTGAAAAATCGGGACAGTGGTGGGGGGTAATAGGAGCCTATATAAGAAAAAGCCCCAAATATCAGGACTGTCCCTATAAAATGGGGACATCTGGTCACCCTAGATGGAACATTTTTACAGTTCTTGGCAATAACAACACAGTTACAAAAATTACCATTAGCAATAACAACAAATTCATTGCAGGTGTCCACCTACAATCATTATTGTCGTCATGCCACACCTTTGGCTCAATACCATTGGGGTTTGGGCCTTTTAGGGTTAACCTGTGGCTTCCCTTTGCAAACTTAAGTTCTCTCTTTCCTCCTTGTTCTGAAGGATCAAACCCTGATTTTTCTTGCTTAACAGAATTCACTGGCTGATGGGGTGGGCTCTCTTTGCTAACAGCTATTAGCAAGTCTTTCCTCTCCCTGCCAGCCAAGTAATTTGCATCAACACAGAAGCACAGACTGCTCACTTAAAGAATCAGAATGGAGACATTCCTGTTCCAACCCCATTGTCTTCCCAACCAGCTGGCCAAACACAGCCACTTGGTTATAGAGCTGCTCAAGTTTCTTAACAGCTCTTACTCCATCTGAGACCTTTTCAAAGCTATCCACACTGGAGCTTTCAAAAGGAAAGTCATTGGATTTTTACATATCTTCCTAACCAGTCTTTAAAGGGTTAAGTCAGTCTGTGAGTTAATTAACTCTTTCTGGCCCTGTGGCCTTCCAATGAGATATTATATTACACCCAAAACGTCACAGGCCATATATGGTCAAAATAGCCATGGCCAGGCTGGGACCAGGCTAGGCCTGGGACGCTTAGCTGGGGCCAGGCCGGGGCTGGCGAAACCAGGCCGGAGGGAGCCGCTCAGCCAGGAACGAGCTGGAGGGAGCCACTCGGCTGGGGTGGGCTGGGCCTTGCCGTGCCTCCCTGGAGCCCTCCTCACGCTCCTTTCCCCTGGTACAGCCTTTGTTCCAGCTCAGGTGATAGCTAGTGGATTTCTCATGATGGCTGCCCCATTTGTTCTCTTCCACCCAGATACAGATAGAAAAGTGATACATTTATAGAAATAGGATGAACACACTCAGTAGATTATAAGCTTTGTAATGATACCTTACAAGAGACCTTTTGCATGAAGCATAGTCCAGTCACTTTATATTCACACTCATTAGCATATTTTTATAAAATCATATAGAATGGAACATGACAACAGCGAAGACGACGACAGCAGAGACACCTCCGAAGAAATGCGCTAGAGCCCTTGGGCTGTCACGCTTCAGGAATGTGCATGAGGTACTAGGATACCTGGAGATGGGGGGTGTCCTGCTGGCCGTAGGTCAGTGTTGTGAACCTCCAGTTGCTAGGCTGAGTTTATCCATCCCCTGGCAATAAAACATTGTCTTGTTTTCACAGCCACTTTCGATCTCCTGGCTTCTGCCCCCTACCCAGCTGGCAGGGCATTGTGCAGCACCCTTTCCAGCCCACCTGGGTGCAGGAGACCAAGGAAGAGAGCATCTGCCATCCAGCTCCATCCCATCTAGAGCAAGTGAGTGGAAGTCTCCAGAGCCATCGCCAGTGTGGTGGGAATGGCCCAGCAATAGGGCTCCCAGCGCTTCCCTTGCAGGAGATTGTTCCCAACGTCGAGAGTCTTTGGGGAGGCAGAACCTGCCAGGTGCTGAACACCCACAACCGCAAGCAGTGAAATCAGTGGGAACTGAGGGCGACTCCTCCCTCCTAGGACTGGCACCTTGTGAACGAACTTTCATTGAGGACTGTCCGGGTTCTGCTCTTTCTCTGGCCTGGGAGGGAGCGGGGCCTACTGGGGTGGAGGGAGCTGCTTGTCCAAACTAACGGAGAGCCCCATTGCTCTGAAAGGATGAGACTCTCCCAGGATCACAGGGCCCCATTGCTCTGGGAACATTGGGAGCAGCCTGTGCTGTGAGCTGCTGCCAGTGCGTGTGGACGGCAGCCCCCTGCCCTGGGGTGGGGTGTGTGGTGAGGAGGAATTGCCTCAGCAGAGGGGACGTGGGCAGGGGAGCAGGCAGGCCCGTTAATGAGAGGCTGCCTTGAGCCCAGACTCATGGCTGCTCCCCACTCAGTTCCAGGATGGAGCAGCTGAAGCGGATGCTGAGGAGGAAGCCTGGGCAGGTGGCTCTGGAGCCAGTAGGGAGCAGCATCCGTCTTGCCCAGGAGGAGAGTGGCCCCTCTGTCCCTGCGGGTGGGGAAGAGGCCGGTGGGCAGGCAAAGCGGAGGAGCTCCCTGACCTTCTGGAGGAAGAGAAAACCACCAGCTCCCTTAGCAGGCCCTGAGGCACCTTCTGGTCCCAAATGGAGGTGGCCCTGGGTGATGCTATGTAGGAGGGACCCAGGAGAGGGCGGGAGCCAGGCAAGGTGGCTCTGCGGCTTCCTTTCCAGGAAGCAGAGGAGGCAGCAGCCCAGCCCCAGGGCCCAGCAGAAGCCATCCACCAGCCTGGCCACCGAGGAGCCTCCAGCCAGCCCAGAGCAGGAGCTGGGCGGCTCCGGCATGGGGACTAGCAGCTCCGCCTACTCCCGAGGGGCCAGCAGCTCCTCTGTGGGGTCTGACAGCCCTGAGGCTGAAGGCTCCCTCTGTGCAGGTGAGGGGAGACCCAGGGGACAGGAGGAAGGACGGGGGCAGTGGGGGACTAGGAACACCCTGTGCCCATTGGGTCACCAAGGTGCCAGGACTGAGCCACGGGAGCCCCACTAACACCTGTGGGGGTGACACAGCCACACCCTGTGGCAGGGGATGCTGGGCAGAGTCGGGGGAGCTCCAGTCTTCCCTGATGATGTTGGGGAGGGGGGCTGACAGCCACGGGGCCTTGAGGCTGATGGGTCTGAGGGTGTCTCTGGGAGGGGCAGGGTGGGGCCCTCTATGCCATGGGGTTCCTTGTTGAGGATGGGGGACATTGAGCCATTTCTCTACACTGCATCCCCCCAGTGGCAGCAGGGATTGTCCTTTCTCCTTCTCTCCCTGGTGCAGAGACCCCCAGTGCCCAGCAGCAGTGGGCTGAGGAAGAGGAAGAGGAGTGGGTTGAGGAGGAGGAGGAGGAAGAAGAGAAAGGAGGAGGAGGAGGATGTGTCCCCTGAACAAGACACCATCAGGGTCATCCAGCAGCACCTCCAGGGCAGAGCTGAGGTACAAAAATCTTCCAGCTGCGCTGCCCCCGAGTCTGTCCTGCCCCTTGTTCCATCCCCACCCACGCAGGGGGGTCTTGTCCCAGAGAATCCATCACCCCCAATGGGGGGAACTTCTCCCTTGTTACCTGGCACCCCAAAGTGGGGGCATTTGTCTCACGCAGGCCAAGGTGTCTGCTCCCCGCAGACACTGTCCCAGTTACAACCCCAGTCTGTTCAGGGCGACACTGGTTTCGGAAGCAGTGCGGTTTTCCCTGTCCAACTCCATGGGGTTCCTGAGCCGTGGAGCTGGTGTAGGTGGGTTGGGGAGGTCCCCACCTAACCGTCTCAGTCTCTCTCTCCCCCCCCCCACTCCTAGTTGGTGGAGGACAGGGCCCAACAGCTCAGCTTCCGCCATGCTGTCCCACGTCTGCGCTTCTTGGCACAGCAGCAGGGGCTGGACACTCTGGAGCCCCAGGTCTCCAAAGCAGCCCTCGTGGAGAGCATTGCGGTGAGTGGGACCCCGTGTCTGGCCCCTGGGGCAAGGGACCCAGAAATGGGAGGAAGAGTTGGTGGGGCCAGAGGGGGAAGCAGAGGACAGTGGTTCCTGGGGCTGAGGGCTGGGGAGCAGGGAAGGGAGAGCTTCTGACACCGATGGGGAGCTGGCAGTGGGGGAGTTGTCAGGCTGTGTCTGCATCAGTCTACGAGCATTGGTATTTTCTTGAAATTTGTCAGACCAACCTAACTAACACCTAACCCACATTTGAACCTCTTTTCACACTCTTGCTCATTCTCAAGGTCTGCTTTGCCTCCAGACAGATCCGTTGTCTTTCAGAACAGCCTTGCTCTTTCTGTCTGTTTCACTCACTGAGGTGTCGGAGTGAACTCTCCCCTTCACTCTATTCTCAGACAAACACTAGTATTAACTGTTTGCTACTGATTTGTGGAGTGGAAGATGCCATTTCTGGGGGATTGTTCCCAAGCTGCAGTACTTTGTGTTCAAACATCTCCCAGCTTCCTTGGTGAAAAATAACACCAGGTTTCTTTGCAATATACATAAAAGAAGGAGTTTTTCACCCAGAGAGGACTTGAACCCACAATCTCTGGCTTAGGAAGCTAATGCCTTATCCATTAGGCCACTGGGGCTCAGAAGAGCAGTAGAAAGAGGGATGGAAATTCCCTCTCATAATTGCACATTCCTCATATTCATTCAGAAGCCAAAAACCCCATTTAATGGCCTTACAGAAACGTCTGCATCCCCTGGCAGCGAGGCAACTGGGCAGCTCGCTGACAGAGCTGAGCACCACCTTTCTGCCAGCCATCTTTAGAGAAGAACCCCACCCTGGAGTCACCCCTCCCTCCTTCAGCACCTCCACAGCTGTAGCTCTGAGTGGCAGTAGGATGATTAGGGGGTGAATCCGGGGCTGGAAGGGGGGTAAGGTCGGCCTGTAAGGAGTAACCAGGTGGGGCAGACCCAGGGGGAGGCTGTGGGCTGCTGGTTGGTTGTTGGGATCCGAGCTCTAGATCAAAGTGGCACAGTGACCTGACCCCAGGGATATAGGGCCGACATAGTGACCCCCTTACTGGCCTCGGTGACCCCCAAACCCTTGTTACTAAGGGCATTGAGGAGTCTCTGTCCATTAATAACTTCTGGGAGCTCCCCAGCAGGCTGCGGGCGTCAGCCGCCTCCTGCCACACAGGTTAGACTCTTGGCGCTGTGCCAGCCGCCCCCTCACTTGCAGGCCCAGTGTAAGAAGAAGGCGGCCTGGTGCTGGCAGAAGAGGGTTTTGATTAATCAACCTCTGTGTTATGGGCACAGAAGGGGGAGTTTATGCTCCCCCAGGGATGCCACTGAAGGCTCCTCGTGGGCTCCTTAAGGTCTGCTGGGAGCTGTGATGTCCCCCTTTTGCCACCTCAAAGGCTCCCTCTTGGACACAGTGGGGTCACCTGCTGGCTGGGAGAGTGTGGGGGCCACACCGCAAAAGCCCGTCTCTGAGCAGCCATGTCAGGGACTCGGGCTTAATCCAAGTGCAGAATCTTCAGTTGTGTATGTTTCGCTCCTTTCCCACTTCTGTCCAAGCGGCAAGGGAGAAGCGGAGGAGACACGCCGGCTCAGACGCCTCCCTCCCACTTCCCTGTACGCTGTGCAAAGCTCTTGGTCCGCCTCATGCCTCGTCAGGAAAGTGGGGCCATGCGGCCCAAGCCTGAGTCACGTCTGCAGCCTGGCCCGCCCCGGCTGACGGCGCGCAGAGCCACGCGAGTCAATGGCAGGTCGAGTCGGGAGCCTCGGCTCTTTCCCCTGACAGCCACACATACAGCGCTGCCCAGCCCCCCCAGAGCCTCCCTCGTGTTCTCCCGCAGCAGCCGCCTGCCGGGGTGGTGGGAAAAGGGGACCAGGAAGCACTGCAGCCTCATTCCAGGACAGGAGGCCCTCGCCACGCCCAGGCCTGCCTCTTGCCTTCAGCCCAGGCAGCCAGAGCCAGTCTGACGTGAACAAACACGTTGGATTTTTTCAGCTCTCACACGTCTCCCAGCCACAAATCACATTTCAGTATTGAATGTTTCCATTGCTCTTCTTGTGCAGTGATGGGGACTGTCCTCCATTCTGACCCTGGCAGGCTGCCGCTCTGCCTCAGCCATCTCTTGTCTCATGGCCCAGGCTCCTGATGCTCTGCTGGTCACCGGCTCGCTTGAAGGCCCAGAGGGAAAAGGAACACGCGCATGCGCAGCAGAGGGTGGCTTTCATCCTTTAACCTCAGAATTATGGGCCTAGCATGCTTCCACTGCACCACTCTGCTGGCTTTTCACCTGCAGCAGCCAGCACCCAGCCTCCAGCATCCACACTAGCGCCTTGGGAGCACTAGTGCTGGCAGGCAAATGTGCAGGCTTCTAGGCAGCAGCTTTAGTTAGCACATCTGTGTGTCTCTGTAGTGTAATGGGTCAGTGGGTTTAGCTATTCATCAAAAGGATGGGGGTTTAAACCCACCCAGAGATAGTGGCTGAATTTCTCTATTCTTCCTGGCTGCATTCCTCTCTGCCCCAGGACTGTCAGCCATCTTCACACTTGTTGCTTACTCAGTCCAGCACTTATTCTCAAAGCTCTGCCAAAGCGCCTCAGTCCTGTCCCTCTGTGACCCTTCTGGCCAGAAGGATTCCTCTCTTGGGGCTAATTCCCTCCCCTTGCCACAGGGCTGTTCCAGCCTCCTGTGAGAAGAGAATGATGGTGCTTGTATGAGCAAGTCTGTTAACTCATTCACCCAGTTTTCAATCAAACTCTGCAGATTGGGTCAGATCCTCGGCTGCTCGAAACTTGTGTCATTGACGTCAGTGGAGCTATACAGATTTACGCCAGCTTAGGATATGGCCCATACCTTTTAAAGCTGTATCCCCACCTAACCCTAGGGAGCCGAGCATAGGTAGTGTTGTCTAGTGGCCAGAACAGAGGCCAGGGAGCCAGAAGCCCAGACAAATCCCTGCTGCTCTTTGCGTCTCAGGTTTTTCACCTTTGCAGTGTCACCTGCCCCTTGGGTGAAACCTGCTAGAGAAGCGCACAGTGATCCCTGCTTTCATTAGGCTTCCCTCTCCCCGCTAGCCATCTTGCCACGACACTCCCTCCATGTCACCACCCCCCGACACGGAGACCCCTCCACCACTGACGGGATGGACAGCGAGACCTTCTCGAGAGAGCCGCTTCTGTTGCTCTGCAGGCACGGCAGGACCCCAGGCCTTGGAGAGGCTAAGCAGAGCGGCAGGCAGCTGAGTTCTTCCATTTCACTTCCCACTTGACTCAAGTATCTGCATCACATTTGTGACATAACCAAGCGGCCCAGGGAGTCCAGGGCCAGGTTCTCTGAGCTCAGGCTCACCAGTGTAAAATGGGAAGAGAAGAGGAAAAGAGGGGAAGAAGGGAGAGGAGGAGTTTTATTCCCAAAGCAGGTTCCAGCAACATGGCTAGCAGTGACCAAGGCCAGGTCTGTGCTACGGGACTACAGCGGCACAGTAGAGACCCTGCCAACAGCCACAGAAGGGGTTTTAACGTCACTGCAGGAACCCCACCCCCAAAGTGACTGCAGCCAGGCTGATGGAAGCATCTTCTGTTGACACCGCCGCGTCTATAGCAGTGGGGAGATTAGCACAGCTACATCGAGGTGTGGGTTTATCACAGCCCTGAGCCCTGCAGTTATGTCAGCCTAGACCAGGCCCGAGTCTGGTGGAACACAAAGCGGAGAGCTCAGGTACGTCTCTGACCGAGCTGGGGAAGGGCTACAGAACAAGCTAGCTACAAGGGGGAGGGGTGCTCAGAAGCAGAGGACTGCTGAGATCTGGGCACTGCTTTGACTAGTTCAGATGATCTCTCACGTCTGACGTGAACAAACACGTTGGATTTTTTCAGCTCTCACACGTCTCCCAGCCACAAATCACATTTCAGTATTGAATGTTTCCATTGCTCTTCTTGTGCAGTGATGGGGACTGTCCTCCATTCTTACTGTGGAAAACCACAGCAGCAAGATGAAGTCTGGAATCACATGGGCAAATCACATGTCCATGCATGACTCAGTTTGTAGGCCGGTACCATTGTTTACATGTTAGTTTGAACGGTCTCAGGAAAGCTCAGATGTGAATTGGCGTCTCCCAAAGTCCAGTGTCAGTTAAGCATTTCTTAATTGGGCACTTACTGAGAATAGTCCTTTCTCAAGAAGCTGACCAAATGCATCACTGAGGCTACTTGGAATCAAATACGTTTGAGATACAAGTACATAGCCCATATTCATAACTTCAAATACAAAAATGGTGCACACACACAGCCAGCATCATTATAACCAGCAAATCATAACCTTGTCCTAGACACCTCACACGCCAACCTTTGCACAATATTTGCTGCACATATATAACAGTGGTGGCAACAATGATTTCTACGGTCCCAGTTCATGATGATGTTCGTCCATCGTTTTCGAAGAAGACCTTAACATCTATCAGGTTGTGAGCTGTCCACGGTGCGTCCGCAAATGGCTGGTAAGGCCAATACGGGCACGGAATGTTCTGCCACATGTCGGGCAGACATGTGTGGGCACCACTGTTGCAACATTTGCAGCTCTGGCTTTACGGAGTGCTCGCTTCTCTTGTGCTAGGGTTATCCTTCTGGCTTCAGATGTTTGGCAGCCTTGGTGGATCAGCGTACGCCATGTTGATCGGTCTTGTGCCAGGGTTTCCCAGGAGGTGATGTCGATATCCAGGGACTTAAGAGAGGCTTTCAGCGTATCTTTGTATCGCTTCTTTTGTCCCCCGTGCGATCGCTTTCCTTGAGACAGCTCACCATAGAAGAGCTGTTTGGGGATGCGGTGGTCTGGCATCCTTGCAACATGGCCTGCCCAGCGTGTCTGGGCTATCATAAGCAGAGTGTAAACTGATGGCAGGCCTGCTCTGGAAAGGACTTCTGTGTCAGGCACCTTATCCTGCCACCGAATCCTCAGAAGTCTGCGGAGGCAAGTCATGTGGAAGTGGTTCAGTTGCCTAGCGTGCCTCCTGTATACAGTCCAGGTCTCACTGGCATACATCAAGGTAGTTAGCACTACTGCTCGGTAGACTTTAAGCTTTGTAGCAAGGCTTATTCCATGGCGGTCCCACACGTTGGTCAGCAGTCCGCCGAATGCAGAGCTTGCCTTGGCGATTCTGCGGTTGACCTCGATGTCAATTGTCACTGCGCGGGAGAGGGTGCTGCCAAGGTATGTAAATTGGTCCACTGCTTGCAGCTTTTGCCCCTTCACTGTGATGGTGGGCTCTTGGTGTTGGGCTTTTGGAGCTGGCTGGTGCATCACTTCGGTTTTCTTTATGTTGATAAGAAGGCCGAAGTTATCGCATGCTGCTGCAAATTTGTCCATGCTGGCTTGCATTTCCTGCTCCGATCCAGCATTCAGGGCACAATCGTCAGCAAAAAGGAGGTCTCGTAGCACAGTCTCCTTTATCTTGGTGACAGCCTGGAGTCTTCACAGGTTGAACAGTTTCCCATCAGTCCTGTATCTCAGGCTGACTCCCAAGGAACTGTTCTGAAAGGCGTCTGACAGCATGGCTGAAAACATCATGCTGAACAGGGTCGGTGCCAACACACACCCTTGCTTGATGCCATTTGTGACGGGAAAGGCCTCTGAAGCTTCTCCGTCGTCCAGAACACGAGCCGTCATGCCGTCGTGGAACTGACGTACCATCAGGATGAATCTATCAGGGCACCCAAACTTCGACATGATACGCCACAGACCTTCACGACTGACAGTGTCAAAAGCCTTGGTGAGATCCACAAAGATGGTGTACAGTTCACGATTCTGCTCTTGACACTTCTCTTGGAGCTGTCGGACTGCGAAGATCATGTCCACAGTACCACGCTCTTTACGAAAGCCGCACTGTGTCTCGGGTAATAGACCCTGTTCCAGGTGGTCAATCAGGTGATTCAGCAACACTCGTGCAAGGATCTTGCCTGCGCTGGAAAGCAATGATATTCCTCTATGATTATCGCAGACTTTTCGATTTCCTTTCCTCTTATAGAGGTGTACGATGGACGCATCTTTCAATTCCTGAGGAATAGACCCTTGATTCCAGAAGGACTGAAACAGTTGAGTGAGTTTGTCAACAAGCACTGCACCACCATCCTTATAAACTTCTGCTGGGATCGCATCAGATCCTGAGGCCTTGCCATTGGACAGCTGGCTGATGGCCTGTAGGATTTCAGTCTCTGATGGTGGAACGTCCAGGCTGTGGTTGATATCCGCCTGGGGCATTCTATCAATCGCCTCGTTATTAATGGAAGATGGGCGGTTCAGTACGGATTGAAAATGCTCAGCCCAACGCTGTAGAATCAGAGTCTTCTCAGTAATGAGAGTTACACCATCTAAATCCAGTAAAGGAGAGCTCCCTGAGGGCCGAGGTCCGTACAAGGATCTGAGGGCTTCGTAGAACCGCTTGGCATTGTTTCTATCAGCAAACATCTGGATTTCACCTGCCTTGGCACTCAACCAGGAGTCCTGCATCTTGCGAAGCTTGCTCTGTACGGTCCTGCGAGTGTTGTTAAAGGCATTTTTCTTAGCTGATGACGACGGGTCGTTCTGATGAGCATGGTAAAGGCGGTGCTTTTTAGCAAGTAAGGCCTTGATCTCTTCATCGTTTTCATCAAACCAGTCCTGCTGTTTCCTGTGTGAGGGTCCAAGAACCTTTAGTGCAGAAGAGTGCATAATATTCCGGAAGCGTTCCCAGTCCTTCTCAGCATTTTCCTCTAATTGCAGCTCTAAGAGTTGGTTGTCAAGATCTTCTGCTAGTAAAGCTGCTGTATTGGGGTTCCTCAGTTTACTGACGTTAATCTTTTTCACCACAGCTCGGTTTCCCTGCGGACGTCTCTTTGGCTTGATGTAAAGGCTTAATTTAGAGATGATGAGTCTATGATCAGTCCAACAGTCAGCACTCGGCATGGCCTTAGTCACCCTTACATCCTGTCTGTCTTTCCTCCGCATGATGACATAATCAATGAGATGCCAGTGCTTGGAGCGTGGATGCATCCAGGACGTCTTTTTGTGAGTGGGCAGGCGGAAGATGGTATTGGTAATGATCAGATCATGAGCCACACATGTCTTCAGGAGTAGTAGGCCATTGCTGTTACATTTGCCGATTCCATTTTTTCCAATGACGCCATCCCAGGCAGAGTGATCAGATCCTACTCTCGCGTTAAAATCGCCAAGTAGAATCAGCCTGTCGGTACGCTTCACGGATGAGAGTAGGGCATCAAGATCTTCATAAAACTTGTCCTTTACTTCATCCGGATTCGTCATTATGGGTGCATAAGCGCTGATTAGTATAGCTTGCTTTCCTCTCGGTAGTGGAAGATGCAGTGTCATGAGTCGGTCGTTCACACCCTTAGGAAGACTGGCAAATTTGCGGACAAGTTGATTCTTAACCGCAAAGCCAACTCCAGATTCACGACGTTCGTCACTGCTACGTCCACACCAGAAGAATGTGTAACCACCCCCTATTTCTGTGAGCTGACCTTCGTTGGCTAGACGAGTTTCACACAGGGCCGCAATATCGATGTTAAATCTTGCGAGCTCTCTAGCGACCAGGGCTGTTCTTCTTTCTGGTCGATCTGCTGAGGGGTTATCTTGAAGCGTGCGTACATTCCATGTACCAATAATGAGTGGTGTCACCTTGCGGTTTGTTATTTGAAGTTTTGTTGTTCGACCGCATAAGATGGGATCCCCTCCAGCCGCGGTAAGCTGGCCAGGGTTCTGTGAAGCAAACAATGTTTAGGGCACCTTTTCTAGCCCCTTCCTCTTGCTACGGAGGTGAGCAGTGCGGTCCTAAATAGGGCTGCTCAGTCACTCAGGTAGATGCCGAATCCAGCTGTTGCTTCGATCAGCAAGAAGACGACCATTAGACCTGAGCCGCCTGTGTGCAGGTCCGCGGCTACAGCTCCCAGTGTATCCACACCCGCTGCTTCGTCGCTCGCCCATCGCCACAGGACTTTGAAATTTACGGAAGTTAGGAGATGTCAAGACTTGCGCGTGGATTGGATTAAAGTGAGGGAGAGGTGCGCATAGTCAGCCTCACTCTCTCTTCCCAGATCCCATCTTGCTCCAATGGCAGGACAAGAGTCGAGACGGTTGGAGATGGGCTGGGCGCAGTGGTTGACCAGGGCATCTTTCGCGTCTTGCCGTGCTCTTAGCGTACCACACCGCTTGCAGAAACCACCTTCATGACCGTTGGTCCTATTCTAGAAGGTCTCATCCGCTCAATCCGCCGGATTCTGTCTTCACATGCTCGGGATAGACAAAGCCCTATCTCACCGGAGGTCTAAGCCCAACGGCTACCCTCAACCTGGTTTAGCCAGCCTGTCGAAGCTGTTGCCCGGGGTGTGGCCGCTGCGCATGCTACAGCTACTGGGAGCCACAGGTGGGCGAGCTGCCCTGAAAGGACACGACATGCCCCTACACCAGAGGTGCTACCCCTCCCTGAACACCGTCACAGCAGGCTACAGAGAAGTGGGAGGGAGGCGTCTTCCAGCCGGTGTGTCTCGTCCGTTTCTCCCTTGCCACTTGGGCCGAGGTGGGAAGGGAGCGAAACGTGCCCGGCTGAAGGTTTTGTGCTCGGCCTTGAGGATTAAGCCCGACCCCCCGGCATGGCTAGGTCGGGGTTGTCCTGGGGTCTGTGGGGGGAGGGCTCAGATGGGAGAAGGGGCAGACAAGGGATTTTCTCTCTGATAGATAAGGGCTTTGTCAGCAGGAAGCTGTAGGTCACATGCTGGGGTTGACAGTGGGGGATGAGCTGGGGCAGCAGCAGCAGGGGAGCAACGTGTGTGTGTGTGTGGGGGGAGGATTAACTTGGTAAAAATGAACCTGCCAAGCCGCTCCCTCTGCTGGAGCAAAAGCCTCTCATTTATCTCCTCAACTCCCCTCCATGAAAATCTCCACCCCCTCACTCCCATGGAGATTTGTAATTGTTCTAACTCTTCCTTGGCCTTGTCCAAAGAGTTTTCCCAGAAAAATGATCAAGGACATTTCAAATGAGAAAAACAAACCAAGCAGAGAAACCCCCACCATACCCAATTTGGGTCTGAATTTTTCTACTGAACTTTGGAGACAATAAAACTCATCCCTCTGTTGGCCAGAAACCAAAGCCAGACCTCCCCCGCTGTAGCTGTGACTTCTGCGACCGAACCACCAATGCGCTGACTCCTCTTGTGAGACATTTCTCTGCACAATACTGCTGCTATTCCAGTTACTGACTCCAGGAAACATTTTCCTTAGCCTGGTTCCGTGTGTCACTGGTTTCTATAGCAAAGATCAGTCCCTGACCCTGTGGCCCAGACATCCTCATTCACATCAAGCTTCAAGTTGAGAATCATTTCCCTGTCCTGCTCTGTGGGAGGGGAGACTTTTAAACGCGCTCTCTGTGCGACTGCACATGGCTAAGCAAAGAGAACAAACCCCCAATCGCCCCTGTGCTTTGGGAGCCAGGTTTGCTGTGGGAATTCTGTAGATCAGATGACCTCATGCCTGGGCATTGTGATTCTTTACGTTTCTCTGACACTGGGGCAGTTTTGTGCTCACAGCTGTGATGGCCAAGTGGTTAAGGTGTTCGAGTCAAAATCCAATAGGGTTCCCCTGTGCAGGTTCAAATCCTGCTCTCAGTGAGGCCTGTGTTTTAGCCAGTCTCTCACCCGGGCAATACCTCTGTACAACCCCCTGAACCACTCTCAATTCTCTCCCCACCACAAGTAAATCCTGTTCTGCTCCTTTCATAGAGATCCCTGGGACACCCCCTCACACTGTGTCCCTGAGGGGTCAGGCAAACTCTCAGCGCCTGAAGCCTCTGCCACTCACCTGGTGCCCCATAGATCAGCCATAGCCCTGGTTCTGCTCCTCTCCCTAGAGTGTGAAAGGAGCCAAGTCAGCGACTCCATGGGGGCTGCAGAACCAACAGAGGAAAAATAGGTGCTCAGCGCCCACTGGCAGCCAGCTCCCCCCCACACACACTACAGGCCTTGCCGACAAGCTCCTCCTCTTCCCCTTCAGCACCTCCCACTTGCCAGTGATCAGCTGTTCAGTGGGGTGCAGGAGGCGCTGGGTGGGGAGGGGGAGGAGCAGGGAGAGGAAGAGGTGGGGGAGGGAGAGGAATGGGGCAGGAAGGTGCAGGGTGGGAAGAGATGGGACAGGGGTGGGGGCTTGGGGGAAGGGGTGGAGTGGGGACAGGGCCTGGGAAGGAAAGGGGGGGCTTTGTCACAGACCCCTCTAGGGCTGGCCCTGAAGGGAAGCACCGACTCTCACAGTGACAATACAACTGACCGGCCTTGCGGGGGAGGCTGAGGGAGATCCGCACTCATCAGGTCTCTTCTCTCCCCCACGGTGAGCCAGACACTGCTCTCTCCTGGCTCTCACTCTAGCAGCTGGACGCCAAGGAGCCATTTCCCCACAGGAAGTGCATTGAGTGCCCCTGTGGTGCTGGGGGGCTGGCGCTGCTGCTGCCTGTGGGGCTGGCAGGGGGGCCGATGTCTGCACAGACTCTCAGCTGCCAGGCCGGAGGGGGCACTTGGGACCTTACCAGACTGGCTCAGTGAAGACGGGGGGTTGACAGAGCAATACAGACGCTCTCCAGAGCACGGAGCAGCAGCCGCCCATGCAGCCAGGCAATGAGCATTTCCCACAGCCTGGAGCCGAGGGGGAGGCGGCAGCTGCTGTTCCAGCTCCTCGGGGACAGGCCCTGTCAGCCAACAGCCACTTCTTACTCCCCACAGCTAAGGGCGCCGGGTTCCTCCGGTGGGGGTGTGGAGCAGCCGTTCGTTTTCCTGTTCGCACTCCCCTGCGGTGTGAAAATCGGGGAGGGGAGGCAGAAGCCCCACTTCCCTCCCGACATGACGCCCAGTGGAAGCCAGGACAACAGGGTGGGGCGGCAAGTGGTGGCCAGACTCTCACCGCCAGGGTCTAGTCTAGCTCAGGGTCCAGCTCAACCTCCTCCCCGCGCCACTGGCCCCCAGTCCCCTTCCACCACCAGGTCAACCCGGGCACTAGGGCAGGAACAGGGTGAGGCAGCAAGTCAAGCTGAGCAAGGCAGGCAAAAGCGAGTCTTGTCTTCATGGGCCGCTCCCAATGACGTCCTTCTTGGGTGCAAATGCTGCAAAAACCTCCCAGACAGAGAAGCAACAGGCCAAAACACTTCCAAGCAGCAGCTAAAGTAGCTCAGTTGGGAGAGCGTTAGACTGAAGATCCAAAGGTCCCTAGTTTAACCTCAGGCTTTGGTGGATCATTCATCCCTGTTTGTGCAGTGATGGCTCATTTTCTGGGAGCACAGCAGTACGTGCACTCAAGGTGAGTCCCTGAGCTTGGGCTCTGCAGTAGGAAAAGATACTGTGGGCTTCTGGCCCTGGTTTGCTGGCCTGACCTTTAACAATGAGGGACGGGAGCTGTCTCTCCTACATGAGTTATTGGTGGACCCAATATGGCAGGAAGAGAGTGACCATATGGTTATTCCTCGCTGCTTCACCTGATATCCACAACTTTGGTTGCTGCAGCTGCCACACTCTTCCTCTTGTCCACATGGCACTTGAAGAAAGGAGGGCCAGGGCCAGGCTTCATAGGGAAAGGCAGGAGGGGGAAGAGTCCCAGGCTACCCTGTCACCGCTCTGCTGGCCACCCTCTCTGCTCTGGGACGTCTTGTGGTCCCACCAGGAGCGGGGCAGGCTCCCTAAAAGCAGGGCCGCCCAGAGGATTTGGGGGCCTGGGGCAAAGCAGGAGGGCGGACATAAAAAAGATGCCACCCGCTGCGGCGCTTGTACTCACTGGGCGGTGTCTGAGTCTTCAGCGGCGGCAGGTCCTTCACTCACACTGCGTCTTCAGCAGCACTGAAGGACTCGCCACTGAAGTGCCGCCGAAGACCCGAAGTGAGGGAAGGGCCCGCTGCCAGGTGAGTAAAAATTAAAACGGCGGCTCTAGCAAGGGAAGGGATTCTTAGCCAGGGCTCGCGGGGTCTCTACGGGGCCTGGGGCCCAGGGCAAATTGCCCCATTTGCCCCCCCCCGGTGGCCCTGCCTAAAGTGGCGGCCACCAGAGCCCAAACAGTAGCCCCATCCCTTCCACTCGAGGCCACGCCCCTGCACCACCCCTTCTCCCCAAGACCCCACTCCTACGCTGCCTCTTCCCCCAAGACCCCTCCTCCCACTCACTGCTCCCCACCCCCTCCCCACCCTCACTCGCCCTTACGGTCATTACAAAGTGGCAAGGCAGAGCCCTCCCATTTTTTAAAGTCCTGGGGTGTTGTTCCCCCCTGTTCAGGCACCCCTGGGGCCCTGCACTTCACACAGCTCTCCCTGATTTCAGCTGTTAGTGAGGGAGCCTCACTGCTAGCGCAGACTGGGCAGTTTCTTGCATGAGAGACACTGTCCCAAAGAGGACTAATGCTTAGAGCTGGTTCTCAGTGATTTCAGATCTGTTGGTCTGCAGCAAGACTCTTCATTGAGTCTTAACCAGCTCTTTTATTACACAGGGAAGAACAAAAGGGTCAAATGGTGCCTGGAACCCTTAAGAAGAATCCACCCCACCAAGTACAACACTTGTCGCTACCTGCTCTCAGCTGCACTGAGAATGTTTTGGGGTCACTCCTTGGCTTTATCAGCCTAGGGGGTCTCAGAGACTTACAATTAACAGGTGCTCCAGTGGTGCAATTGGTTAGCGCACAATACTTATAGGGCAGTGCTGAGAGGAGCTATGCTAAGGTTGTGAGTTCAAGCCTCACCTGGAGCGCTGGTTTTCATTAGCCAAATGGCTTCACCCTGTTATTTGGCCCTGTGGAACGTAGAATTCTAGCCCTGGGGACCCTGAGGCAGGGGAAGAGTCAAAAACACCCCCTTCACTTATTACCTCCTCTCCAGAGCACAGGTCAGAACCTGCAATCCTTTCTGCCCCCCTCCCTCCTGCAGCCCCTGTGCCAGGATCCCTCAAGCAGAGCCTGGAGTCCTGCCCATCCTTGACCCCTGAGCCTGGAGGGAGAGGAGCAAGGAGCCATTGTTAGAGGGCTTTCCCTTCCCCCACCCACTTCCCTGGCTCTTGTCACGCAGACAGCAAGCAGCAAAAGACCAGAAGTCGGAAGCGCAGACAAAGGGATGTTTACTGGGGTTAGTTTCCAAGCAAGCAGATTCCGAACAGGGCCGGCTCTAGCTTTTCTGCTGCCCCAGGCAGAAAAGAAGAGCGCCGCCCCCCCCGAGCGGCGCCGACCGCAACCCGAGCCCCCGCCCCCCCGAGCAGCGCAGCGCCGCCCTAGTCCCCCCCCCAGGGAGGCGGCCCGCAGCTGGCTACCGGTTCGTCTGGAGGGTGGCCGCTGCCCGCAGGAGAGCAGCGCGAACAAGCTGAGGAGCGGCCCCTCCTCTGCAGCTGGGGCAGGGCCGCGCTACCAGCTCCGCCTTGGGGGGGGGCCCTTACTGCGGAAGAGCAGCGGGAGCTGGTAGCGCGGCCCTTCCCCGGCTGCAGAGGAGGGGCCGCTTCTCGGAGTGCACCGGCGGGGACAAGCGGAGGAGAAGCGGCCCCTCCTCTGCAGCCCGGGCAGGGCTGCGCTACCGGCTCCCGCCTTTCCGCGGTAAGCAACCCCCCCCCCGGCGGAGCTGGTAGCGCGGCCCTGCCCGGGCTGCAGAGGAGGGGCCGCTTCTCCTCCACTTGTCCCCGCCGGTGCACTCGGAGAAGCGGCCCCTCCTCTGCAGCCGGGGCAGGGCCGCGCTACCAGCTCCGCCTGGGGGGGGAATGCTTACCGCGGAAAGGTGGGAGCCGGTAGCGCAGCCCTGCCCGGGCTGCAGAGAAGGGGCCGCTTCTTGGTGTGCACCCGCGGGGACAAGCCGAGGAGCGGCCTGTCCTCTGCAGCCGGGGAAGAGCTCCCGCCGCTCTTCCGGTAAGCGGGCACATACACGCCCGTCATTTCGCCGCCCCCTAAATTTCGCCGCCCTAGGCACCTGCTTGTTTAGCTGGTGCCTAGAGCCACCCCTGATTCCGAAGCCCTTCACACCAGTCGGGCTTATCTCTATAGACCGACAGAGTCTGTTCCCCAGTGTCCCCCTTCCCAGCTCTGACACCGCAGAGCGTTTACCCCACATCCCTACAGACAATTCTTTCCTGGGTGCTGGCGGGTGAGTCCTGCCCACATGCTCAGGGTTTAGCTGATCACCATATTTGGGGTCGGGAAGGAATTTTCCTCCAGGGCAGGTTGGCAGAGACCCTGGGGGGGTTTCACCTTCCTCTGCAGCGTGGGCCACGGGCCACTTGCTGGAGGATTCTCTGCAGCTTGAAGTCTTTAAACAACGAGTTGAGGACTTCAACAGCTCAGACATAGGCCAGGGGTTTGTTACAGGAGTGGGTGGGTGAGAGTCTGTGGCCGGCGTTGTGCAGGAGGTCGGACTGGACAATCATAATGGTCCCTTCTGACCTTAAAGTCGATGAGTCTATGAGCTCTGACACTGCAGAGTGTTTACCCCATGTCCCCCTTCCCAGCTCTGACACTGCAGAGCTTTGGCTGTGTCCCTGTTCCCCGTTCCCTAGTCCCATCCCCCCCCGTTAGCATGATTCCAATTTCCTCTTCCACTTCCTGTCTGACCCCAGTTTACACAGTAATATTCTCAGCTAGACCTTAACCAATCATTGTAACTAACCAATTCTAACCTATTGTAACAGAATTCTCTAACCAATTACATCCCACTCCCCTAATTAACTTACACCCAGCAAAATTAACTCGGCAGCAGACAGAAACAATTAGCGAACCAGACAGATTGACAATAGAAAAGTGGGGGCCAGAAAGATAAACCCTACAGAAATGAGGGTTTCACAACCACAACCATTGAGAAGGGATTTCGTGCCAGACCGGATGCTCCCTTAAGATCTGTTTCGTTATCTGGTGATGGGCACTATCGGGACAGGATCGTCTTCCTAACAGCCCAGCCCCACCTTAGTTCAGTGTGACGGGTTTGGGAGGTGAGGATGGCTGCCCCTGCTGCTTAGCCAAAGGTCTTCGCCTACGAACAAGGCTCAGACTCTCCGAGGGAGAGAAGGCCCAGACACAGGCAGACTGGGATTTTGGGTCTTTGTTTTATACCCCTGTCACTAGCTAAGTGATAAAAATACACCTAAGTTCTTAAAGTCTAGGCCTGTACAGGCAGCCTGAATATCTCTATTCTAACAGCCATCGGTCCCTGTGGGAAAATGATCTATTCAGGGTTGTTCCTAGACATTTTGGTGCCCTACACGGCACCCCCGTCCCCCAGCCCAAGCTGGCAGAGCGGAGCAGGCTGGGGCCAGGTCACTCCACTTCCCGCTGCCCGGTAATTGCAGGGCAGGCCTGATCCCACACTCATGGGGCGGCGGAAAGAGGAGTGATCCGGCCCCAGCCTGCTGCACTCTGATCCCAGCCTTGGAACTTGGGGTTGGGGGGGAAATGCCCCCCAGCACTCACCAGTGGCGCGGCTGGGAGCTGGTGGAGCAGAGCAGGCTGGGGCCAGGTCGTTCCACTTCCCACCGCCCGGTGAGTACAGGGTGCGCCTGATCCCTCCTGCCGCCCACCGGGATGTAGCTCAGGGGAAGGGGCGGAGTGGGGGGGGATGGGGTGGAGCAGGGTGGGAAGAGGGTGGTGGGGGCAGACCAGGGGTGGGGGCTGTGGGGAAGAGGCGGAGCAGGGGCAGCTTTCCTGGCCGGCTCAGCCAGCCGGGGGATCGAGTTCGCCGCTGGAGCAGTACATAGCTGCGTAGGGCACCAGGAAATTTGGGGCAATTTGGTGCCTCCACGTCCCTTAACCAGGCAGTGTCCCTGTAGTGTGGGCTGTCTTCATAGGTCCTTCCTCAATCTTTCTCACCCTCTTGCCTTGAGTCTCCTGTGTCTCTGCTTTCTAAGCACAGACTAACTCTGGCTGTTCAGAGGAGGGGCGGACCATGCCTATGCGTGGCCAGCAGACAGCGACAAAGACCCCTAGCCAGCCTGCTCCCTGCCATGCCAAACACCCACTGAAGGCCACCCACAGACCAGCATGCAGGGCGGCTCCTGATGCTCTGTGGCCAACATCAGAAGACGGTAGGAAAGCAGGGCCAGCCCCCGTGGTGGGGCCTCTTACCGTTCCCACTCCAGGTGTTCACTTTTGCAGTGGGGCAGGAGATTTTACCCCAAGAGGCTGTTCCCCAGCTGGTGAGAAGCAGAGAAACACCCAGGCTCCCAAGGTGCTATGTAGCAACCCCCCTCCAGCACAGGGACAGGCGCACACTTGGAAGAGGGAACTGCTCCACACTAGCCCGGGCAGCCGCCCATTTTCTTTGGCAAGTCAGGAAGGGCAAAGGCGAGACTGGAAGCACCTGGGGCTCATGCCCCAGCCTTTGTGACACCCAACCCCCAACTCCTTTCCTGGGGCTCTAGCTGAAGCCAGAGCATTAGCCTGAGCGGCCAAGAAGAGGTTCCAGCCCTGAAGGGAGCAGGACGTTCAGCCCAAAGGTAAAACTGCACAAGCACAACCACGAAGGGACTCGCACCCTCAATCGCCTGATCCGAAGTCAGACGCCTTATCCATTAGGCCACATGGTCACACAAGAAAAATCTCTCCAAGTACTTCTTTAAAGAAGACGGGCACTGTGTTTCTCAGACTCAGGTCATCTACTGAGGGGGGGTTGAGACTCTCTGGGCACAAGAAGTCGAGATCCCAGCGACACATGAGACTTAATTGTCTGGAGCCAGGTGCAGGGCTTTGGCAGGGAGGCTTAGGTAAGGGGGATTAGGGTGCAGCAGACGGACCGGCTGTCTAGGTAGAGATTTAGCTGCACTGAGGCACAGGAGGGAGGAGGAATCCTGCTGATGGTCAGTGGCTGTGCAGAAAAAAGGGTGTTGATTCCCCCATCCTAAATGGGCTGGTTGGCTTGACCCTTCTCCCCTCTGCAGAGCGTGGTGGGGACTGCAGCTCACCCCTTGTGGGGCAGGAGGGAACAGGTGAAGGGCGCTGGGCTCCAATGTACTCGGAAGGCAGCTCCAGTGCGGTGGGGCAGGGCAGGGCAGGGCAGGGCCTGTGGTTTACGTTCTGCGTTGCCTGGTGCTGAGCCATTGCACAATCCCCAGCCACGCCGCACAGCGCACCTCGAGAGGCGGTTGGGGGCCAAGCAGATGATCCAGCACGAGGGGGGAGAGGATGTGTGGTTGGGGGGAGGAAAGGCCTTGGGCTGCACTGGGGGAGTGCAGAGCAGGGGTGACACCCCAGAAACCTGCAGCAAAGGGATGGACAGGTGGACTGGGTGGATAGAAAAGGCAGTGAGCCTAAAAGGGGAGTGGGGTTTAGTGGTCAGAGCAGGGAGGGGGCTGGGCGCCAGGGACCTCTGGGTTCTATCCCTGGCTCTGGGAGCAGAGGTGGGTCTAGAGGTCATAGCAGGGGGACTGGGAGCCAGGACTCCTGGGTTCAATAGTGGCGGCTGCTTTTTCCTGTGTCTCCCTCCCTACAGATCCCAGCCCAGCCCCCTAGCAGAATCTGACTGGGGGAGGGGGTTGCCCTGCCACTCCAGACTCGTGATTCGAACCCCTCTCACCATAGGCTCTGACATCACGGAATCTCCCCCCCAAGACAGAAAGTAGGAGCCCCTCCCCTCATGTGGAGGAAGCTAGTGAGTTTCTTGGGGGTCTCTGGCAGAGGTGACGGCACCCACCAGACACCCACTCATGGTTGCAAGGAGACCCCCCTGCACAGCTCCCTGCTATGAGGGGCTGGGGGTGCCCAGCCAGGGTCAGGAGGTGAGATGGGGATGCAGTGGCAGGAAAGGGGCAGAGCTGGGGGTGGTGCCAGGTCTGGTGCTGGCTACACGGGGAAAAACCACACTGCTCCCCCATAACACACACACACACAACTCCTGGTCTTGGGAGGGGAACAGGAGAAAGGACAAAAGAAGCAAGTGTCGGAGAAAAACTCAGTTCTCGCTTTTTCTTTGGGTGCAGCAAAATCAAATACTTTATTATTTCTCTAGTAATTACAATAGAGGGAGGGAGGGAGTGCCCTAGGACACAGGGTCGCCCCAGTCCCGGACAGGTCTCTCAACTGGTAAACAATTACAGCAAGCCTTTATACCTTTGTTACAGACAATAACTAGCAATAATACAGACAATAAAGAGCAACAACTGCATTTTGTTTATACATAAGCCATCCTGCTATCTTGTTTTTCTCACTCCTAGAAGACACCAGTCTGCATATTTGGTTATCAAGTTGCAAGGTCGTAATAACTTTTTACACAGTTTCTTTCCCTCTCGCCTCACACCATCCTCGCTTCTGCAAGTCTCACGTCATTGGGGTTACAGTGTGGCCTGACTTTTGCTAACTATTAGCTTGACTCTTGCTAACTGACTGACACGCATTAAGATCCCCTTCAAATCCTTGTTAATTCTTTCCCTGCTTCCACACAAGAGACAAAGAGAAAGGAGGGATGGAGGAAAAGGTGAAAGCAAAAGGACAAACCCTAATGTCCCCAGTGATTCTAAGGGACAAAATTCCAGGTGCAGAATAAAATTCTGCCTCCTTAAGCTCGTGTTTTCCATGCCTAGAATTCAACTGTCATCTGATGGATCAGACTGAACAGGTTTCAAACCTCAAGGAGGCTCTTACCTTCTAAACAGGGATGGCTGTTTTCTAGTAAAATCAGGAAAACGGAAGGAGAAAAGTCGAAAGAGGTTCCTCCTGGCGCTCACGTCCGTGAACCCGAATACTCTCTCAGTCCTCAGAGAGAGACCTGGAGAAGGAGACTTGCTGAAGCAAAGCCACAGGGGTCTCTGAGGTTTCTCTGGCCTCTCACCCCTGTCCTGCCTGCTTGATGTCAGCATCTCTCTGTGAGGTCACCACCTCCCCACCACCTTTGACCAATAATCTGAGGTCTTGCAAAAGGCCTTTGTGATGTCACTGCCACACCCCTCCTTTGCTGTGCCAATGTCCTGCCCCTGCCCAGGCACTTTGGAGGTTTGAGCTACTCCCTGTGGATCACCCCACTCAAGGAACGTTCGTTCTAGGATGCAAGCCGGCTAGACAGGAAAACATCAGATACTGCTCCCAATGCTACACTCAATTTTTCAGGAATTAGTCGACTTTATGGCCAGAAGGGACCATTAGAGCATCTAATCTGACCCCCTGCATATCACAGGCCTCCTGTATAACACAAGAGCTACTTTTGGGGCAAACACATTCCAGAAAGGCATCTAGCCTTCATTAAATGACATCAGGAGATGGAGAATCCACTACTTTCCTTGGTAGCTTGTTCCTGTGGTGAAACATCCTCGCTGGTTAATTTTTGTGCCTTAATTGTAATATGAATTTGTCTCTTTTCACCTTCCAGCGATTGGGTCTTGTTATGCCTTTCTCTGCTAGATTAAAGAGCCCATTAATACCCAATATTTTCTCTCCATTAAGGCACTTCAACACTTCAATGAAGTCACCTTTCAATCTTCTTTTGATAAGCTAAACAGGTTGAGCTCGTTCAATAGCTCACTAGAAGGCATTTTTCTCCAGCCCTCAGAACATTTGGTGGCTCTTTGCTGCCCCAGCTCCAATTTCACAACATCTTTTTCAAATGAGGACACCAGAACTGGAGGCAGTATTCCAGTATCAGTCTCACTGATGCCGTGTCACCTCCTATCACGTTATTGACATAATCTGTAACTGTATAGATCACCGTTGGGACCACTGTTCTATATTTGCAGCCAATATTGTAGAAAGGTTGTCGTGTAAGGGGTCTATGGAGAGGTTCTGATTGGCTGATTATAATGATGCTATCTCTAGATGTGTATCATTTCTGTAGTTGACGTTATGAATCTTGGCCCTGTGCTGCCCGTATTTCAAACTTGTGCTCTGCTTCCAGGGAACACCCCAGACAAGTTGGTGTCAGTTCTGTCTAGCCTGTTTGATGGCTCATTGTTAAATGTTGATGGCCCATTGTTAAATGCTGCTATATTATGATCACTATTTCCAAGCGGTCCTGTTATAGTTACCTCTTGGACAAGATCCTACGCTCCACTCAGGACTAAATGGAGAGTTGCTTCTCCCCTTGCGGGTTCTTGTATCAGCTGCTCTAAGAAACAGTCATTTAAAGTATCGAGAAATTTTGTCTCTGCATTTTGTCCTGAAGTGACATGTACCCAGTCAATATGGGGATAATTGAAATCTCCCACTATTATGGAGTTCTTTATTTTGATAGCCTCTCTAATCTCCCTTCGCATTTCATCCTCACTATCACTGTCTTTGACAGGTGGTCGATAATAGATCTCTATTGTTATATTCTTATTAGAGAATGGAATTACTATCCATAGAGATTCTATGGAACATGCGGTTTCATTTAAGATTTTTACTTCATTTGAGTCTACATTTTCTTTAACATACAGTGCCACTCCCCTCCCCACCCCCCGAGTATGACCTGCTCTGACCTTCAGATATATTTTGTACCCTGGAATGATTGTGTCCCATTGATTATCCTCACTCCACCAGGTTTCTGTGATGCCTATTATGTCAATATCCTCTTTTAACACGAGGCACTCTAATTCACCCATCTTATTATTTACACTTCTAGCATTTGTGTACATGCACTTTAAAAACTTGTCACTGTTTATTTGTCTGCCCTTTTCTGATGTGTCAGATTCTTTTCTGTGTGAATGCTTCTCATCTGATCTGGCCCCTACTTTATCCTCTTCCAGCCTCTCTTCCTGACTAAAACTAGAAACATCTCTGTCACTACACTCTCCTCTAAGAGAAGTCTCTGTCCGATCCACTTGCTCCTCTGCAGCCATTGGCTTCCCCCCCCCATCTCTTAGCTTAAAAACTGCTCTGCAATCTTTTTAATGTTAAGTGCCAGCAGTCTGGATCCACTTTGGTTTAGGTGGAGCCCATCCTTCCTGTATAGGCTGCCCCATCCCCAAAGTTTCCCCAGTTCCTAATAAATCTAAACCCCATCTCTCTACACCATCATCTCATCCACGCATTGAGACTCCGAAGCTCTGCCTGCTTACCTGGCCCTGCGCATGGAACTGGGAGCATTTCTGAGAATGCCACCATAGAGGTCCTGGATTTCAGTCTCTTTCCTAGCAGATTAAATTTGGCCTCCAGGACGTCTCACCTACCCTTCCCTATGTCATTGGTATCTACATGTACCATGACCACTGGCTCCTCCCCAGCACTACACATAAATCTATCTAGATGCCTTGAGAAATCCGCAACCTACCCACCAGGCAGGCAAGTCACCATACGGTTCTCCCGGTCATCACAAACCCAGATATCCTTGTTTCTAATGATCGAATCTCCCATTACTAACAGCTGCCTTTTCTTAATGAGTGGAGTTCCCTCCCGCGGTGAGGTAACCTCAGTGCAAGAGGCTCTTCCAGATAGTGTTGGGGTGAGGGTCCCAACAATGAGAAGCTTTCCCTCTGCTCCCGTTGACTGCTCTCATTCCCTGGGCCTTCCATCCTCCTCAACAGTGCGGGGGGCTGTCTGACCGGAGTTGGGACAATTCTATAGTGTCCCAGATAGCCTCATCAACAAACTTCTCTGCCTCCCTTAGCTCTTCCAGTTCCAACACCCTGGCCTCCAAAGCCTCCACACGGTCTCTGAGGGCCAGGAGCGCCTTGCACCAAATGCACACATACATACATGACATAAGAACGGCCGTACCGGGTCAGATCCAAAGGTCCATCTAGCCCAGTATCCTGTCTACCGACAGTGGCCAATGCCAGATGCCCCAGAGGGAGTGAACCTAACAGGCAATGATCAAGTGATCTTCCTCCTGCCATCCATCTCCATCCTCTGACGAACAGAGGCTAGGGACACCATTCTTACCCATCCTGGCTAATAGCCATTTATGGACTTAACCTCCATGAATTTATCCAGTTCCCTTTTAAACATTGTTATAGTCCTAGCCTTCACAACCTCCTCAGGCAAGGAGTTCCACAAGTTGACTGTGCGCTGCGTGAAGAAGAACTTCCTTTTATTTGTTTTAAACCTGCTGCCTATTAATTTCATTTGGTGACCCCTAGTTCTTGTATTATGGGAATAAGTAAATAACTTCTCCTTATCCACTTTCTCAACATCACTCATGATTTTATATCTCTATCATATCCCCCCTTAGTCTCCTCTTTTCCAAGCTAAAGAGTCCTAGCCTCTTTAATCTTTCCTCATAAGTGACCCTCTCCAAACCCCTAATCATTTTAGTTGCCCTTTTCTGAACCTTTTCTAGTGCTAGAATAGTTCTTCTGCATGACATCCCAGTAGAGGGCTCTCTGAGTGGGGTCCAGCAGAGCCCACTCTTCACTGGTGAAATACAAAGCCACCTCCTCGAAGGTCACCAGCCCCTGAAAGAGCAAAAGGCCAACACTCAATACCTGCTGCCCCATTCACAGCCCCACTACTTGTGAGGAGAAGAGCCCATCAAAGGGAAGCCCTGGGTGGCTTGCAGTCAACAAAGTCCCACCCCCACCCTGCTCAGAGCATCCCGGAAACATCAGAGTGAGGGGACAAAGAGAGAGCCCCTTATCTCTCCCAGCAGATCCATCACATACCAACACCTACTAGCCACAGACTGATAGAGGAGAGGGAGCCCCTAGCAGGGACCAGGGAGAGCTCCCTGGTAGGAAGCCCAACACCCTCCTCATTGTGAGGAGCTGGATATGAAGGGAGGGGAATCTCCCCTAACCCTCACTGGTGGGTGCCCCCTTCATATCTCACAGCAGCCACTGGTTAGTTGGGTAAGGCTCCAGCACTGGGAGTCTGGTCAGTTTTCCTAGCCCCATGTAGCTGGGTTATTTTCTGCTCCACAAACTAGAGCATTTCCACCTCTGAACCTCACGGGTCTGTTCCTAGAATCTAGGCCACTTATTAAACAACTCCCAGCAGGTTTGTCACACCCTGTCCTCCCTTTCTCCACCCTGTGCATTTCCTGCCCCGCGCCAACCTCCAAACCAGACTGTGCAAACCTGCCCATCTCCGGTGTACTTGCTGTCCCTCTCCCTTCTGTAGGAACTTACCAACCCCCCCCTCAAAAAAATAATCCCTACCTGAGCTGGCTCCACTGCAGCCATTTCTCTTCCCTGTGTCATGGGAGGATGGGATGAGCTGGAGAAAAACATGGACGTCATTCTGCAGCCCTGGCAGGGCGAGAAGGGCAGTTGTGGAGGTTTCAGAACAGGCTTTAGTTAATTTCACATCACGAGTCCCCCAGGCCCTTTCCCTGCAGACAGACATCGTAGACTCTGCCATGCTGGGAACATGCTTGATCTCTTTATTACAATGTAGACCTGGCCCCTCCTGCCAGGCTAAGCCCACAGAGACATTTTTAACCTCCCTTCTGCCTCCCCTGATCCCGTAACAAAGTCTCTGAACACAAGGCTAGAAAAGAGCAGAACCCAAGGAGTCACTGTGGGGGATTCCCTCAGACACTGACCCCACGGCAGCCACACCCCAGCAGGGGGAATATGGAGTCAGGAACTGGCTTTTCCTCTGTCTGATCCTTTTCTTGTTCACTGGACAGTGGTTCTGCCCAGGGATGCTGCAATACATGTGCCTGGGTAGACTAGAGAGCTGGAAATCTCTCCCCGCCACTCATTTCTCCCACTGCCCCTTTCAGTCTCTCCTTCCCCTGTCCTCTCACCCTGCCCCTCTGGCTGGGACAGTCCCATTCCTGGGGGCTTTGCTCTCCCATGGCTGGATTTTCTCCTGGCAATTGCTAATGGGAGGAGAAATGACCAGGGGCTGTTTGTACAGAGTCACTTTCTTGCCAGTCCCCAGCACTTTCCCTGAGGTCTTTCAATAACCTGGGGTCCATAGCTCAGAATTTGCATTAACAGGGCCCAGGGCTGCCCCAAGGGGCTAGTACCAGCTGCAGAAAGTCATCCCCTGGGCCGGGCAGAGAAGAAGCTTTAATTGAGGTCACATCCCAGCACAGAGCCCCGCTGGGGGAGCGGCAGCTGCTAAGCCTGGTCTCCCAGATCACAATGGAGGCTGCAGCGTCTGACCCAGGAAGCTGAACCCCAATGTCCTGAGCAGAGAGGGACAGAGCGTTTGAGCAGCTTCCCTCCTTTAGTTCTCTGGGGAGGGCAGCTAATGAGAGCCCCTCCTCACAGGGAGAATTGCTAATCTCATTTGCCCCACTGTGCATCTGGAGTCACTCCTTGTCTTTCCATGCAGTGACTCTGGATTAACAATGGTCTCAATGAAACCAGATTTCAGAAAGAAGGAGTCCAGAACGCTGTGGAAGAGACCATTGTGTGGCATTTCTAGCCCCTTTCCCACCTGCCTCACCCCCCAGATCTAGTATAAGGACTCGGGGCACAAATTTTCCCAATGGAACTGGAAGGCCCTGGAGTTTTCAAGATGTTTGATAAGTGGCTAGAAAGTTCTCATGGTGACTGGGCCTGGCTGGGGAATGCTGGGATGTGCTTGGAGTCAGGATTCTGGCACAAGCTGATCAGAGAGAAGGAGCATGGTTAGTAGCAGCCCCCAGAGCCTCCATCCAGGGGCCCCCAGACACCCCCAGTACCCAGACCCCAGAGCCAGGGTCCCACCAGATATTCCCTAGGACCCAACCCCCAAATCCATGAACAGGGACTCCAGATACCCCTCAGCATCCCACTGGCCAGAGAACCCCCACCAGACCATCACTGGCAGGCTGGGAATCCTAAAGGTTCCCCCCACCAAGAGCCCCCAACAGCCAGGGACCACCCCCCCAGGGGACCCCTCACTGGGAATTCAGTCCCTCACTGCCTGCCCAGGATTCCCCTACTGCCTGCCTAGGACCCCCACCTGTCCTCCAGCAGGACCTGCCAGGCCGTTTGCCTGGGACCCCTGATGCTTTACAACAGGACCCCTCCCTCTGCTTGCCTGGCATCCCGACCTAGCGCCTGGCACTCCCCCACCCAGTTCTGTGCATTGGGCACGACTGAGCCCCTGGCACAGCACCAGGCTCCCTCTAACCCCCTGCCCCGCCTCCCCAAGAGATGCCCACCCTCACTGTTCTGCACCAACAAGTCCCCAGTGATACCCACCTCCAGGACCCACAGCCTCAGGACTGGGCACATCAGAACCCCCCACCAAACCTCCAGAACCCCCTGCCCAGTCACCCAGAGGCCTCCCCCTCCCACAATGCCCCTTCAGCTCCAGCTGCAATCTCCCCACACAGACACCCCATCCCCTACCCCAGCAACAGTTACCTCACTGTGTCTGCTAAGTGGATAGAAAGTTATCACTGCCCCCTGCTGGCCAGTCACCCGGGCAGAGGGATCCCTGGGGGGTGCTGCTTCAACAGGAGAATGGAAGGCCTGGCGGGCAAGAAGGGTCCATGCCCTGTCACTAGCTACATCTTCGCACTGCGGGAAGCAACCCCTCCCAGAGACCATTTGTCATGGGCTTTGGGACACTTCTGGACCCAGGCTGCACTCAGAGTGACCTCCTCACCCAGTGCCAGCTGGAGAAAAGACAAGGGTCCAGCCAACTCTCCTGTTACCAGCTGGGAACCACTGATCCCCCAAACAGGGGGAGGCCTCTGGGTTTGATGGGTATTAAATCCGTTTAGAGAGGAAAGTGGAAAATCAGAGGGATTTTATATCAGTTGTTGATACGAGGTAAAATCTGAGTGTTTCACACCAATATTTGATAACTGAATAGAGAGAAAATGGGCAACATTTGCCAACATTTTATATCCATGTTCAGGAATCTGAGAAAAGGTGTAAATCTGAGATTTTCTTAGTATTTTATAATTAAAGAGACAGGGAAAAATCTCAGGCCATAGTCATTTAGAAATAGACAATTAGAGAAAAAGTGGGGCTTAGGATAATTTTTAGATTTGCAGAGAATACATATCAGAAACTACGCAATTGATAACATGAGGGAGGGAAGAGGGATAGCTCAGTGGTTGGAGCACTGCCCTGCTAAACCCGGGGTTGTGAGTTCAATCCTTGAGGGGGCCATTTAGGGAACTGGGGTGAAAATCTGTTGGAGGATTTAGTTGGGGATTGTTCTTGCTTTGAGCAGGGGGTTGGACTAGATACCTCCTGAGGTCCCTTCCAATCCTGATAGTCTATGAACACGGTCTAGATCTGAGGGGATTTTATATTACTGCTACATAACTAGAGGGAAAAGGGAGGCTGTTGGACTGGATTTTATATTAGTATCCAATACATATACAGAAAGTGATGGTTCCTCCCACAGGCAGCAGGGAGCCCTTTGAGGAGCTGCTTTAACAGGGCAAAGTGGGGGGGGGGGGAGCTGGCAGGTCCCTGGATGAGGGAAGGGGGCAGCAGTGGGGGATGGGCAGGTGACTGGTGGCTGTGGTGGTAGTTGGGGGCAGTAACTGGGATTGGGAAACCGGGGTCCGGGCAGCCCCCACGGGGGACACGTGCCCCTCCCGCCCCCGCCCTGGCAGAGAACCGGCATCTCACCCCCCCCCCCCACGCCCGGGGCAGCCACGTGCTGGGGACTGACCCAGGGCAACAATTTCCCACCCGGACAAGGACAAATCGCTGCAGGTAAAACGGGGGGGGGGGACCCCCAGCGGAGAGATTTTAAATGGACATTGGAGACTCATGGAGAGACCGGGGGGGGGGGGGAACACGGGAGCCGAGAGAGCGGATCACCGGGGGGGGGGGGGGCGAATCTCCCCGGATGTTACAGCCCGAGCGAGACCCCGAGAGAGAAACGGGGCAGAACCGGAGAGACTCTGTACCGGGGGCGAGAGGCGCAAACAGGGACAGGAGCCAATTAACTCCCCGCCCCCCCCCGGGCTCCGTCCCCCCATCCCAGCTGCAGCTCCCGGGGCCGAGGCGGCTCCGAGGCTTCTCCCAGGTTCCCCGGGGCAGAGTCACGTGCCCCCCCCCCGGGGTCTCTCACTCACCGGCTCACACGGAGACGGCAGCAGCAGCTTTGTTCTCCCGCCCCCAGCGGGGCTCGCACGGAGCATGCGCAGTTCCAGATGCTGACCCCTCCCTCACCCGGGCTGGATTGGGCGGACGCGGCCCCGGGGAAGGCTGGGAGATGTAGTTCCGGATTTTCCCTGGAGCGGAAGTGACGTAAACGAGGGCGCCGGAGCGCGAACGCGCCAGGGTCGCTGCGGTTCTGCCTGGCTCGTGCGGAGCCGTTGGAGCCTCTCCCGGGCGGAGAAGGGTTTGTGCCGTTGGGGTTCTGGGCATGCGCAGATCGCGGCGGGAGAGACCTTCATTAACCCCTCCGTGGGAGGAGACCGGGCGGGGGGGGAAGGGTCGGTGCAGCCCGGACATGGCCGGGAGGAGCCGGTGACCCCCGAGGAGCGGGGAGAGAAGGGGGAGGGGGGGCTGAGATCCCCTCGGATTTACCGCTGCCCCCCCCCGTGGGGACCCCCCGCCCCGCCCCCTTTCTCCCTAGAGAGCCACGAGCAGCCCCCAGGGTGACCCCCCTCCCCCAACCCCTGAGAAGTTCCCTGTCCCCCCCCCCGACTGTGCCCCATTTTCTCTCCCCTTCGCCAGTGTCCAGCTCTCCCTGGGGCTGGGGGGGCTCTGGGGGTGTCTGGGCCCCTGGCCAGGGACTCTGGGGACTGGGGGCCAGGGAAGATCTGGCAGGACCCTGGCTGGGGCTGTGGGGGTGTCTGGGACCCCGGCTGTGGGGTCTGGGCTCTGGGTACTGGGGGGTGTCTGGGGGCTGCTACTAACCCTGATCCTGCTCCTGGATCAGTTTGTGCCACAATCCTGGCTCCAAGCGCGGCCAGGCAGCCCCCAGGCAGGCCCACTCACCCTGATAACTTTCTATCCACTTACCAAACACTGTCAGGTGAAATCACAGATTTGTCTTTTCTCCCCTCTTGAAAACTGCAGGAACTTCTGGTCCCGCAGGGAATATTCATGCTGCCTTCCCCCCCCCAGTCCTTGTCCTAGATCTGGGGGGTGCGGCAGGTGGGAAGGGGGCTACAAATGCCACACTATGGTCTATTCCACAGCGTTCTGGACTCCTTCTTTCTGAAATCTGGTTTCATTGAGACCATTGTTAATCCAGAGTCACTGCATGGAAAGACAAGGAGTGACTCCAGATGGACAGTGAGGCGACTGAGATCAGCAATTCTCCCTGTGAGGAGGGGCTTTCATTAGCTGCTCTCCCCAGAGAGCTAAAGGAGGGATGCTGCTCAAACGCTCTGTGCCTCTCTGCTCAGGACATTGGGGTTCAGCTTCCTGGGTCAGACGCTGCAGCCTCCATTGTGATCTGGGAGACCAGGCTTAGCAGCTGCTGCTCCCCCAGCGGGGTTCTGTGCTGGGATGTGACCTTAATTAAAGCTTTTTTCTCTGCCCGGCCCAGGTGATGACTTTCTCCAGCTGGTCCTAGCCCCTTGGGGCAGCCCTGGGCCCTGTTAATACAAATTCTACCACAGACTCCAGGTAACTGGAAGACCTCAGGGAAAGTGCTGGGGACTGGCAAGAAAGTGACTCTACACAAACAGCCCCTCGTCATTTCTCCTCCCATTAGCAATTGCCAGGAGCAAATCCAGCCATGGGAGAGCAAAGCCCCCAGGAATGGGACTTTCCCAGCCAGAGGGGCAGGGAGAGAGGACAGTGGAAGGAGAGACTGAAAGGGGCAGTGGGAGAAATGAGTGGGGGGGAGAGATTTCCAGCTCTCTAGTCCACCCGGACACATGTATTGCAGCATCCCTGGGCAGAACCACTTTCCAGTGAACAAGCAAAGGATCAGACAGAGGAAAAGCTGGTTCTTGACTCCAAATTCCCCCTGCTGGGGTGTGGCTGCCCTGGGGTCAGAGTCCGAGGGACTCCCCCACAGTGACTCCTTGGGTTCTGCTCCTTTCCAGCCTTGTGTTCAGAGACTTTGTTACGGGATATGGGGAGGGAGAAGGGAGGTTAAAAATTTCTCTGTGGGCTTAGCCTGGCAGGAGGGGCCAGCTCCACACTGTAATAAAGAGATTGAGCATTTTCCCAGGATGGCAGAGTCTAGGATGTCTGTCTGCAGGGAAAGGGCCTTGGAGAATCATCCTGTGAAATTAACTAAAGCCTGTTCTGTAACCCCCACAACTGCCCTTCTCACCCTCCCAGGCTGCAGAATGACGTCCTTGTTTCACTCCAGCTCATCCCATCCTGCCATGGGACAGGGGAGAGAAATGGCTGCAGAGGAGGCTGTTCAGGTAGGGATTATCGGGGGGTTGCTGGTGGGTTCCTGCGAGAGGGAGAGGGACAGCAAATACACCGGAGATGGGAAGATTTGCACAGTCTGGTTTGGAGCGGGGCAGGAAATGCACAAGGTGGGGAAGGGAGGAGGACAGCTCGTGACATTCCTGCTGGGGGGAGTTTAATGAGTGGCCCAGATTCTAGGAACAGACCCATGAGATTAGGAGGTGGAAATACCCCAATTTGTGAAACAGAAAATAGCCCTCCTACATGGGGCTAGGAAAACTGACCAGACTCCCAGTGCTGGAGCCTGACCTGACTGACCAGCCGCTGTGAGATATGAAAGGGGCACCCATCAGTGAGGTTTAGGGGAGATTCCCCTCCCTTCATATCCAGCTCCTCACAATGGGGAGGGTGTTGGGCTTCCTACGAGGGAGCTCTCCCTGGTCCCTGCTAGGGGCTCCATCTCCTGTATCGGTCTGTGGCTAGTAGGCGTGTGATGGATCTGCTGGGAGAGAAAAGGGGCTCTCGCTTCATCCCCTTAACCTGGTGTTTCCAGGATGCTTTGAGTTGGGTGGAGGTGGGACTCTGACTGTGATCCACCCAGAGCTTGCATTTGATTGGCTTCTCTCCCCCACAAATAGTGGGGCTGTGAGTGGGGCAGCAGGTACTGAGTATTGGACTCTTGCTCTTTCAGGGGCCAGTGACCTTCGAGGAGGTGGCTGTGTATTTCACCAGGGAAGAGTGGGCTCTGCTGGACCCTGCTCAGAGAGCCCTCTACAGAGACGTCATGCAGGAGAACTATGAGAACGTGACCTCGCTGGGTAAGGATTCACGTCCCCTCAGTTCTTGCAAGGGGAAATGAAGAGATACGGTTCATGCCAGCCCCACAATGCCACCTCTGCTCTGTCCTGTCTCTGCATCACCCCAATATGCCAGTGACCCACACACTGCCACAGACCCTCCCCTGCTGCAGAACACAGGAGCAGTATCGCACAGTGTGAAATATCTCCTGTTTGCATAAGCAAACTTCTTTGAGATGGAGCGACCACATCTGCACGCAGTGTTATGCTCCTGCAAAGCACACGGGATCTTTACAGAGGAAGGTAAATACACAGCATTTATTGAGAATATAACAGTTAGCATATATAATATATATCTCCCCTTCTGCCAGAGCTCTTCATAGTTACCAGTCTGTTGTAGCTCGGGTCAATCTAATGGCCAATTACACTCAGCACGAGTGTGGGGCTGGGCTCTTGTCGGTCGCAATCCAATGCTCCGGGAGTGTGGCAAGATGAACCCAAGCTCCCATGGCCAAGCACCCTGGTTCTTATAGGGTTTTTTCCTTTGTTGAAGTCTATGGATTTTGCTGTATCAGTTTGTGATCGGTTACTTCTTAACTGGTGTAAACATTCCAGTGCACCTCCGAGAGGGTCAGCCTGTCCTTTGTTCTGATTTAATCAATTGTCCTCAGGGGTGCCAGCCTTTACCTCAGGTCATCAATCTGCCCTTCATTATGGATGCGCGTTGATGATTCTTTGATGCCCTTTAAGTCTCTTGACTCCTTCTTCCTTGACTCTGGCTATAACAATGGCCTTTACACCTTCTCTTTTCCTGATGCATACATCCTCATTCACACAAACTCACTGAGAATACAAACAGTAGTATTTTATATCGAGCAAAAAGGCATTGCAAATGAAACCTTGCCTTCAATGTTTCTCTGATCTACTTAACATAGACACAATAGAGAATCCTGTCTCTTATTTACTCAACCTTAAAAGAAAGAAATGTATATTTAACTAGAGTGCCTAATTTGTAATACATAGAGGAAACCATAGTAGACAGTGTAACTTATCCTAAAACAAAAGGTGACCACAATCAGTCAGAAGGATTGTTCTGGTCTGTCATTCCTTTCTGCTATTCAAACAGGGTGGCTGACAGGATGAAATCAAATCATACATTAAATTCTCACAGTACATTATAAAATCCAGCTCCTACAGCCGTATGCGAGATGTGGGGGTACCATAGATTTATATACAGGCAATATGATATTTTCTGTCTTTTCTATCCCTTGCTTAATGATTCCCAACATTGCATTCGCTTTTTGACTGCTCCTGCACATTGAGTGGATGTTTTCAGAGAACTATCCATGACTCCAAGATCTCTCTCTTGAGTGGAAACAGCTAATTTAGAAGCAGCAAAGAATCCTGTGGCACCTTATAGACTAACAGACGTTTTGCAGCATGAGCTTTCGTGGGTGAATACCCACTTCTTCAGATGCAAGTGGTGGAAATTTCCTGGGGTAGGTATATATAAGCAAGCAAGAAGCAAGCTAGAGATAACGAGGTTAGATCAATCAGGGTGGATGAGGCCCTGTTCTAGCAGTTGAGGTGTGAAAACCAAGGGAGGAGAAACTGGTTCTGTAATTGGCAAGCCATTCACAGTCTTTGTTTAGTCCTGAGCTGATGGTGTCAAATTTGCAGATGAACTGGAGCTCAGCAGTTTCTCTTTGAAGTCTGGTCCTAAAGTTTTTTTGCTGTAGGATGGCCACCTTAAGATCTGCTATTGTGTGGCCAGGGAGGTTGAAGTGTTCTCCTACAGGTTTTTGTATATTGCCATTCCTAATGTCTGATTTGTGTCCATTTATCCTTTTCCTTAGAGACTGTCCAGTTTGGCCGATGTACATAGCAGAGGGGCATTGCTGGCATATGATGGCATATATTACATTGGTGGAAGTGCAGGTGAATGAACCGGTGATGTTGTGGCTGATCTGGTTTGGTCCTGTGATGGTGTTGCTGGTGTAGATATGTGGGCAGAGTTGGCATCGAGGTTTGTTGCATGGATTGGTTCCTGAGCTAGAGTTACTATGGTGCGGTGTGCAGTTGCTGGTGAGAATATGCTTCAGGTTGGCAGGTTGTCTGTGGGCGAGAACTGGTCTGCCACCCAAGGCCTGTGAAAGTGTGGGATCATTGTCCAGGATGGGTTGTAGATCCCTGATGATGCGTTGTAGGGGTTTTAGCTGGGGACTGTATGTGATGGCCAGTGGAGTCCTGTTGGTTTCTTTCTTGGGTTTGTCTTCCAGTAGGAGGCTTCTGGGTACACGTCTGGCTCTGTTGATCTGTTTCCTTATTTCCTCGTGTGGGTACTGTAGTCTTGAGAATGCTTGGTGGAGATTTTCTAGGTGTTGGTCTCTGTCTGCGGGGTTAGAGCAGATACAGTTGTACCTCAGTGCTTGGCTGTAGACAATGGATCTTGTGGTGTGTCCGGGATGGAAGCTGGAGGCATGAAGGTAGGCATAGCGGTCGGTAGGTTTTCGGTATAGGGTGGTGTTGATGTGACCATCACTTATTTGCACCGTGGTGTCCAGGAAGTGGACCTCCCGTGTAGATTGGTCCAGGCTGAGGTTGATGGAGGGGTGGAAGCTGTTGAAATCGTGGTGGAATTTTTCCAGAGTCTCCTTCCCATGGGTCCAGATGATGAAGATGTCATCGATGTAGCGTAGGTAGAGAAGGGGCGTGAGTGGACGGGAGCTGAGGAAGCGTTGTTCCAGGTCGGCCATAAAAATATTGGCATATTGTGGGGCCATACGGGTGCCCATAGCGGTGCCACTGATCTGGAGATATATATTGTCAGCAAATTTGAAATAGTTGTGTGTGAGGATAAAGCCACAGAGCTCAGCAACCAGGTGTGCTGTGGCATCATCAGGGATACTGTTCCTGACAGCTTGTATTCCATCAGTATGTGGGATGTTTGTGTAGAGAGCCTCCACATCCATGGTGGCCAGGATGGTGTTTTCTGGAAGGTCACCAATGCATTGTAGTTTCCTCAGGAAATCAGTGGTGTCACGGAGATAGCTGGGAGTGCTGGTAGCATAGGGTCTGAGTAGAGAGTCTACATATCCAGACAGTCCTTCAGTGAGAGTTCCAATGCCTGAGATGATGGGGCGTCCAGGATTTCCGGGTTTGTGGATCTTGGGTAGTAGATAGAATAACCCTGGTCGGGGCTCTAAGGGTATGTTGATTAGTTCTGGTGTTAGTGTAGGGAGTGTCCTGAGTAGATGGTGCAGTTTCTTAGTGTATTCCTCAGTGGGATCTGAGGGAAGTAGCCTGTAAAATTTAGTATTGGAGAGTTGTCTGGCGGCCTCCTTTTGGTAGTCAGACCTGTTCATGATGACAACAGCACCTCCTTTATCAGCCTCTTTGATTATAATGTCAGGATGGTTTCTGAGGCTGTGGATGGCATTGCGTTCTGCACGACTTAGGTTGTGAGGCAAGCGATGTTGTTTTTCCACAATTTCTGCCTGTGCACGTCGGCGGAAGCATTCAATGTATAGGTCCAGACTGTCATTTCGACCCTCAGGAGGAGTCCATGTGGAGTTCTTCTTCTTGTGCTGTTGGTGGGAGGGTAACTGTGTATCCGTGCGCTGTTCAGTGTTGTCCTGAAAGAATTCTTTGAGTCGGAGACGGCGAAAGTAGGCTTCCAGATCACCGCAGAACTGTATCATATTGGTGGGGGTGGCAGGGCAGAAAGAGAGTCCCCGAGATAGGACAGACTGTTCTTCTGGGCTGAGTGTGTGGTTGGATAGATTGACAATATTGCTGGGTGGGTTAGGGGTACCACGGTTGTGGCCCCATGTGGCAGGTAGGAGTTTAGACAGCTTACAGTCCTTTTTCCTTTGTAGAGAGGTGAAGTGAGTAATGTAGATCTCCTGTCTTATTTTAGTGAAGTCCGTTTGTATGGAAGTTTGGTTATTGATGAGAGTCTCCAGGTTGGAGAGCTCTTTTTTGATGTTTTCCTGTTTGCTGTATAGGATGCTGATCAGGTGGTTCCTCAGTTTCTTCGATAGAGTATGGCATAATCTCTCACTGTGGTCTGTGTAGTATGTAGATAGTAGTGGATTTTTTACCTAATTTTTAGCTAATTTAGACCTCATCATTTTGTATGTCTAATTGGGATTATGTTTTCCAATGGGCTGCACTATGTGCTATCCTAACATCTAGTACTGCTGAGTTCCTGCATTCAGTAATATCCCTGCCCTTCCTGTTCCCTTTCTCCACTGAACCCCACCAGCCCATGGTTACTGTCCCCAGCTTCCCCAGGACTCTCTCATTGTCTCTGGACCTCTCCGTCAGCAAGAAGCAGTGGCAGGGAGACTTGCCCTCTCTCTGGAGTCTTGGATTTCTGGGACATGGATTTACTTTCTCTGTGTTTTGGGAGCCTCTTTGAAATTGAGTGTCTGTGACATTAACCACAGTGCAACCTGGAGTGTTGAACAGCTGTGTTCTTTCAGGGGGGACACATAGCTCAGTGGTTTGAGCATTGGCCTGCTAAACCCAGGGTTGCAAGTTCAATCCTTGAGGAGGCCACTTGGGGATCTGGGGCAAAAATTGGTCCTGCTAGTGAAGGCAGGGGGCTGGACTCAATGACCTTTCAAGGTCCCTTCCAGTTCTAGGAGATTGGTATATCTCCAATTATTACCTTTATTACCTTCCCAAGCTGGGGTGACTTTTCCACTGTTTTACTGTGAGAGCAGCCACTCCTGGGCAGTTAACACACAGTCTCCAGCATGTAACTCACTCTCAGCTACACAGTATTTAGTGCTGCTAGTCAGCGACTCAGGAGTTACAGTGCAGCACAGGAAAACCCCAGAAAAGTCTTTGTTCCCAGACTTCCCCCAGAAATGTGCATCTTTCCCTGTCCAGCACGCTACTGAACAAGGCAAGCTCATATGGAGTCTGTCATTTCATCAGTGGAAACTGACATGCACCAGCCTTGTTATCCCATGTAGATGAGTGGACTCATCCCTGCAACACCCCCTGCTGGTGACTTCTGGGAATTAGCTCATTCCAGCTCCGGCGCACCCTCTGCAGGCCGGAGATCCGCCTGTCCTCTGGCCCCCCGTGTCCCTCCCTGGACCTGGTGCCCCTTTTACCTGGGGTGCTGCCCTCTGGCAGTAACCCCTCAGTCTTAGGGTCTCCCCTCCCCAGGGAACTCCCACCCTCTATTCCCACCTCAGCTCAGTATAAGGCCAGTCATCGTCTAGCCCCACACCCTGGGGCAGGCTGCAGTATCAGCCACTCATCACTGGCAAGGAGGGTTTGGACCTGCTGCCTTTGCCTTCCCCTGGGCTGCCCTGTGCAACCCCCCAGTACCTATTGCCTTCTGCTAGGCCGCAGCCTGGGGCTTTCCAGGCTGGAGCTCCCCAGCTCCTCTGCCTTTCCCCAGCCCTGCTCCACTCAGGTACCCTGTGTCCAGCTCCCTGCAGCCAGGCCCTTCTCCCTCTACAAACAGAGAGAGAGTCTATCTGCCCCTGGCTTCTCGGCCTTTATAGGGCAGCTGAGTCTGTTTGGGGTGTGGCCCCAGCTGCAGCCACTTCCCCCAATCAGCCCAGCCTAAACGCTGCTTTCTCCAGCCACAGCCCCCTCCCAGGGCTGTTTTTAACCCTTCAGGGCAGGAGCGGGGGTCCACCCCGCTACATCCCAAATGCAGTTTCCAACACACTTTAATCCAAACACACTAGTTGGATAAAACAATAAAAGAAGATTGTTAATTACCAAAAAAAAGATTTTAAGTGACTACAGGTAACGAGGCATAAAAGTCAGAATTGTTTACAAAAGAAATGCAGATAAAACACAAATAAATTTGTTAGTCTCTAAGGTGCCACAAGTACTCCTGTTCTTTTTACAAACTAACATGTAGGTCAGGGGTGGGCAAACTACAGCCCGCAGGCCACATCCGGCCCGCGGGCCCAGCCTGCCCGGCCCCTGAGCTCCCCTCTCCCCTCCCCTGCTGTCCCCTTGCCCCCCGCTGTCCCCTTGCCCCCTCAACATGCCGTGCCACCAGTGCTCTGGCCCACCGCTCCTGGGCAGTGCTGCAGGGGTGGGGCTGCGAGCTCCTACTGCTCTGAGCGGCATGGTAAGGGGGCCGGTCTGCACGCTCCTGAGGGACCTTGTGTCTAGCTCTGGCGGGCCGCATGGCTGTGGTAAGGGGGCCAGGGCTGGGGGGTTGGATAAGGGGCATGGAGTCCCGGGGACAGTCAAGGGACAGGGAGCAGGGGGCGGTTGGGCGGCTGGTCAGGGGATGGGGAATGGGGGGGCTGGATAGGCGTGGGAGTCCCGGGGTCCGTCAGGGGGCAGGGATGTGGATATGCGTCGGGGCAGTCAGGGGACAGGGAGCAGGAGGGGTTGGGTGGGGTTCTGTGGGGGGGGCGCGGTAGTTAGGGTGGGGGATTTTGGGAGGGGACAAGGATCAGGGAAGCTTAGATAGGGGGTGGGATCCCAGGGGAGTCCTGGGGGTGGTGGTTAGTGGTGGTGGGGGTCTCTGGAGCAGGTGATCAGAGGACAAGGAGCAGGGGGGGTTGGATGGGTCGGCAGTTCTGAAGGAGGCAGTCGGGACAGGAAGTGGGTCGGGTCGGATAAGGGGCGGGACCAGGCTGTTTGGGGAGGCACAGCCTTCCCTACCCGGCCCTCCATACAATTTTGGAAGCCCAATGTGGCCCTCTGGCTAAAAAGTTTGCCCACCCTGATCTAAGTTAACAAGCTGAAACGGATTGAAAGCAAATGTTCTCTCACCATCTGCTGAGACAGGCTGGTTTTCCTTTCAGCCAGGACTCCCCTAACCCGCCCCTGCCGCCCACGTTCAGCTCTGCAGGAGTTGTCATGAGCAGAGGGGAAGGGGAGAGAGAGAGTCTCAAGCATTTTTCTCACCTCTTTTTATAATTCAATCCTTTGTACTAGAAACAACTTCAGTTCTCAGCTGAGTCATGGTGCCAGGCTGTCTGTTGTACATATGAGCTTCAAGTGTCCCTGTGATGGAATGTAAATGTCTTCACACCTTCCCCCTGCCGCAGAATGGCTGTTTGACCAGCTGTTTAACTTGCTGTCTCCGAGAAACTGATCTTCCCCGGAATTATAACTTTCAGTAATATCATACAGTAAAATCTCATAATTTTACATAGTGTTGCTACACATTTTAACAGGATAATATTCAGTAGATTGTGTTTTCAAAATGCCATTCTGTGTACAAAATTGATCATAATTTTCTAGGAGAGTGAACATAGGGACAGACTGACACAGTGTCTGTCTGTGTGTGTTCCCAGCAGATATGTGGGTATTTCAATACATCATGCTGAGTGTTCAGCATCTTCAAGGACTGGTCCTGGGAATTCACTGCTTTACCAAGTGTGACACTGTATGGAATTCTGAAACTGCTCCTTGTCCCCTGAGCGCCCCCTCCAGAGACCCCCCCCTCCCTAACTGCCCTCCCAGGACCCCACCCCCTACCCAACCCCGCTGCTACCTGTCCCCTGACTGCCCTGACCTCTATCCACCACCCTGCCCACTGACAGACCCCTGGGACTCCCACACCTATCCAACCCCCCATCCCCCCCGAACCTCCACCCCATCCAACTGTCCCCTAACTGCCCCCCAGGACTCCCTGCCCCTTATCTAACCCCCCGACCCCCTTACCATGCCGCTCAGAGCAGCGTGTCTGGCAGCCACGTGGACCGCGCAGAGCCAGACACATTGCCCAGCAGGAGCGCACAGCCCCTCCCCGCCCCGCAGGAGCGCACTGCCTGCGCGGTGGCGTGGCTATGGGGGAGGGGCTAGTCTCCCCAGCCAGGAGCTCAGGGACCGGGCAGGACGGTCCTGTGGGCTGGATGTGGCCCGTAGTTTGCCCATCCCTGATCAAGGGCATAAACCTATTGAGTCAGCAAGACATGCAGGGGTGTGTCTGTGTGCTGAGACCTCCGAGGCTTTTCCATGCCCTGTGCTGTGAAGCTTGTGTTTGGGACACAGGAAGTACAAGCCACATGGCAAAAGGAATATAAAGGGCAGCTGCATCATCTCCATTTTGTCTTCAATCCCTCTTCCTACCTCTGGAGCAACTTCTGTACAAATTGAAGCCTGGAACAAAGGACTGAATGACCCATCCAAGCTGTGGATGTGTTCCAGACGGACTTTCAAGCCAGCAACTCACCAATACTGCTAAGAACATGATATATAGATTTCTGAATGCATCTCACTACTTTCCCATTTAACAACGTTTTTTGTGTCGTGTCTTGTCTTTCCATGCTAAAGGATTGGCTGGTAGTGTGGTCTTTTGGGTAAGATCCAAACCTATAGTGATCTTGTAATGTGGCTGACCTTTTGGGGTCAGAAAAACATTTTGTATATGAGCAGAGTTTTTAAATAACCTCTCACTGTACTGGACCTAGGTGCTGATTGGGAGTCGGAGAACTGGAATGCAATAAAAGGGGCTGTGTGATTTCTTTTTTCAGCTTCTCGATAACCCGTGTGTGGGATCAGAAGCAGTTTGTGACTGGTCGTTGAGTTTAACTTCTGTGTTAACCACCAGTTTTGGGAGCATCTGCTCTCCCTTTTTCAGCCTGCCCTGACCCTGGCATTTTCAGTGTGGACTGCCCCAGGCACACCAGTCACACTAAGCACTGAAGTTAAATTAATAGAATGTTTTTTATGACAAAGTTATGAAATCAAGTGACCTCCTTTGTTTTCTTTCTTCTGAGCAGGGTTTCCAGTTTCCCAACCTGATGTGATCTCCCAGCTGGAACAAGGGGAAGAGCCATGGGTCCCAGACGTCCAGGGTTCAGAGGAAAGAGAGATCCTGAGAGCTCCCTGCACAGGTGAGGAAAGATTAAACCAACTCAGAATCTGTAAGTGCCTGAAGGAAACATCTGGGATGCCCTACAATGCCCTTGGAAGGTCTCTCAGTTCAATATTGTCCCTAGCAGGGGTCGTATCCTTAGGGTAAATATAGCTCATGGCTTCCTGTAGACACTAGCAGACACCAGGCAGTAGCTTTCTCCTTTCCCCCTGTGAATTTGGATGGGATGTGAAGGCTGAATTGATCCCCTCCTCTCTCCTGTTTGGGGAAGAACTTGGGGGAGTTCAGTTCCTGATTATCATTTGACCTCTCTCCAGTACTTGTATTGGTTTGGCCTTCCCCTTTCCATCCCTGTTTGAGGTTTCTGTCTCTATCACAGCAGGTGACGCAAGGGTATGTGAGAAAGAGGAGCAGAATTCTCAGCAGGAAAATGTTGAGCAAGTGGATAAACACAGAGCATTATCAAAAAGATCGAAAAGGAATGTGTCCTGGAGTCATAAGCAGGAAAAATCCCGTGACATTCAGCACAGACCAGAAGGAGAGCAGGGAAACCAGCCAGGGGAGAAAGTGGGTAAATGTATTTCCTGTCAGGAAACTCAGAAGGACCTCAAGGAAACCACAACACAACAGGAAATCCTCAGCAGAAAGAGAAAAAATACATGCACTGAGTTTGGGGAAAACGTATGTGATTACTCCATCCTTATAAAGCATCACAGAATCCACACAGGGAAGAGGCCCTATGAATGCACTAAGTGTGGAAAATGCTTCCCTAGCAGCTCAGACCTTACCGAACATCAGAGAATTCACACAGGGGAGAGGCCCTATGAATGCAGTGAGTGTGGGGAAAAATTCAGTCGCAGCTCAAACCTTCTTACCCATCAGAGAATCCACACAGGGGAGAGGCCCTATGATTGCAGTGAGTGTGGGAAAAGCTTCACTAGCAGCTCAGGCCTTTATCAACATCAAAGAATCCACACAGGGGAGAGGCCCTATGAATGCAGTGAGTGTGGGAAAACCTTCAATTGCAGCTCAAACCTTCTTACCCATCAGAGAATCCACACAGGGGAGAGGCCCTATGAATGCAGTGAGTGTGGAAAATGCTTCACTCACAGCTCAGCCTTTTCTCAACATCAGAGAATTCACACAGGGGAGAGGCCCTATGAATGCAGTGAGTGTGGGAAAACCTTCAGTCTCAGCTCAAACCTTCTTACCCATCAGAGAATCCACACAGTGGAGAGGCCCTATGAATGCAGTGAGTGTGGGAAAACCTTCAGTCTCAGCTCAAACCTTCTTACCCATCAGAGAATCCACACAGGGGAGAGGCCCTATGAATGCAGTGAGTGTGGGAAAACCTTCAATTGCAGCTCAAACCTTCTTACCCATCAGAGAATCCACACAGGGGAGAGGCCCTATGAATGCCGTGAGTGTGGAAAATGCTTCACTGACAGCTCAACCTTTTCTCAACATCAGAGAATCCACACAGGGGAGAGGCCCTATGAATGCAGTGAGTGTGGGAAAACCTTCAGTCGCAGCTCAAACCTTCTTACCCATCAGAGAATCCACACAGGGGAGAGGCCCTATGAATGCAGTGAGTGTGGGGAAACCTTCAGTCGCAGCTCAAACCTTATTAGACATCAGAGAATCCACACCGGTGGGAGACCCTATAAATGCAGTGAGTGCGGAAAATGCTTCACTGACAGCTCAGCCTTTTCTCAACATCAGAGAATCCACACAGGGGAGAGGCCCTATGAATGCAGTGAGTGTGGGAAAACCTTCAGTCGCACTTCACACCTTATTAGACATCAGAGAATCCACACCGGTGGGAGACCCTATAAATGCAGTGAGTGCGGAAAATGCTTCACTGACAGCTCAGCCTTTTCTCAACATCAGAGAATCCACACAGGGGAGAGGCCCTATGAATGCAGTGAGTGTGGGAAAACCTTCAGTCGCAGTTCACACCTTATTAGACATCAGAGAATCCACACCGGTGGGAGACCCTATAAATGTAGTGCGTGTGGGAAAATCTTCTGTGGGCACTTAGCCCATGTTAGACCTTATTAGTCATCAGAGAATCTGCAAGGGAGATCAACAACAAACACCTCTAGGGCTATCAATACCTTTTTTTTCCCTTTAATAATTTTCCTGATTCCCACATAGTAACTTTTAAAGCTGTTTGAACTGTTTGCAGCATGGTTATCCCTCAGTTTGACCAGATGAGTGGCCCATTTTTGCCTTTTGCAGTTTGCCCTGTTTTGAGGTGGACCCATTTGTCCTTTCTATCAACTCCATTATCCCATGAGTAATTCAAGTGTGCCCTTTCTATCAGGAACCAGGGAGCATCACATTTATACTATTCCTCCTATTTCAAAGTTATTGTTAGTCACCAGTGATACAGATTGTATCATTGCCACTTGTTCTCACGTTGCTCTGGGTTGTCCTGAAGAGCAGATATAATGGGGATTTTTCAAATTGTAGTTAAATGAAGGGGCAGGGAAAAAAAGTGTAATTTCAGCCTCTGTGACACTGGAAGGAGATAGGGAGATGCAGAGATTCCCTCCTTCCCCATCACTGCAGAACCGTTAACCTCTGCATGGCTCAGACAAAAGGTATCATCATCACATTCTATCCATCCACTTCTCAAAGTGTCCTGTGAGGAACAGTTCTCAGCTGTCTGTGCTTGGAGACGATGCTTTGACTTCTTTAATCTTATATCAGAGTCGCTCTGACTGGAGATGAAAGTGTCAAAGACCTGGGAGGGGAATTCAAATGGATCCCAAACACAGTGTGCTCATTGGGAGTTTAAATCGCAGGTTCCATCTATTGGTAAAGCCACTTCTGGCAAGGTGTGAGTGGTTTTGTCCCCCATTATGGCAATGCTCGGATACTAAAAATTTTGTAAATAACATAACTGGCTATTGAGACAGTGCTGAGTGAAGTATGTTTGAATGGATCAGAGGAGAATGTGATGGGAGAATCTCTTGTCCTGATTCTGAATAATCAGATGTAACCTGCTCTGGAATTTCACTTCACACTTTCATTGCCGTGTATTCTATCTCTCTGCGATGTGGGTTTCTATCTTTCCTGAAGGCTGTTTGGTCACTCAGTTGGATATTAGTTTAGTTTGATAGGATGTAGCTCAGATTTATTGGAGAATTTAAGACAAATTACTATTTGCTAAAGTCGCCATTTCTCACTTCAGCTTTGCTTTTTCCCCATCCCTGCATGATGTCATGGAGAAGGTTGAAGTGCAGTTCTGTCTGCATTAGAGAACTCTCCAATTTATTGGACAGGCTAACAAAGAAACAGCAGTGATTTAAAATCTCTACTCAGAAATGGTGAACAACAGCGAAACCCCAACTAACTGAAGGAAGTGCATATGATCACAGTGTAGTTCAATTGTTTAAGTCAATATTGTCCCAGATGATCGGGGGAGAAAATTCCATGGTAAGTGATTTTTGAACTAGGCACAATGCCCATGTATTTGGTTCCAAAGCCTTTGTAACCCAGGCCCTACAGAAGATCATTCCTAGCTAATCTTATTGTATCGGAGATGCTGCCCTTCATGATGCAGATGTTGAGGAAATAGAAGTGGAGTTTTGTTGAATTTATCCTTTGTAGGTGCTAAAAATGTATATCGAATCAAATCAGTTTTGGAAATCTAATAGCTGCAAAAAAATAGCTATTTTTGAATAGAAACTCCAGCTCTGGTCACTAATGAAGATTGTGATCCAGCCCTTTATCCAGTCCCTTGCCTGGAACTGTGCCACCAAATGAAAGAAAAGCTGGGCATGTTTTGGTAAGCCTCCATGTTTTGGTAAGCCTCACTAACACTGCTGAGATTTGGAGTGGTTTTGTAAAGGATTCTACTTCGGAGAAGTGTAAATTTACCCTAACCAAGGCCAAGGATTTGGAAAGAGCTGGGGCTGAAAGAGTCCACACCCAGTTCTTGGTTTCCACCCCAGTAAAGGAAGCTTTGGTGACCAATGACCCAAGGAAAATTGTTTGTACAACTCCATTTCCTAGTTCAGTGTCACTGATTACAGTTCCAAAGGATGCCAGGTTACATTGAGAACAATCATCCTTTACCATTTGGATCCAAAGAGAGAGAGCTTCAAAGGACATTCCTTCCCCGTGGATCCCAAACTGGCTGCCTGATTGGGTAACAAGGACTTCAAGGCTGTAGAAATGATGGTAACCAATGAGGCAATGAATGTATCAGGCTCCAATTTCAGACTTCCGGATACTCGCATGTTGAGTTCTGATTCTGTGGTTTTGTGTCTGATGCTATGGCTACACAATAAAGCTGATGTTGGTGCAGCTGCACCAATGTAGCTGCGCTGCTATTACAGACGCTTTCAGCCAATGGGAGAGATTTCTCCCATCGGACTCGATTAGTCCAACCCTCGCAAGCGGCAGTGGCTCTTTTGGCAGGAGAAGTTCTGCTGCTGATGTATCGCTATCTACACAGGGGGTTAGGGCTGTGTAACTACATTGCTCAGTGGTGTGGATTTTTCACACATCTGAGTAATATAGTTAACCGATAAATGTCTTCAGTGTAGATCAGACCGTTCTCTCTTGTGTTTTATGCATTTACATCACTTCTCTATCTTCTCTCACTTTGAAAGATTAAAAGTGTGACACAAGAGGTCTTTTTCCTCATGATGCAAAGATTCCCACATAGGAGACCCCTTCCACCAACACACATTGCAGAAGATCCTGAGATTATGAACTCACAGAAGTGGTTGGGACAAACCACAACTTGAGCCAAGGTTCAGTTGTTGGCAATGGGCATTAAAAGAAAACTAACATATATGATAAGAATGTGATCTTTGAATATTTTTATCATCTATTAAAATGAGATTATTGGTGAAGTTATTGGTTAAAGAAGAAGAGACTAAATGTGTGATAATCTGAAGTATTTTGGAAAACTGAAAGTTGTCGGGTTTTTGTTTTGTTTTGTTAGTCGTACAGGAAATGATGGCTAATCTTGAAAAGTTAATTTGATTTAATTTACCCCCTGTAGTATAAAGAGTTCTGGTAGAAAACCTCACTCCAAAGGTTGGGGTGGGAGAATGTGTGTGAGAAAGTGTGTATAAGAGAATATTGGCCCAGTATAGATTTTAGTATTTGGTGTTTTCAAATAGAATTTATTTTGCTTAGTTTCAAAGTCAATTTCTATTCAAAGGAAAGCTACTCAAGGAGATAAATTGTATAAGTTTTTACCCACTTAGACTGTAAGGGTCACTGTCTTCCCCACTTCTCTAATTTGCAAAGGAAAGGCCTGACATCTGTCACAGGATGTGTCCAGCAGGTAGGACAGCTGCACTCATCAACCATCAATATAAAGAAAAAGACTGAAATCCATTGCCTTTCAGGTCAATAAACCATCTAAAGGCTGGTTGATGTTGAAAAGCTGTGTTGGCATAGCCACATCTCTCAGGGGTGTGAAAAGTCCTCTCCACTGAGAGAAGTCGTTAATGTGACCTGATCCCCAGTGTAGGCAGTGTTGGGTTGTCAGAAGAATATTTCCAGTGTTTGAAGTGTAGACACAGCCTTAACATCAATTCCAATTTTGACCCATCTCCCTATGTGTGAGAAAGTTACTCGTATGGAGGGCTGAGCCAGCTGTCCAATCACCCGGTTCCTCAACTGTAGATACAGCTCTTAGTGCCCATGAATGCAAAGACTGAGAGAAATGGAGAGTTCCAACCATTGTCATTTTAGTATCTTATTGTTCCTCTTTCTGTTTTTTGTGCCGGCCTTTCTGTTCTATCAGGGGGTGACTGTATAGCTCAGTGCATCTGTGACAAAAGCTCATTGGTGCCAATTGGCAAAGGGGTCACTGTTCTTCACAAGCAACTCCTGTGTCAGACCCGACAAACTCCCCACACCTAATACCCTGCTTTTATGATATTTATCCAGGAAGCATAGCAGTGAGATCTCTGCTGAAAGCTTGTAAATTATTGACACTCCTAATCACTGCGAGAGGTGTGTCTGAGTTATATTGAAGGAGTAATGTAAGTACATGGAAAATTATGCCCATATGGTATAGTTGTGAAAGTGAGTCACCCCAATCATAGGTCTTGGTGGGGACGGCCCATTCCAGTGGGAGGGAATTGGCACCTGTCCCTTGCTAGCCAGTTATGTGATGTATTGCTCCATTGTCCGCCTTTGCACCAACCCAGAAAAGTCAATGGAAAACCATCAAAGACAAATTACAGACATCGAAACCCTGTGGAAGTGACAAGGACAATATGAGACTGACGAGATCGTCCTTTCTGTGAATTAAGACAAAAGACTGATTCAGTTCATAACAGGGTGGAGAAAAACACTCTGGGTCCATTCACCAAGGCGATTCCTAATGACCAGTGATGCCTCATGAAAGGCAGGGCCGTGGCGCCAAGGGACTAGCAATCAGTGAAATTGACTGAAGTGGGAGGTGAGGCTCTACTTAGATAGGAAAGGTAACTGTTAAAAAGTGTAGGTTGCATTTTCTGATTTTGTTTAGTTGCTAACAGTTGGTTTCCATCACTCATTTTTTTGTTGAAATCTCTATCGGTTGTTAAATAAATTTCTGCTTGTTTGATAACTATACTCAAGTGCTGTGTGAGATACAGTAGCAGTGGTCCACAGTAAAACTAGTAACCTGGGATATACCATTGCTTTGGGCAGAGAGAATCTGGGATTTCTCTGAGTATCTGGTGATCCGGGCTGGACCCCAGAGGGGGACACATTGAAGGAAGTCAGGGGTTAGGGTGGCTGCTGTAGCTCAGAGGAGGGTCCTTGAGTGCCTGACGGGCTGGGTGAGTTTGGTCACTAACATCCAGCTGCCAAATGCAAAACTCCATCTTCCTAGTGGAAGGTGGCAACAAGGAAACTCGCAGCCCTCAACTCCCTGAGAAGGGTCACAATATGTCTCTATGTTGATCCACCTGTCAAATTCACACAGGGAAAGCTCCCTATAGCACAAAACTATGAAATCATGGAACATGTGCTCTTCACTCTGTGAAAGCATGTAAAGAATCCAAGCGCTGGAGGGTAGGGTTTGGGTCCAGAGTGACCTAGACAAATTGGAGGATTGGGCCAAAAGAAATCTGAGGAGGGTCAACAAGGAGAAGTGCAGAGTCCTGCACTTAGGAAGGAAGAATCCAACGCAGCCTGGGGACCGACTGGCTAAGCAGCCGTTCTTCAGAAAAGGACCTGGGGATTACAGTGGATGAGAAGCTGGATATGAGTCAATAGTCCCCTTGTTGCCAAGAAGGCTAACAGCAGTTTGGGCTGCGTTAGTAGAAGCATTGCCAGCAGCTTGAGGGAAGTGTGTTCATTTCAAACCTGCAGCTTATTCATTTCATGTGGTGACCCCTCCTAGTTCTTGTGTATGAGAAGGAGTAAATAATACTCCCTTCCTTGGTCCTTTAAAAGATATTATGTGACCCTGTAAGAGTCCGGTGTGGGGCTTGGCCCTCTCAGGAGCGGCCGGGAGCCAGGCCGCCTCACTACACGGCCGAGATCTGCAGTTCAGTCTCCGAAGGTCCAAGGGCTCAGACCCTCAGGCAGGGCTGAGCAAAACAAACAGTCAAGGAAGCCCGACCCCTCAGGCAGGGACTGAGCAACACAAACAGTCATTTAAGCTCAGGCCCCTTGGGAGCAGGGCTGAGCAGAAACAGTTCAATGAGCTCAGGCCCTTTGTGGCAGGGCTGAGCAGTAAGCAGTACAATAGTTCAGGGCTCAGGTCCTTGAAGCAGGAGCTGAGCAAACCAAACAGTTCAGGGGCTCAGGTCCTTAGGCAGGAGCTGAGCAAACGCCCAACAGGTGAGTCCAGACTTCTATGCCTGAGCGTTGGGAGTGAGAGGGCGACTGCCACCCGTGAGTGGGGTGGCAGGGGGGACACAGGCCCACCCACTCCACTGTGTCCCAGCCCGGGGCCCTAACAGCGGCAGTTAGTCTGCTGCTGTGTCGGTGGGGTCCTGACCGCAACACACCGACATCGGCTCAAAGTCTGCTGTAGCCAGACTGGGGTCAGCTACCCCCGGGCTACTTTCCATCTCCCCCTCCATGGGTACCTGCTCAGTACTGGTGTCCGGCGCTGGGTCCCACACCATGGGTTCCTCGTCGTGCTGAGAGTCGGCTAGCTTGGGCTGCTCCTCAGGACGCGGGTCGGGGTTACGCTCGGGCAGCTCCTCGGGGTACCGGGCCCGGGGAAGGCTCGGCCAGTCCTCCTCAGGGTACCGGGCTCGGGGAAGGCTCGGACAGTCCTCCTCAGGGTACCAGGCTCGGGGAAGGCTCGGCCAGCCTTCTTCAGGGTACTGGGCTCGGGGAAGGCTCGGTCAGGAGCGTCTGTCCTCTCCGGCCACCGGGCTGCAACTGAGCGCTGGGCTGGGGGTTTTCTACTTCCTGTCCCGCCCCTTGACTTCCGCGGGGCGGGGACAGGCGGCAGTGGCTCCGCCCACTGTGGCGGCTGTTCTGGCTCCTCCCTCTCAGGAGCGGCCGGGAGCCAGGCCACCTCACTACAGACCCCCTCCTCCTTGTGTCTCATGTCTTGGGACCAACATGGATACAACACCACCGCAAACAACAAGGTTCAAAGTCAATGCACATGGGAGAAGCATCTTGTGTTTCATTCCTTATGTCCTAGTCCCATCGTGTGGCCATTTCCTTTTCTTCCTGTCTGTCAAAAGCTTTGGTGTTTTGCACAGAAACATTATTTCCCCAGGAGAGGCTCAGGAGTGAGGGCTGCATTCCTGTACCAAACAGTCACTAGAAGGGGGCAGACAAAGGCCTTTAGGACGAGGCGTCCGTCACTGTCAAAAAATCATCTCCCTCCTGTGGTTCCGTGGGCGGCAGGAGCAGCCGCAGCTCGGTGGCCCCTGGCAGCGCTCCTGGGGTGGCCAGAGCAGCAGCAGGCCCCCTGGGGCTCCCCCCGCCCCCCCCCCCCAGGGCAGCAGTTGGAGTGGCAGCAGGTTGGCAGGGCTTCTCCCCTGGTAGCTGGTGCTCATTATCCATCAAGTAAATCAAAACACTTCCACCTGCAAGTGGATTTAGCCCAGGACCCTCAGCGTCAGCAGCTCTTACACCCCCCCCCCCCCGAGCTCTCTGGTCAGGTGTCCTAGCGCCGGAAGCCTCCTTTTTAGATCCTCAAATAGCGTTTTTGCACCGGGGGGGGGGGGCCTGAAATTTTGGACTGGACATTGCAGCTCCACCATTATTTTATTGAATTGCTTCAAAACAGCAAGTGTAGAAAGTCTCCGAAGTGCCAGGCTCTCTGCCATGGAAACAGCTGCCCCTGCTCTCCAGGAGTCTGTGCGTTCCACCCAGCATCGTACAAACCTCTGCACTGAAGGGGGGTCAGACAGTGACGGTAACACAAATCTTCCCACTATTAACCCAAGTCCCTTCCTTCCTTTAACCCAGGACATGCCAGTCACCTGTTAGCCATGGTGTTATCTTCATCTTAAAATACCGCTCAGGACATTGAACAGAGGAAGTGAAACCCCCTCCCCCCAATGGCTCCCTGTTGAGGCGTTGTACCGTACCTGCCCCTGGAGACTGTCTGGTTTTATATCCTTAGAGCTTTTTCTCTTCAAACCCCTTATCCCAATCTATGGGCCACCTCCGCATTTCAGAGTTTAGCATTTACTCTCCTCACCCTTGTATGGCACTTTCCATGTGGATTAGACAAAGTGAGTGGGGGAAGCTCCATGGCTAATGAAAACTGATGCTTTAGGTGAGGCCTGAACTCATAACCCCAGCCGTGCACCTCCCTCACTAGCCAGGTGTGCCCCTGTAGGTGCTTCATAGACAAGCTTGGGAAGTAGGGTAGTTACCTGTGTCTGTGATTAACCACTTTGGTGACCTAATTGAGAGGCTGATGGTTCAAACCCAGGTGAAGACAGAGGTAGGTTTTTTTTTTAGTGATGAGACTCCAGTACATTTTAACAGGCAGTAAAACGCCTCAATTCTGCTCTAGCCTCATTGGGCAAGCATAAGTGGTGTTTTTGCCAGATGCATTGGTGGTACAGTGGTGAGCGTAGCTGCCTTCCAAGCAGTTGACCTGGCTTCAATTCCCAGCGAATGCAGCAATGTGATGTTTTCTCTGCTGGGAATTGGTTTAATTTCAGTCACATTGTATCAGTTTAGCAATGGAACAAGAGAATCAACGTGCTGCAGGTCATTCAACACCCAGTGGAGGAAAAAAGGGGCGGGACTATACAATGAGCAGGTGGAGTCATCCTGGTATTACAATGTTTGGTTTATTTTTTATTTTTTTTCCTTTACTTCCCTCTCCCTTTTAGACTCAGAGCCCTTAAGGTCAGACGGGACCAATGTGATCATCTAGTCCGACCTGCTGCACCTTGCAGGCCAAAAGACCCCACCCACCCACTCCTGTAATAGACCCGGGAGGGGAGGCAGCTCTGTGCTCTGCCCCTACCCCAGGCAGCACATAGAGGCCCTCTGCTCCCCTCCCCCCAATGGGTGTGCAGAGATGTGCCAGCAGCACTAAGGTGGCTCCCTGCCCACGCTGCCTCCGTCCCTCCGTGCCGCTCCCAGAAATGGCCGGCATGTCCCAGCATCCCCTGGGGCGGGGGGGGGGGGTGTCTCCATGCACTGCCCCTGCCCCAAGTACCAACTCCGCAGCACCCATTGGCCAGGAACTGCAGCCAATGGGAGCTCTGGGGGCAGCGCCTGCAGGCAGCGGCGCATGGAGACCCTCTGGCCTCGCCCACCTAGGAGCTGCTGTCGGAGGGTTGTGTGTACAGGTCACTTTGGGAGCTGCAGTGCTCGGGGTAAGCGCCACCCCTCCTCTACCCCAAGCCCCTCCCCCAGCGCAGAGCCCGCACTGTGCACCCAAACTTCCTCCCATAGCTTTGCTTGTCTTCCTTTCAGCCAGAACCATCCTTCTTCTCCTGGGCTGCAAGTAGCCATCCCTGGGAAGCCAAGAGGCAGGCACAGGATTCTACCTCCCAGCAGCCAACCGCACCTCCCCAGGCTTTGCAGAACGACTGGTGACGCTCTACTAACCCCACTTAGCCGCACTGAGGCGCTTAGCTTCTGCCCTGCCTTCCTCAGCTCGACTTTCCTCTTTTGCCCCATTCCTGCCTCACTCCCTCCTTTGGCAAGTCACGCAGAAGAGCCGGCCACCATAGGCCAATCTCCAAGGGCAGAGGAGACCAAGCCACAAGGCTTCAAAAGGTGCCTGGCCCAGATCCTCTAGCTTTCCCCTGCTGATGCCAAGGCTTTTTCTCAGCTCATTTCACCACCCTCTGTCATGCAGGGGTTGGGGTTATGGCAGGTGTTACCCAAAATTGGGCCAGCTAGTCAGCGTAGGGAGCACTAATGACCCACCAGAGTTTGGCAGAAAGCAGCACGTTTATTATATTGTTAGCTAAGCTCAAAAGAATCGGGGGCGGGGTGTCACACTCACACTCCCAGGACGCACACGGCACTGGAGATGTCTGGATTCTGCAAGGTAAGTGTCCCACAGCGCAGCTATGGACGGTGCAATGAAGGTAAGTCTTCCTGAGGCACAATGAAATACAACGCAGAGAACCACTGGCCAGGCGGTCTGGGTGAAGGGCATTCACTGGAGGTACAAGCTTGTGAGTGCTCTCCTGAGCACAGGGCCCTTCCCCTTTTAAGGACCTGCACCTCATGGCCTGCGACTAGAGATGACTTGGCTGCATCTGGTTGGTCACACTCCACCTTGGGCAGTGTCCATGCTCTGGGTGATCGCTGCCTAATCAGAGTCCCAGACACCTTGTCTACCTGGGAGCTCTTCTGCTCTTCAACCAGCCCATTCATCCCACGAGCATTCCAGGAGGGCGGGGGAGGGGGAAAGCCACTTCACAGGCATTCAGAGAGGGAGAGGAGACAAAAGTGGGAGCAGGGGAAGTATAACAGACCTTTTGAGCATAGAAATCACTGCTGCTCCTGCAACAGCAGGGACAGGCCACGAGGAGCTGGGAAAATTAAGACCACATGTTTCTGCCTGGTTTCGAACCAGGGACCTTTTGCATGTTAGGCAAATGTGATAACCACTACACTACAGAAACTCTGTCCTCTTCCTCCCTAACAACAGCCATATTGGGTCAGACCAAAGGTCCATCCAACCCCACATCCTATCTGCCAACAGTGGCCAATGCCAGGTGCCCCAGAGGGACTGAACCTAACAGGTAATGATCAAGTGATCTCTCTCCTGCCATCCATCTCCACCCTCTGACAAACAGAGGCTAGGGACACCATTCCTTACCCATCCTGACTAATAGCCATTCATGGACTTAACCTCCATTAATTTATCTGCAAAAAGAACAAGGAGTACTTGTGGTGCCTTAGAGACTAACACATTTATTTGAGCATAAGCTTTCCTGGGCTAAAACTAACGTCATCAGATGCATGCAGTGGAAAATGCAGCAGGAAGATATATAGATATATACACAGAGAACATGAAAAAATGGGTGTTGCCATACACACTATAACGAGAGTGAACAGTTAAGGTGAGTTATTATCAGCACGAGGAAAAACCTTTTGTAGTGATAATCAGGATGGCCCATTTCCAACAATTGACAAGAAGGTGTGAGTAACAGTAGGGGGACAAATAAACATGGGGAAATAGTTTTACTTTGTGTAATGACCCATCCACTCCCAGTCTTTATTCAAGCCTAATTTAATGGTGTCCAGTTTGCAAATTAATTCCAATTCAGTAGTCTCTCTTTGGAGTCTGGTTTTGAAGGTTATTTGTTGTAATATTGCAACTTTTAGGTCTATCATCGAGTGACCAGGGAGACTGAAGTGTTCTTCAACTGGTTTTTGAATGTTATAATTCTTGATATGTGATTTGTGTCCATTTATTATTTTACGTAGAGACTGTCTGGTTTGGCCAATGTACATGGCAGACGGACATTGCTGGCACATGATGGCATATATCACATTGGTAGATGTGCAGGTGAACGAGCCTCTGATACTGTGGCTGATGTGATTAGGTCCTATGATGGTGTCCCCTGAATAGATATGTGGACAGAGTTAGCAACAGGCTTTGTTGCAAGTATAGGTTCCTGGGTTAGTGTTTTTGTTGTGCGGTTGCTGGTAAGTATTTGCTTCAGGTTGTGGGGCTGTCTATAAGCAAGGACTGGCCTGCCTCCCAAGATCTGTGAGAGTGAGGGATTATCCTTCAGGATAGGTTGTAGATCCTTGAAGATGATTAACCAAGTGGCATCACCCCCTCATTTGGCCCTGTGGAATGTAGAATTCCAGCCCAAGGACACTGAGGAGGGGAAGAGTAAAAAATGTCCCCTTCAATTATTACCTCCTCTCCAGAGCGCAGGTGAGAATCTACAATCCTTTCTCTCCCCCAGCCACTGTGCCAGGATCCCTCAAGCAGAGCCTGGAGTCCTGCCCCTGGCATCTGTACTATTGACAAAGACTAAGTGACAGGGACAAAACACTCAAATCCCGCCTGGTGCGAGGAGCCAGGTTTGCTTTTCAAATTCTGTCGTTGGTACATTTCCAGGCCTGGAAATGTCCCACAACAGCATTTAATGGGAAGCTCCCTGCAGAACAGTTACACTGCACAGAGCTCCTGTGGAGGAGGGGTGGGAATTAGTAACATTTTGAGGATTGTTTGAGAAATGAGCCTTTCCTGACAAGGTTTGTCTCTGTTCATATTTCACCTTCAGGTGTTATGTTGAGGGATCTTTAGTATATTTTTGTGAGGTTAATAACTATCTCCTCAACTTTATTTACTCAACTTAAAAATTGGTGTCACTTGATTTTTGCATCTCCCTGTGACAATACAACTGACACGTGTGGGTTTCTACAGCGGGTCATGTTGTTAAATTTGGGGAATTCAGTCTCTGTACTTCTGGTGGCGGGGCGGGGGTTGCTTTTTTACAGCTGCCTCACTGCCAGGCACACCATGCTGTTGGCTGCACCCACTGTACTTGCCAGGGGCCTCTGCTGAACCCTGGGCGGCTGCACTGCCGTGCTGGGGTGACTCTGCAGGGGGAGAAGCTGCTGTGGAGCAATGTAGAGCAGGTGCAGGAAGGAGACGGGTCACTATTCACATTCTGAAGTGCACAATTTTCCAAATTCGGGACTAGATTCATAGATTCATAGACTTAAGGTCAGAAGGGACCATTATGATCATCTAGTCTGACCTCCTGCACAATGCAGGCCACAGAATCTCACCCACCCACTCCTGTAACAAACCCCTAACCTATGTCTGAGTTATTGAAGTCCTCAAATTGTGTCTTAAAGACCTCAAGGTGCAGGGAATCCTCCAGCAAGTGACCCGAGCCCCATGCTGCAGAGGAACGCAAATGTCCGAGAACAATTCTAGGGGAAGGTGAATGCAGAGCAATGACACTGGAGATGCCCAGACATCCACTGGGGGCAGCGTGGAAATTAATAATGGGAAGATCATTTGTGAAATTAGTCTTCACTGACAAGATTTGTCTCTGTTCCTATTTCACGCTGTGCTGTTAGTTAGAGGAATCAGTAAAGATTTTTACTATATTGATTAAACACTTAATTTTATTTAACCAAGCCAAAAACTTGGTGTCACTTATTTTTTCTCTGTCCTAGCAAGAATGAATTGAATTTTGTGACTTTCTGGAAAGTGCAGTGAGATTAAATGTGGGGAATTCAGTCTCTGTGTTTGTGAGCTGATGTTTTCCTCTCACAGGTCAGTGCCTGCATTGAAATACCAAGAGGGATCTAAGGGCTGGTGTACGTTGGGCACTTCACTGGCAGAGCGACGTCTCTCAGGGTGTGACCCCCCACCCCTAGAGTTAAGGTGACCTAAGCCCTGGTTAGATAGTGCTAAATAAGAGGAAGAACTGTTCTATCAATGCCGCTATTACAGGGATGGGAAAACCCCTCCAGTCACTGTCTATTCCAGAGTGCTATAGCAGCGTTTTAAGTGAAAGTAGATCTGGCTCCAGTTTGCACTGTGGCTGCTCAGGCACTAAGACTATAATAACAACAACAGTGCAGTGCTTGCATAGTTGGCAGGATTTGAATCTGTACGGGGTGACCCCAATGGATTTCTAGCCCAGTGCCTTAACCACTCAGCCACAGCTACTTGATGTGCAGCCCTTTCATTGCATGATAATTCTGTTCTCGCTGAATTGTCACTTCAAATTGCTCAGACCAGCTTCCCCAGCACACTCACGGCTGCGCATCAGTGTAAGTGTGTTCTCGGCTGAACAGCGAGAATTCCTGCCCATTTCCCTTCCGGCTGGAGCATGATTAGAGTGTGTTTGTGTGAATGACATTGCTGTAGATTGTTGTTCAGTCCCCACATTGACAATTCAGACAATCTCTTTCCTAGTCAAATCTCTGGCACATCGTTCCAATAGCAGGCGGCAGGATTTCTCTGGGGCACTGAAATTTTTGCAGGGGGCTGGTGCATGAACTCAGCATTGCATTCCACCCTTTGATGTTTCCTGGACTAACAACAGCAACAGAAAGAAAGAGCCGAGCCAATATCTCCCTGGCATGGATGCAGGTGCCACGACCCCTCTGTCTGACCATCGCATTGCAGGAGAGAAGGGTTCACTGGAATCGAATGCCCTGGCTCAGACCAGAGACACAGAGAGGTTTTGCTGTTCATGGATCTGTGCAAAGGAAATTTTGTCTCTGTGTGAAACTGAGGTCAGAAATGAAACGTCCACATGGTGGCCCAGTGCTCTAGGGAATGTGGGTGAAGGACTCGGGCTGAGAAATGATTTAACAGGGGTTTGTTTCAATTTATTGCCCTGATTAAAATCTATGGCTAAAAGGCAGCCACTGTTGTTAGTACTTGTACCTGTGTAGGGACACCCCAGTGGGTGTCAAGTCCATTGCCTTCACCAGGGGCAGTCGATTATTTTATCAAGGTACAAATTTCTTGGTCAAGGCCTAGGCTCCAGAGAAAACAATACACAGTTGATAAGAAGAAGTACATCAAAAGATTTTGCAGCCACTATGGGCATAACTATGATGTGTCGTGTTTCACTCTTTATATCTGGTGTCACCTCCTTTCCCTTTAGCCTTGTAGTTGACCAAGGGCAAAGCTGAACATCTCCTCAGCTACCAGGGAGTGTTTGTGTCCATTCCTGCGAGCTACACAGCGGTTTGATGTTGCTGCTTTCAGTCCTCTGGCTCTGCCGGGATAAGGAACAATTCAGGCTGTCACTGAACTGAAGGAGGAAGATCAGTTTGTGACAGGGAGAGGGACGCCTCCTCTTAAAGGTATTTGTCTGGCTGGCAGTCCTGGTTCCCAGGTCTCGCCTGTGGGGCTCCAGCAGTTTTGGGACCAGGTCAGTCCCTTGGCCCCGCCTGCCACCCCCCAGGGGCCCCATCAGTGCAGTGGAGTTGAACAGCGTCTGCCTGCTCGCTCCAGTGGCTGCCGGCCCCTCCCCATGGCAGGGCAGGGTGGGGCTGGGCCTCCACGCGCTGCCCCTGCCCTGAGCCCCTGCAGCCAATGGGATGCTGCGGGGGTGATGCCTGGGGGCAGCAGCACACGGAGGCCCCCCAGCCCACCCCACCTTGGAACCCCAGGTAAGCGTCACACCCCTGACTCCCTCCCAGAGCCTGCACCCCCCTCCACACACGCCTGCCCCCAACTCCCTCCCACAGCCTGTGCCCTCTCCCTCCACACACCCCCTCCCGCCTGCCCCAATCTCCCGCCCAGAGCCTGCACCCCCACCCCTCCTCCTGTTCCCCCACCCCCTGCCCCAGCCCAGAGCCTGCACCCAGCACTCAAACTCCCAGAGCCATAACGAGGAATTTTTGTGCCCGAGGCAAGGGCCAGCTCCAGGCTCTTTGGCGGCAGGTCCTTGAGTCCCTGTTGGAGGGAAGGACCTGCCGCCCAATTGCCGCCGCTGCTTCATTCATCCTTCGGCTGCAATTCAGCAGCGGGTCCCTGAGTCCCTCTTGGAGAGAAGGACCCACTGACGAATTGCAGCCGAAGAAGGGGCAGTGGTAGAGCTGCCGCCGAAGCGCTGCTGATTGTGGCAGAGCTGCGCCCCGCCACTTTGCGCGCCCGAGGCAAGTGCCTCACTCGCCTGGCCCTTGTTACAGCACTGCAAACTCCATCCCAGAGCCTGCACCCCAGAACCCCTCCCCCACCCAAACTCCCTCCCAGAGACCAGCCTCTCACCCCTTCTGCACCCAACTCCCTCCCAGAGCCTGAGGCAGGTGGAGGGATGGAGTTTTTGGGGGTGGGTTCTGGGTGGTATGAGTGACATTATTGGCCCACTGGGAGGACTGGAGGACTGGCACTGGCCCTAAGGTAAATTGAGGTTGAGACCCTGCTTTAAGGGATTGGAGCAACGCTGGAGAGACTGACGGGCAGGGAGCTGGGGAGCTGTGTGTGCCCCAAGGAGAGTTGTTGTTGTGCTCTGGTGACACAGAGCGGGGGTGGGGAGTTTGTAAGCTGTGGTGTTTGTATAGAGAGAAAGTTTACTAACCCCCAGGTTAAAAACGGGTCCTGCTCTGGGCTATACATGACACTCCTTGTTGTGAGTATAGCTCAGCGGTTGAATGTTTCCCTGCATGATAATGGGTTCCTAATGCCCTCCCTGGTTGGAGCTCCAGCACCTTCTGTACTCGCACCGTGAATGTGAAGAACAAGACTCCAACCCCATCGTTCTTCCCTGGCCGAGGACCAGAGACATGGGCCCTTCCACCAATCACCCTCTGCCCATCATCCTATCCCAGTCCTGACCTCCAGATTCACAGCTCTGCTGGTGCCCCTCACTCCCGACCCACAGCCCCCTGGGCTTCCCCCAGCTCTGCTGGTGCCCCTCACTCCCGACCCACAGGCCCTCCCATCCCAGTCCTGACCTCCAGACTCACAGCTCTGCTGGTGCCCCTCACTCCTGACCCGCAGCCCCCTGGGCTTCCCCCAGATCTAGCGGTGCCCCTCACTACCGACCCGCAGCCCCCTGGGCTCCCTGCTGAGCTCCCCAGTCACTGTGCTGCTGGTGCCCCTCACTCCTGACCTGCAGCCCCTGTTATCCCAGTCTGGCTAATTAGCTAGTGGAACAAGCTCTGCAAGGGACGTGGTTAATTCCCCATCACTGCTGTGTGTAAATCAAGACCGCAGCTCTTGCTGCAAGACACCTGGTGTGTGGGTGTCCCTGTTCCCCCTTCAGAACCTCTGGCACATGGTGCTTCCCTCCTCCCCGTTCAAGATCCCCATCATGTGGGTGCCCCCATCCAGGATCTCCCGTGGGTGTCTCTGTCCCCCACCCCATGAACTAGCTCCAGTGTGTGGTTTCCCCTGCCTGCTCCCATCCGGGATCTGTGGGTGTCTCTGTTCCCCTTTTCAAGATCCGTGTGGCAGGGGGGTGTCCCTCCCCCCAAGTCAGAATCCCCAGCGTGTGGGTGCTCCCATCCCCCCCCCTCCAGGCTCTGCAGGGGGGGGGTGTCTGTATAAAAAGAGATCGTGTCTCACCCAGGCTACGCTGCAGGAGCTATTCACAGGCATGACCCCACTACTGATCAGCACAGGAGTTTTGACCTGCCCTCAGCCTCCTGCTGCACAGCGAGGATCCCACGCGAGAGGCTTTGTGCCCAGTTTGTTCAGGCGCGTCCCAGGCTCCAGCTGTAAACTCTGCTCATCAGTTCTAACCTTTGGCCACACGGGGGCGGCACTAACGGTCCCATCTAAACGCTGTTTGCGATCAACCCTTCGGATCGCAGATTGTAACCCGCGGGCAGATCTCTGAGCGCAGCCACATCCCTCCCCAAACTGAACATTGAAGCAGCAGCTCCCACTGGAAAGATCAGGATTTTTGCCTTTAAAAACAAGGAAAATGTCTCTAGCGAGAGACTGAAGAAGCTCAATTGATTTCATTGACTGGAGGTTAAGAGGTTATTTAATCACTGGTTTAAATACGTTTTACAAATTCCCAGAGGGGGGAATATGTGATTTAAAGGGTTCTTTAATTCACCAGACAAAGGTTGAACAAGACCCCATTGGCTTGCAGTCGATGTCAGAAAATCCCACCTGGAAATGACCATTTTTTAACCGTGAGGCTAATTATCTAGTGGAACAAGCTCCGCAAGGGAGGTGGTAAATTCCCCATCACTTGCAGATTGTAAATCAAGACTGCAGCTCTTGCTGCAAGACACCTGGTGTGTGGGTGTCCCTGTTCTGTGTTTCGGGATCCCTGGTACATGGTGCCTCCCTCCCACCAGTTCAGGATCCCCACAATGGGTGCTCCCATCCCCCCATACAGTCTCTGGGGCGGGGCGGGTGTATAAAAAGAGATCGTGTCCCGAGCTGGGCTGTGTCGGAGCCACTCAGCCGGGACCAGACCGAGCCGGGGGAGCTTTCGTGGGTGAATACCCACTTCTTCGGATGCCAAACTGGACAGTCTCTAAGGAAAAGGATAAATGGACACAAATCAGACATTAGGAATGGCAATATACAAAAACCTGTAGGAGAGCACTTCAACCTCCCTGGCCACTCAATAGCAGATCTTAAGGTGGCCGTCCTGCAGCAAAAAAACTTCAGGACCAGACTTCAAAGAGAAACTGCTGAGCTCCAGTTTATCTGCAAATTTGACACCATCAGCTCAGGATTAAACAAAGACTGTGAATGGCTTGCCAATTACAGAACCAGTTTCTCCTCTCTTGGTTTTCACTCAACTGCTATAACAGGGCCTCATCCTCCCTGATTGAACTAACCTCGTTATCTCTAGCTTGCTTCTTGCTTGCATATATAAACCTGCCCCTGGAAATTTCCACTACTTGCATCCGAAGAAGTGGGTATTCACCCACGAAAGCTCATGCTGCAAAACGTCTGTTAGTCTATAAGGTGCCACAGGATTCTTTGCTGCTTGCAAGGTTTCGTGTATGAGTCTGCATGTGGATTTTACAGTATGTTGGAAATAGGTTGGGTTGCTTGCCGAAATGATCACTTGTGGCTGGTGTTGGGTTCCCAGTCTCCATGTTACAGGGGCAGGAGTAAAATAAACGGTTGTTATCCTTGTTGTGTGACTTGAGGGCAGCAGAACTGGGCTTGGCAGACCCTGATGGAGGGACTCACCCTCAATTCAATAGCACTTGCTAGGCAGGGGACAGGGGTTCCAAAGCCAAGGGGGTTGTGTCCTGGGTCCTAATACTAAAATTTAGGTGTTAGACCAACCCTAACACAGAGTGGCAGTGGAGGGATGAGTGAGTCCCTAGACAACATAGTGAGTATGGTGCCTTCTTATTTTCCCCCTTTTCCACCTAGAATGGGGGGTGAACTGTACAGAGGCACCTCTGGGCTTGCACTGACTAAGGACAACAGCTATGAGTGGGGTGCAGAGTGGGGATGGCTCATGTTAAAGGACGTTTGGTTGCTGGACTTATGAACCGTAGGCAGAAGGACACGGCCCAGCTTATTTGGGGGTGGGTCTTTCCCTCGTTGTTTATGTTTATGTGTTGGGGCTGCTGACATGACTTCTGCTAACCCTGGGCTTACATTGCAGTGTAGACATACCCTGAGAGGGCATCTATACTGTGATAAAATCCCACTGGCCCGGCTGGCCTGGATGATCTGATTTGGGCTCCTGGGGCTCAGACTGGAGCCCAGGCTCGGAGACCCTCACCCCTCATGGGGTCTTGGAGGCTGGGCTCAAGCCCAAGTGTCTACACTGTAATTTTATAACCCTGCAGCACAAGCCCCAGAAGCCTGAATCAACTGACCCAGGGTTTGAGAATAGTGACTTGGGTGTGTTAATGGCAGTGTAGACAAAACGCTAGGCTATGTCCACACTGCAATGAAACACCCACGGCTGTCCCGTGCCAGTGCAGGCTCCCAGGCTAGGGCCGTGGGGTGGTAAATTTGCAGTGTAGACATCTCGGCTCTAGCTCAATACCGGGCTCTGGGAGCCCTCAAGGTTGGGAGGGAGTTTAGCAAGCAAACAAGGTAGAACGGCAGTGGAGTATTACCCTGGACTCAATGGCATTTCTCCATTGGTCTGTCTGCTTTGGGGCAGGGACAATAACACGTCCTGCTGTTTTCGTTATTTCAAAGGGCAGTCTAGGATTTTCATTCTTGCACACAGTGCACAAAGCAGGACTCAACCCTCCATGCAAACTAAATGAGCTGCCCACAGATTCTGGCAGCCACAATGAGCCATTTGGTGTGAGAGCTCAGACCTGCCCCTGTCCCAGAGGGAGGGGGTCATCTGTGACAGGCTGGGCCACTGACCTATCAGCTCTTAACTCTCAAAGTTTCAGTAATTCTGTTATCAGTGCCTTGTGAGTATAATTTAAACAGCCACACTGCACTGAACCAAAGGCCCATCTAGCTCTGTGTTTTGTCCTCCCACAGTAGCCAATACCAGGTACCCCAACAGTTACTCAACAAGGCACCACGAGGAGTTGAACCCATGATCTCCTGTTTACAAAGCAGGTGCTTTAGCCAGCTAAGCCATGGCGCCTGTGGATAGCTAAAATAGTGTCTGCCCACACCTGACTCCCTGCCATCCCCACTGGGGCCTGAAAAGCTTTGCTTGTGTTTGGATTCTGCAAAGCAGAGGAGCAGGTGACGTTTTCCTTGCAAGCTGTGTGTGTGTGTGTGTGTGTGTGTGTGTGTGTGTGTGTGTGTGTGTGTGTGTGTGTGTGTGTGTGTGTGTGTGTGTGTGTGTGTGTGTGTGTGTGTGTGTGTGTGTGTATCTTTGGCCAGGTCTGCACTACAAAGTTATTTCAGCATCATTATATTGCTCAGGTGTGTGAAAAACACACAACGCTCCCTCGGTCGGCAGCTTGTAGCTGGTGCACACACTGCAATGCCATGTCTGGTGACAAAACTGCCCTGTTTTGGTGACAAAATAAAACCACCTTGATGAGAGGCCTAGAGCTTTGTTCAGCAAACTTAAAGTGACAAATTGTCAGTGTAAATGCTGCTGGTCGTTATATCACCATAACTGGCCTCCACCAGTATCCCACCATGCCTGCCATGAACTCACCTGCCCTGCATTCCTGTTACAGAGGTTGGGTCCCTCCCCTTTCATAGCTCCAGAAAGTTCTGACAGCTGAGTTGCTATGTACACCGGGATTAGGTTCATATAACTGCATTGTCAGCCTAAGTAATGTAATTACTCCAATCTAATTTCATAGTGTAGACCTGTCCAAAGAATCACACACACACCTTGGGAGCAAAACATCACCTGCTCCTCTGCTTTACAGAATCCAAACACGAACAACACTTGTCAGGGCCCAGTGGGGATTGGCAGAGATTCAGGTGTGGGCAGACACAATGTTTTAAGCAACAACAAGCATTGTGGCTTAGCTAATTAAAACACCTGCCCTGTAAATGGGAGATTCTGGGTTCAGCTCCCAGTGGTGCTGTGGGTAGTGGCTTTTGGGGCACCTGGTATTGGCTACTGTCAGAAGACAAGATTCAGAGCTAGATGGACCTATGGTTTAAATTACACTCACAGGCACTGATAATAGAGTTACTGAAAGTTTGGGTGTTAAGAGCTGATAGGTCAGTGGTCCACTCCCCTCAATGCGGTTTTACCATTTCCACTGGCTAAACTCCCTCCCAACCTCTATAAAATTACAGTGCAGACATATGGGCTTGAGCCCAACCTTTGAGGCCCCATGAGGGTTTCTAAAACCCAGGCTTCAGCGTGAACTCAAATATCTGCACCACAGTTTTTAGCCCCTCAGCTTTAGCTCCATGAGCCAAAGTCAGATGACCCAGGCCAGCCCTGCTATCATCTTTATCCCAAGAGAGATGGACTCTAAGGGTACATCTCCATTGCAATATAAGCCCGGGTGTGGCACGCTGTGCTCAAAGCAGCACTTGGAAGCCCCATATTCACCACTCTCATATAATGATGACATGGTTTGTACAAAGTCTGCCTGGTGAGGTATCATTTCAAAAGACTTGATCTGTTGAACATTAATATCATGTTGGATTGTGTGTGCTCACATTGGTTGGGAAGTTATGAAGTTTTGCTCTGTGTGTGTTACTGAGATATGTTATGAGGTTGGGAAATGCCCCCCACCAGCCTTTCAGGTGCGACAATGGAGGAGCCAGACTCGCTGCTGGCCCATTGAAGATATCCACACTCCCAAGGACTATCCCAGGAACCATGTACAATGCAGGCTTCTCCGAGATAGCACAGCGACAATGGACACTGCTTGACTCACATGGTAACAAAGGAGCTTCCTATCAAGTTGGAAAAAACCATGAAAGAGGGGAAGAGACTTGGCCTCTCTCCCCCACAACTCAGCAGCTGGAAACACACCTGGAGAACAAGGACTGAACTGATTCAGAAATCAGAAGAGAATAATAACAATAATACTTTCAAACCAAAGTCCCCAACCAGACTAGTATTGGTTTTTCAGCAGAAAATTTTCAGTTTGGGGAATTTTGTTTTCTCAGTCAGACCTTGCCAAGGGAAGCAGGGAGAAAATGTTTGAGTTGACTCCTTGAGAGCAGCTTGGCCTAGACACTAGCTGTGGTTCACTGCTCTGGCCTTGCTCAGGATGGGGGTATTTTAATAATTTGGGCAGGTCCCAGGGTGTTTGGGGGAGATGATGAGGATGTTCCCTTTTGAGATAAAAACTAAGAAATACAGGACTAGAAAATTTCTTTTTTTAAGAAATCTGGGATTTAGACATTTTATTTAAAGCATGTGAGTACTGAGTTTCTGAGAAGGTTTTTGTTTGCAGGAAGCAACATTGTTTGATCTGTCATTGTACCAAAGGGGGAGATGGTTGTCTACAAAGGAGGGGTGAAAACTAAACACATCCGGTGAAGATGGGATTTGAACGCATGCATGCAGAGCACAATGGATTAGCAGTCCATCGCCTTAACCACTCGGCCACCTCATCTGAGCTGTTAAAAAAGGGAGAGGAGGAGAAATCTAAGGCCAGCAGAGCTAGGGACAATAAGGAGTTTTTAAAAACTAAGCGGAAGCAGGGGCTGAATGAGCTCCCCCCTCACATCTAGTGAGGGGCTGGGGGAAAGACTTCAGGAACAGACCGTGTTTGCATAGACACTTACTCTGCCTAGCTATGCAGCATGATGGGTCCACTTTCCCAAAATGACCAGTTTTGGCCGGTGGTGGGTTACAAATCACTTTAGGATTGAATAGAATGAAATGTTATTATCCTTCCTGCATGAGTGAAGGGCAGCAGAAAATACCTAGGCTGTCCTGATAGAAAGCTGGGTGCGTGGGTGGGTGAGGAATTGCTTTTATTGAACTTCATAGAAGTGATTGAGAACATCACCCTAAACCAGTGGTCCCCAAACATTTCACACTGCGCCCTCTTAGCCATGGCTGTGGCCCCTCGGCAGCTGCGGTTGAGAACCGGGGCTGGGAGTGGGGCTGTTGCTTGCTGGGGAGAGGGGTGCAGACAAGGGTAAGGGGGTTGAGGCCAAGCTGGGCACCAGAGTCCCAGGTTGAGGATGGGGTTGGGGAAGAGCTGGGGCAGAGTGGGGCTGAGTGCTGCTCCCTCCATGGGGGCTGGCTCAGGCCCTGAGGTGCCCCCATGAATGTTCCTCTGTGTCCCCCTAGGAGTCATGCCCCACATTTTGGGAACCACTGAACCCTACTGGCTAATCAGGGGCTAGTGATGCCAAAGCCCAGGGAAAGGGAGAACAAGTGCGGGGCCCCCAGCACTGGAGCCATGTGAAGGGGCTGCAGAAGAGGGGCAATGGCTGGTGGCCCAGGGAGTTAAGGGCAAAGGGGGCACAGGAGGGGCAGGAGTTAGGGGTGAAGGAGGTGCAAGGGTTGGGAGTGCAGGAGCTAGCGGTAAAGGGGGAGTGGGGATCGTCCAGGGGCAATGGGGAAGTGCCAAAGTACAAGCTTTGCCCAGGGCACCATTTCCCCTAATGCTGATCTGAGCAAACAATTGGAAATGACCCTTCAGTGAGACCAGAACCAGAGTGTAGAAAAGCCTTTTGGTTAAGTGGTGGTGGCTAAGTGCTTAGGAAAAGCAACTGGGTGTCTTTCTGTAGAAGTTTGATTCTTGCCTGCTAGGCCAGGCTGGTGTGTGGTGTCTCCATGGCTGCACTTTCAGTGTCTGATCACCCACAGTGCAACAGGGAGCCAAGCCTAGACATATCCAGAGGCTCTATGCCAGGGTTTCTCAAACTTCCTTTCACTGCAACCCCCTTCTGCCAAAAAAACCTTACTGCATGGCCCTGGAAAGAGGGACCAAACCCCTCCACACTGAGCAGAGGCAGAGGAGACAAAGCCTGAGCCCTGCCCCAGTGAGGGGAGGGCAAAACCAGAGCTTGAGGGATTCAGCCCTGGGTGGTGGGGCTCAGACTTTTGGCTTCAGCCCCAGGCCCCAACAAGTCTAATGCCAGCCCTGGCGACCCCATTAAAACAGGGTTATGACCCACTTTGGGGTCCTGACTCACAGTTTGAGAACCACTGCTCTATGCTGATGGGAGAGAGTTTCCCTGTGGGTGTAGTTAATCCACTTCCCCAAGAGGTGGCAGCTATGTCAGTGGGAGAAGCTATATTGTTGGGTGTGCAAGCTGTGGTGTTTACCACATTTAAGAAGTTTAATCAAACCCCATTTTTAAAACCTCCTGGGGTCTGGGAATGGCAAAGGAGCTCGAGGAAGCAGGGTTTGTCCTTCAAAGTCCTGGAGATCACAATTCTATACTCCTGTTGTCACGGGGGCATAGCTCAGTGGTAGCGTGCCTAACTACTGATCAAGTGGTCCTTAGTTCAAACCCCTGTGTTCTTTATAACCTTCTTTCTTTTTTCAGAAAAAAGGAAAACATTTTCATTTCCATTCTCCATTCTGTTCAGGGGCTCCACTATATGGGGGTGCTTGATATGAATGTAAAACTCAACATTTCGCTGTCCAAATGCATAAAAACCTAGCAAAGCTGTCCATCAGCTGAAATCAGTTCCAATCCTCTAAGTGTCTAGTTTATGTTTTCATCAATTAAACAAAGGTGTCATATGAATGTACATTTGCAAACCCCTCTTCTCCAGGGGCTGTGCTGTGCAGAAGAACAAGAGCCACATCCAGCTGCAGTTCAGGAATCTGATGACCAAAGAGCCACCAAATGTTCTGAGGGCTGGAGAAAAATGCCTTCTAGTGAGCTATTGAACGAGTTCAACCTGTTTCGCTTATCAAAAGAAGATTGAAAGGTGACTTCAATGAAGTGTTGAAGGGCCTTAATGGAGAGAAAATATTGGTTATGAAAGGGCTCTTTAATCGAGCAGAGAAAGGCATAACAAGACCCAATGGCTGGAAGGTGAAAAGAGACAAATTCATATTACAAATAAGTCACAAAAATTCAACAGCGAGGATGTTTCACCACAGGAACAAGCTACCAAGGAAAGAGGTGGATTCACCATCTCCTGATGTCATTTAATGAAGACTAGATGTCTTTCTGGAATGTGTTTGCCCCAAAAGTAGCTATTGTGTCATACAGGAGGCCTGTGATATGCAGGGGGTCAGATTAGTTGCTCTAATCGTCTCTTCTGGCCCTAAAGTTGACTAATTTCTGAAAAACTGAGTGTAGCATTGGGAGCAGCGTCTGATGTTTTACTGTCTAGCCGGCTTGCTTCCTAGAACGAATGCTCATTGAGTGGGGTGATCCACAGGGAGTAGCTCAAACCTGCAAAGTGCCTGGGCAGGGGCAGGACATTGGCACAGCAAGGGAGGGGTGTGGCAGTGACATCACAAAGACTTTTGCAGGACCTCAGACTATTGGTGAAAGGTGGTGGGGAGGTGGTGACCTCACAGAGAGATGCTGACATCAGCCAGGCAGCATGGGTGGCAAGTTTGTAGAAATTTTGGTGGTGCCCAGAACCCGTGCCCCCCCAAACTCTGCCCCCACCCTAAGGCTCTGAGTGGGGTTTCGGGGGGAAGTATGGGGTGCAGGTCCTGGGCTGGGGGTAGGGGTATAGGAAGGGGTGAGGGGTGCAGGCTCTGGAAGGGAGTTTGGGTGCTGGGTGCAGGCTCCGGGCTGGGGCAGGGGGTGGGTGTGCAGGAGGGGGTGAGGGGTGCAGGCCTTGGGACGGAGTTTGGGTGCAGGCTCTGGTCTGGGGGTGGGGGCGTAGGAAGGGGGAGGTGGTGCACACTCTGGGAGGGAGTTTGGGGATAGGAGGGAGTGCAGGGGTGAGGGCTGTGGGGCTGAGGATGAGGGGTTCATGCTGTGGGGGGGCTCAGGGCTGGGGCAGAGGATCAGGGTGCAGGGGGATGAGGGCTCTGGCTGGGGCTGAGGATTAGGGTGCGGGGGGATGAGGGCTCTGGCTGGGGCAGAGGATTAGGGTGCAGGGGGGATGAGGGCTCTGGCTGGGGCTGAGGATTAGGGTGCGGGGGGATGAGGGCTCTGGCTGGGGCAGAGGATTAGGGTGCGAGGGGATGAGGGCTCTGGCTGGGGCAGAGGATTAGGGTGCCGGGGGATGAGGGCTCTGGCTGGGGCTGAGGATTAGGGTGCGAGGGGATGAGGGCTCTGGCTGGGGCTGAGGATTAGGGTGCGAGGGGATGAGGGCTCTGGCTGGGGCAGAGGATTAGGGTGTGGAGGGGATGAGGGCTCTGGCTGGGGTGAGGATTAGGGTGCAGGGGGGTGAGGGCTCTGGCTGGGGTGAGGATTAGGGTGTGGAGGGTATGAGGGCTCTGGCTGGGGTGAGGATTATGGTGCAGGGGGGGTGAGGGCTCTGGCTGGGGTGAGGATTATGGTGCAGGGGGATGAGGGCTCTGGCTGGGGCTGAGGATTAGGGTGCAGGGGGATGAGGGCTCTGGCTGGGTCTGAGGATTAGGGTGTGGAGGGGATGAGGGCTCTGGCTGGGGCTGAGGATTAGGGTGCAGGGGGATGAGGGCTCTGGCTGGGGCTGAGGATTAGGGTGTGGAGGGGATGAGGGCTCTGGCTGGGGCTGAGGATTAGGGTGTGGAGGGGATGAGGGCTCTGGCTGGGGCAGAGGATTAGGGTGTGGAGGGGATGAGGGCTCTGGCTGGGGTGAGGATTAGGGTGCGGGGGGATGAGGGCTCTGGCTGGGGCAGAGGATTAGGGTGTGGAGGGGATGAGGGCTCTGGCTGGGGCTGAGGATTAGGGTGCGAGGGGATGAGGGCTCTGGCTGGGGCTGAGGATTAGGGTGCGAGGGGATGAGGGCTCTGGCTGGGGCTGAGGATTAGGGTGCGAGGGGATGAGGGCTCTGGCTGGGGCAGAGGATTATGGTGCAGGGGGGATGAGGGCTCTGGCTGGGGTGAGGATTATGGTGCAGGGGGGATGAGGGCTCTGGCTGGGGCTGAGGATTAGGGTGCAGGGGGGATGAGGGCTCTGGCTGGGGTGAGGATTATGGTGCAGGGGGGATGAGGGCTCTGGCTGGGGTGAGGATTATGGTGCAGGGGGGATGAGGGCTCTGGCTGGGGCAGAGGATTAGGGTGTGGAGGGGATGAGGGCTCTGGCTGGGGTGAGGATTATGGTGCAGGGGGGATGAGGGCTCTGGCTGGGGCTGAGGGTTTGGGGTGTTGGACAGGCTCAGGGTAAGGGCAGCCTGCCTCGCCATTAGTGCGGGCAGGCACTAGGACCCTGCGGCAGCAGACAGCCGTTCTCTGGCAGCACAGAGCAGGCAGGGGGGGATACGTGCGAGGGGGTGGCAGGTGGGGGCTGGGACCTGCTCCAGGCAGGGCCGGGGGAGAGACCCAGCTCCAACTGTTGCTGGAGCAGGGCACCCAGCCCTGAATATTGCTGGAGCCCGGGCACCGCACACAGATATAACCTGCCGCCCATGTGCAGAGCGGGCAGGACCCATGTGGGCGGGGGGCGGAGACACACGTGGGGCAGACATGCTCCTGCCAGGTTGCCTGGTTCGCCCCTTGCCCGGGAGCTGCAGGAGGGGCCTGGAGTGCGGCTCGGCTGCAGAGCTCAGAGCCCAGGCTGGGCCCAGGAGCGAGGGGATCGGGGAGCTGGGGGTGTATCCGGGGTCGGAGCTGAGAGTTGGGTGGAGACGGGGCTGTGCCACTGCCGCCTGGCGGGGGGGAGCCTCCGGCTTTTTTTTTTTGGTCCCCCCCTCCGCATCCCAATATTTCATCTTTGACATCTGGTCACCCCAGCCTGATGTGAGTGAGGACGTCTGGACCAAGGGGCTAGAGAAACCACTGTCAAGTTTGAGCCAATTAGGACAAGTCAGCAAATAAGAACAACCTCAGGTCTCAGTAACTGCTACAGGTAGCAAAGTCTGGTCCCAAAGCCTCCCCCAACCCTGGCTCGTCACTAGCTGTCAGGGGAGAGTCATTCACACCTTGCTTCCAAATCATCATTTGAAATTCTGAGGCTGGCCAACATTGCCGAAGCCAATGCACCGACATTGTCAGAAAAAACAACAGCTGGGTGAGGAACCCGGCTTTGTCCAGACTTTTCAAACCTATTTTACTTTCTCAGGTACAAGTATTTTTCATACATTGGAGCTGCTTTTGAAGTGTGTGTTAACGTTTCAATTTCCATTCAGATTTGCAGCCAGTGACAACATTGGCAGCGCTGCATGTAACTACCTGACCACTGGGGGGGTGTTGGGGAAATTCGGGGGAGGGGTGCACAACCCCCTGGCTGGGGGGCATATAGGGAACGCCCAGTTTCACTGAATTGAGTCTCCTACTGCAGCACCTGAGTAGGTTACATCAGAGAGGAGCTGCAGTGTCTAGGCAGTGGGATGCCTGTGCCTTTAAGAGCCCAGCCCTGGGAAGCCCATGCTGAGAGGTGCTGCCTGTGGGAGGGGAAATAGAAAAGCCCCTCTGCTCCCCCCACCCTGTTTTTGCAAACACTGGAGTCTCAGCCCCCCGGGGGAACTGTTACCCCTCTGCCCCTGCCTGTGCCGGGGTTTAACCCTCTGGCAGCGACTCCCCCTGGGCTGAACTCCGGCTCCTTCCCCCCTCCCTGACTTTGCCCTTCAGCCCCTCTCCTAACTCTGCCTCCAGCTGCTTGACCCCCCGACCAGTCAATTTCCACCCCCTGCTCAGACCCTGGCCACCCCCCTCCTCTGATTTGCCCCCCTTTGCCCCTCTTTAATCCCTGTAAAAAGTAGGGGGGGCTGGGTCCCATTCTCTGGGGGGGGGCTGGGCACCTGGCCCCTGCCTGCCCAATGCTCAAAGTGCCCCCCACGATCTTGCGGATGTTTGCCGAGTGCTGCAGGGTCACCTGCAGGGGGAGAGAGACGCGGTTAGGAGGTGATGCAGCCAAGGGTGCCTCACCCAACACTGAGATGCAGCCACCTCTGGGGTGAGTTACACAAGTCAGCAAATGAATTTGGAACAGGAAATGCACTGAAAGGACCAAGGCAGCTGCAGGAGGTGGAGAAAACCAGAAAAAGCAGGAGTCCTGGATCCCAGCCCTGCCCCTCCCTCACTGTACCCACTAACCCTCCTCCCCTCTCCTCCCAGATTTGGGGGGAGAACCCAGGAGTCCTGGTCCCCAGCCTTGTCCACCCCCATATTCCACCCAACAGCTGCCCCCGCAATTCCAGGGCAGCACCATGGGGCACACTAGGGCCTGCCTGTTTGCACAGGACAGGCGACACCAGTGCCCCGGGGTGGGGAGAGACGATGCTAAGGGAGAAGCAGGCAGCAGACACCCCCACGACAGAGTAAGAAGTGCTAGGGGGCGCCGTGCTGCAAGGGGTGAGGGGGGTTGGCAGGGAATGGGAGGATCTCCCCTCACAGCGGGTGCATCTGTCTCCCCCACAATTCCTCCCCAGCCCTACCCCGGCCCAGGCTAATCCCGGCCCAGCTACCAGGGTTAAATTTGGCCTGGATTCCCCAGCTGCTGGGGGAGGGGCATGGGGCTGGGGAGCATGAGCCTCTACTCCCCCTTCCCCCAACACTGTTGCATGGGCACTGACCAAAGGAGCCTGCAGCACTGCTGCCTAGAGGAAACTGAGGCACCAGCCAGTGACAGACACATCATGGCTCTCCTCATCCTCATCCTCTTTTCCATATACAACCCGGGACGGGGGGGGGGGAACTCAGGGCAGTTGCATAGTCAACCTGTGGAACTCCTTGCCAGAGGATGTTGTGAAGACCAAGAGTATAACAGGGTTCAAAAGAGAACTAGATAAATGAACAGAGGACAGGTCCATCAAGGGCTATTAGCCAGGGTGGGCAGGGATGGTGCCTGTAGCCTCTGTTTGCCAGAAGCTGGGAATGGGCGGCACGGGGTGGATCACTTGCTGATTCCCTGCTCTGTTCATTCCCTCTGGGGCCCCTGGCACCGGCCGCGGTCAGAAGACAGGAGGATACTGGGCTAGATGGACTTTGCGTCTGACCCAGTCTGGCTGTTCTTATGTCTCCCTTGGCGCAGCAGTGACACCCATTGGGCAGTCAGAGTAATGCACAGAAGGTGTTTTCCTTGGCGCAGCAGTGACACCCTGTGGCCAATCAGGGTAACACACAGAGCGTGTTTCCCTTAATGCACAGAAGGTGTTTCCCTTGATACAGCAGTGACACCCAGTGGCCAGGTGGCGTAATGCACAGCGTGTGTCTGCCTCCTAGGAGCAGTGACCCCCCACGGACCAGTCAGGGCAATGCACAGAGTGTGTTTCCCACCAATCTGGGTAATGCACAGAGCATGTTTCCCATGGAGCAGCAGTGACACCCAGTGACCGGCAGGGGTGGTATCAGACTCTTCTCGTTTGGTGGGGGACTGAGGGGGCCTAGAGAAAAGAAATGGGGGGGGGCTGTGCCCCCCCATCACCTGACCCCACCCTTTACAGGGGCCATGCCTCCCATGTCTCTGTTCCTTCTCACTTAAAGGCCAGGCTCATCTCCTCTCCCCCCAACCAGGGACTAGAACAATATAACCTTTATTAAAATAAAAGAGTAAACAGAAAAGACGTCAGCAGAACCAGCACACACAAGACATCCACAAACATCACTTCCTACCTCACAGCACATTTGGCTGTTAGGAACCCATACCCTTTAATGGTGAGTACTTTTCAGGCAAGGGTGATGCTCTCAGGCCTCAAATGCCAGGTACAGTTACTCTGTCCTTGATCCAAAATCAACAGGAAAAGACACTGGAGTACTCCTGCCCCAATAACAAAGAGACTGGGCATCCCACAGCAGCTGAAATGACCGTTTGGACAAACACTCCCATCATGCAATCCGGGGTGGGTATAACCATGCAAATGGCATCAGCCCCCAAAGGCCTTGACAACAGATCACCAACAGATGGCAGGGTAGACTTCATAGTGACCCTGCTTCAACTAGATTGTGGCAAAGATTCCAAAACACTGAACGTTAAAAGTCACCCGACGTGGGTCAAATCCATCCTCATCGTCGTATCCGCTCGTTATACTCCACACCCGAACGTAGCCCTCATATGGACAACATACCCTCCTAACTCAGTGTCTGTACGTTAACCTTTTACCCCCAGTCGGGGCTATTGCAAATTATGTATTCCTTACGCCACCCCATTTTAAACCGAACTTTGCACCCCTTGGGTAAGCTGTACGTTGTTCCCTGAGCACCAGAAACTTCTACGCCGAAACTCTGTACTGTACACTTTTTTTTTTCTTTGAACCTCATCTTAATAATATGTTGACTTTTGTTTGAGATCCCGGCTCCTCTTCCTTTGCAAGGCGTGTGCGTTTGCTCCGGGTTTTAGTCTGCTAATACGGTGGGGGGCAATTGAACCAGAGGTGCTTGCCTGCTGCAGACACAGATCCAAGGCTGAACCTCATCCCCCACAAGCTGAAGGCTTAACTGAAAACAGTTTAAGAAGCGCTCCCGTCTCCGGCACTCAGCTACCCAGCTCCCAGTGGGGTCCAAACCCCAAATAGATCCTTTTTACCCTGTAGAAGCTGTAAAATCCTGTGACCAGGGCAGCTGCCTAGCAGCCTGCGCATCTGCCTGCCAGAGCGAGGGCGTGTAAGGCACTAATCCGGATAGTGGCGGCTAGGTGGCAGGGGGAGGGTGTGAAGAAACAGCAGAGTGGCGCAGCGGGAGCGTGCTGGGCCCATAACCCAGAGGTCACGGGATCGAAACCATCCTCTGCTACGCGTGCGCTTGTTTCTTTTCCCTCTGGGCCTTCAAGCGAGCCGGTGACCAGCAGAGCCTCAAGAGCCTAGGCCATGAGGCAAGAGGTGGCTGAGGCAAAGCGGCCTGCCAGGGAGCTCCCCGGCACCTCTGGCTGCCTGGGCTGAAGGCAAGAGGCAGGCCTGGGCGTGGCAAGGGCCTCCTGTCCCGGAAGGAGCTGCAGTGCTTCCTGGTCCCCTTTTCCCACCCACACCGGCAGGCGGCTGCTGCGGGAGAACACGAGGGAGGCTCTGGGGGCGCTAGCCAGCGCTGTGTGTGTGGCTGTCAGGGGAAAGAGCCGAGGCTCCCGACTCGACCTGCCATTGACTCGCGTGGCTCTGCGCGCCATCAGCGGGGGCGGGGCGGGCCAGGCCACGGACGTGACTCAGGCTTGGGCCGCATGGCCGCGCTTTCCTGACGAGGCATGAGGCAGGCCAAGAGCTTTGCACAGCGTACAGGGAAGTGGGAGGGAGACGTCTTCGAGACGGCGTGTCTCCTCCGCTTCTCCCTTGCCGCTTGGGCGGAGGCGGGAAGGGAGCAAAACGTGCCCAGCTCCAGGTTTTACCCTTGGATTAAACCTGAGTCCCTGGCATGGCTGCTCAGAGACAGGCTTTTGCAGCTCGGCCCCCACACTCTTCCAGCCAGCCAGTGACCCCACTGTGTCCAAGAGGGAGCCTTCGAGGCGGCAAAAGGGGAACATCACAGCTCCCAGCAGACCTTGAGGAGCCCACAAGGAGCCTTCAGTGACATCCCTGGGGGAGCATAACCCCGCCTCCTTTCCATTAACAGCTGAACTCACTGACCCATGATACCACAGAGACACCTACCAGCAGCTGTTTGCCGGGGCCTCTGCCCAGCACCCTGCAGCGCTTCCTGCCAGTGCCAGAGCTCACCAGGCACTAGCCTGGAGCCAGGGCTGCTAGGTGCTGCTGAAGAAAAGCCAGCAGAGGGACACAGTGGAAGTGTGTCATGCCCATAACAGAGGTCAATCAATCAAAACCCTCTTCTGCCAGCACCGGGCCTCCTGCTTCTTACACTGGGCCTGCAAGCGAGGGGGCGGCTGGCACAGCACCAAGAGTCTAACCTGTGTGGCAGGAGGTGGCTGATGGCCGCAGCCTGCTGGGGAGCTCCCAGAAGTTATTAAGGGACAGAGACTCCTCAATGCCCTTAGTAACAAGGGTTTGGGGGTCACCGAGGCCAGTAAGGGGGTCACTATGTCAGCCCTATAACCCTGGCTGTCACGTCACTGTGCAGCTTTGATCTAGAGCTCGGATCCCAACAACCGACCAGCAGCCCACAGCCTCCCCCTGGGTCTGCCCCACCTGGTTACTCCTTACAGGCCGACCTTACCCCCCTTCCAGCCCCGGATTCGCCCCCTAATCATCCTACTGCCACTCAGAGCCACAGCCGTGGAGGTGCTGAAGGAGGGAGGGGTGACTCTAGGGTGGGGTTCTTCTCTAAAGATGGCTGGCAGAAAGGTGGTGCTCAGCTCTATCAGCGACCTGCCCAGCTGCCTCGCTGCCAGGGGATGCAGACGTTTCTGTAAGGCCATTAAATGGGGTATTTGGCTTCTGAGTGAATGTGAGGAATGTGCAATCCTGAGAGGGAATTTCCAGTGCTTTTTCTGAGCTCCAGTGGCCTAATGGATAAGGCACTGGTTTCCTAAGCCAGGGATTGTCAGGTCAAGCCCTATCTGGGGTGAAAAACTCCTTTCTTCTTGTATATTGCAAAGAAGCCTTGGTGTTATTTTCACCAAGGAAGCTGGGAGACATTTGAACCCAAAGTACTGGATCTTGGGAGCAATCCCCCAGAAATGGCATCTTCCACTTGACAAATGCTTTCTAGACCCATCAGTAGCAAATACTTAATACTGGTGTTTGTCTGAGAATAGAAGGAAGGGGGGTGTTTACTCCGACACCTCAGTGAGTGAAACAGACAGAAAGAGCAAGGCTGTCCTGAAAGAGAAGGGATCTGTCTGGAGACAAAGTAGCCCCTGAGAATGAGCAACAGTGTGAAAAGAAGAGGTTCAAATGTGTGTTAGATGTTAGTTAGTGTTAGAGGGTTTATCCCTTCACCCTCCCATTACCGGGTCCTTCTTGCGTACACACAGAGCAGCAATACCCAAAGTCCCAAGGTGCAAACAATTAGATGTTTATTGGATTAAACTTCTAGCAAGCAACGATTCCAGTTTCCTTCCTCAGTGTCCCCATCCCAGCTCTGACACCACAGAGCCTTGCCTGTGTCCATGTTCCCATTTCCCCCCCTTAGCAAAACATGATGCCAATTCCCCCCCTCTTATATCCTGACTGACTGCAGACTATAGAGTAAAACTTGAGTTCTGCTTAGCTAGACCTAACCACTCGTTTTACTGAAATGTAACTAACCAACCCTAACACCATTATCTAACCAGTTATGTCCCACCACCTTCATTGGTTTACACCCAACAACATTAATTCTACAGCCGACAGAAACAATCACAGACCCAGACAGCGATTATACAGACAAACACTAGGGAAGTGGGGACTACAGTGCTAGAGCAACACAGAAATGAGGGTGTCACAGCCCTGCTATTGATAGGTGAGTTCTTGCCAGACAGGACGCTACCAAACTCAGTTTTCTTTAACCATCTTTACCTGGTGGTGCTGGGCATTGTCAGGACAGGACTGTATTCCCAACAGCCCAATAGCACCTTATTTCAGTGTGGCTGGTGAGGACGTGACCGTTCACTTCCCAGCCTATGGCGGCCCCTGCGGCGTAGCCAAAGAGCAGGGCCTCAGACTGTCCCAGTAAGAGAAGCCCTGACACCGGCAAACAGTGATTGTGATTCTGTCTTTCCTACCTCTGTGACTAGCTACATGAGACTCATCTACCTGCATTGTTAACGTCTAGGCCTTTCCAGACAGGTGTGAAAATCCACATCCTAACAGCTGCCCCTGGGCTCCCCTTTGCCAGCTGCCTGCCATCTCCCTGCTGTTCACGCTGGCAAAGCCCCCAGCCAGCCCTGTGTGCCCTGCCTTCCCCTGCCAGCGCGCGCCCTCCGCGCCATGGGGAGCTGGGGCCATTGCGGGGTTTGCTGCTTTGTGCTCATGGAAGCAGCCTGTCACATCCCTGGACAAGGATCCGTTTGGTGTCCCAGCGGCTCATCTTCCCACGGGGCGCCCTGGGTGCAAGGACTGTGGGCAGCACGAGGCTTCTTCTGTATATCTCTGGAGTAGCCTCTAGCCACCCTCCCCCCTGCCTGCACACAGCCGCTAGCTACCTTCCTCCCGGGACCCTGAGCTCCCCCCTGCCTGCACACAGCCCCTAGCTATCCCCTCCCTGCACCTTGAACTGGCTGAAAGGCTGAAAATGAGATGAGATCAGGTTAAGTCTTTCTAACATATGTTCCCAGATGGAAAAAAAGTGCCAGGAAAAGCAGGCAGTCTTAACCAGCTCTGTTATTACACAGGGAAGAACAAAAGGGTCAAATGGTGCCTGGAACCCTTAAGAAGAATCCACCCCACCGAGTACCAACACTTGTTGCTATCTGCTCTCAGCCCCACTGAGAATGTTTTGGGGTCACTCCTTGCCTGTATCAACCTATGGAACTGGGAGAATAACAAATAACAGGTGCTCCAGTGGCACAATTGGTTAGTGCACAGTACTTATAGGGCAGTGCTGAGAGAAGCTATGCTGAGTTTGTGAGTTCAAGCCTCACCTGGAGCCCTGGTTTTCATTAACCACATGGCATCACCCCCTCATTTGGCCCTGTGGAATGTAGAATTCCAGCCCAGGGTCACTGAGAAGGTGAAGAGACGGAAATGCCCCTTCACTTATTACCTCCTTTCCAGAGCACAGGTGAGAATCTACAATCCTTTCTCCCCCACCAGCCCCTGAGCCAGGATCCCTCAAGCAGAGCCTGGAGTCTGCCCATGGCAACTGTACTATTGACAAAGACTAAGTGACAGGGACAAAAAACACAAATCCATCCTGATGCGGGGAGCCAGGTTTGCTCTTCAAATTCTGTCGTTGGTACATTTCCAGGTCTGGGAATGTCCCACAACAGCATTTAATGGGAAGCTGCCTGCAGAACAGTTACACTGCACAGAGCTCCTGCGGAGGAGGGGTGGGAATTAGTAACATTTTGAGGATCGTTTGGGAAATGAGCCTTTGCTGACAAGGTTTGTCTCTGTTCATATTTCACCTTCAGGTGTTATGTTGAGGGATCTTTAGTATATTTTTGTGAGGTTAATAACTATCTCCTCAACTTTATTTACTCAACTTAAAAATTGGTGTCACTTGATTTTTGCATCTCCCTGTGAAAATGCAACTGACGCGTGTGGCTTTCTACAGTGGGTCATGATGTTAAAGTTGAGGAATTCAGTCTCTGTACTTCTGGGGAGGCATTGCTTTTTTACAGCTGCCTCACGGCCAGGCACACCGGGCTGTTAGCTGCACCCACTGTCCTTGCCAGGGCCCCCTGCTGAACCCTGGGCGGCTGCACTGCAGGGCTGGGGTGACTCTGCAGGGGGAGAAGCTGCTGTGGAGCAATGTAGAGGAGGTGCAGGAAGGAGACGCGGTCACTATTCTCATTCTGAACTGCACAATTTTCCAAATTTGGGAATAGATTCATAGATTCACAGACTTGAGGTCAGAAGGGACCATTATGATCATCTAGTCTGACCTCCTGCACAATGCAGGTCACAGAATCTCACCCACCCACTCCTGTAACAAACCCCTAGCCTATGTCTGAGTTATTGAAGTCCTCAAATTGTGGCTTAAAGACCTCAAGGTGCAGGGAATCCTCCAGCAAGTGACCCGAGCCCCATGCTGCAGAGGAAGGCGAATGTCCGAGAACAAGTCTAGGGGAAGGTGAATGCAGAGCAGTGACACTGGAGGTGCCCAGACCTCCAATAGGGGCAATGTGGAAATTAATAATGGGAAGATCATTTGCGAACTTAGTCGTCACTGACAAGATTTATCTCTGTTCCTATTTCATACTATGGTGTTATTTAGAGGAATCAGTACAGATTTTTACTATATTAATTAAACACTTAATTTTATTTACCCAAGCCAAAAACTTAGTGCCACTTATTTTTTCTCTGTCCTAGCAAGAATGAATGGAATTTCGTGACTTTCTGGAAAGTGCAAAGAGATTAATTGTGGGGAATTCAGTCTCTGTGTTTGTGAGCTGATGTTTTCCTCTCACAGGTCAGTGCCTGCATTGAAATACCAAGAGGGATCTAAGGGCTGGTGTATGCTGGGCACTTCACTGGCAGAGCGACGTCTCTCAGGGTGTGAAAAACCCCCACCCCCAAACCCATAGAGTTAAGGTGACCTAAGCCCTGATCAGATAGTGCTAAAGAAAAAGGAAGAATTGTTCTCTCCATGTAGCTATTACGGGGATGGGAAAACCCCTCCAGTCACTGTCTACTCCAGAATGCTATAGCAGTGCCACAGCAGCCTTTTAACTGTAGACAGAGTGAAACTAGATTTATCTCCAGTTTGCACTCTGGATGCTCAGGTACTAAGGCTACAATAATAACAACAACAACAACAGCACAGTGCTTGCGTAGTTGGCAGGACTCGAACCTGCACAGGGAGACCCCAATCATTTTCTAATCCATCACCTTAACCACTCGGCCACAACTACTTAACCTACACCTGTTTCACTACATGATGATTCTGTTCTCACTGAATTGTCACTTCAAATTGTTTGCCCAGACCAGCTTCCCCAGCACACTCACGGCTGCGCATCAGCGTAAGTGTGTCCTTGGGTGAACAGCGAGAATTCCTGCCCATTTCCCTTCCAGCTGGAGCAGGATGAGAGTGTGTTTGTGTTAATGACATTGCTGTAGATTGTTGTTCATTCCCCACTCTGACAATTCAGACAGTCCCTTTCCCATTCAAATCTCCAGCACATCGTTCCAATAGCAGGGGGCAGGATTTCTCTGGGGCACTGAAATTTTTTCAGGGGGCTCGTGCATGAACTCAGTCTTGCATTCCACCCTTGATGTTTCATGGACTAACAACAGCAGCAGAAAGAAAGAGCCGAGCCAATATCTCCCTGGCAGGGATGCAGGTGCCATGTCCCCTCTGTCTGACCGTCGCATTGCAGGAGAGAAGGGGTCACTGGAATCGAACGCCCTGGCTCAGACCAGAGACACAGGGAGGTTTTGCTGTTCACGGATCTGTGCAAAGGAAATTGTGTCTCTGTGTGAAATTGAGGCAGGACATGAAACACCCAATGCCCTAAGGAATGTGGGTGAAGGACTCGGGCTGAGCAATGATTTAACAGGGGTTTGTTTCAATTTATTGGCCTGATTAAAACTATGGCTAAAAGCCCCCTGTACCAGGGGCTGTGGGACAGGACAGGCAGTTCTGCGCGGAGTGTTCAGAGCTGCCCCGTATCTGCCCTTTCTCTGCACCGCCCCTGCTCCCTGAATCAGGGGCGGCTCTACCGTTTTGGCCGCCCTAAGCAGTCATGCGCGGGAGGCGCCCCGGAGCCGCGGGAGCAGCGGACCTCCCGCGGGCATGACTGCAGAGGGTCCGCTGGTCGCGCGGCTCGTCTGGACCTCCCGCAGCTGCGGACGGTTCGCAGGTCCAGCGGCTCCGCTTGAGCTGCCGCAGGCATGCCTGCGGGAGGTCCAGCGGAGCCGCGGGACCAGCGAACCGTCCGCAGTCATGCTTGCGGCAGGTCCGGTCGTCCCGGGGCTCCGGTGGACCTCCCGCAGGCATGACTGCGGCAGGTCCGCCGGCCCAGCCTGCTGCCCCCCCGGGAAAGGGCCGCCCCACGCGCGTGCTTGCCGCGCTGGGGTCTGGAGCCGGCCCTGCCCAGAATGCACCAGGCCCTGGACTGAATTCTTCCCCTGCCGGCCGAGCTGGTTTCGTTTGCTGTGATCCTGTTGGCTTGGCAGGGGGGGAAGTGACAGTCCCACCCCAGAGCCAACGCCCCCCTGTCACCCAGCCCCCTGACCCCCAGCAGTGCAGGTCAGCCAGGAGCTGGGCCCTGCCAGGCACTCAGGGGCGTCTCCCCTGCAGCTGGGGGCTCTCCCCAGCGTGGTCTGTGGGAGCTCACGCACTAACGGGGCAGCGGCAGCAGCCGCGTGGTGGGTTGGGCTGGTGACCCGGGTCCATCTCCTGGGGTCGGCTGGGTTCATGCTCAGGCGACTGGCCCCAGCCACCGGCCGAGCCCCACAGCCACGCTGCTGCTGTTACCGCACTAGCCCCTCACGCCCCCATTCCCTCACTGAAGCCAGGAGAAGGTTTTCAGGGAGGAGGTGGGAAGGGTTTGACCCCAATATCCCAGAGCTGATTCTCCTCACAAAGGGGTGTGTGCATGTGGTGGGTGCCGTGTGCAACACCCTGTGCCCATGAGGAGGGGACCGGAGCTCTGCCAGCAGGAAGATTTATCCTGCAGCAGCCCTGCCTCCCTCCCCCCGGGGTTCCCCTGGAGCAGAGAAGCTTTGAATCCTCGCTGGAGACTAGAGACGCCCGAGCAGCACACGCTGCCTGGCAGAGGTTCTGGATCAGGGCCTCACGGGCACATTGGGTTCATTCCCTCAGGGCTGCCCTGCCCAGTGCCAGGGCTGCTCTCACTCCCCAGCACAGAGGGGGCTGCAGGCTCTTTGCCAAGCTGGGTCCCAGCTCAAGGCAGATTTAACACTAGCAGGGGGCCCAGGTATGTGCTGGTGCCGCTCAGGGAGGGAATCTGGGGCAAAGCCTGATTAGAAATTGGGTAACACTGAAGTGGGACTAGAAAGACCCTTGCTGGGACGTGGGGGGTAGGTAGCCCCCATTGTGTACCGTGCCCTCGCCGAGAAGTCTCTGGGAGAGTGGATTCTTCCTGATGGGCCACCAGCACGTCTCATTGGTCCTGATGTCGGCTGCTCCTTTGCTGATACTGACAAGCTAGTTGTGGGCCTTCCCCACTCACCCCATAGCTCCGGGATGCACAGACAGCAACACTGGTGTGGAAGAAACGAACTCCACTCTCAGGTTGGAAGCAACAAAATCAGAGACAGCTTTATTCAAACAACTGCAAGCGAAGAATCCAGCTGGCAGAGAGCAGCTCTGCCTCAGTTTCTCCACTGTACAAGCAAAATCACACAAGCACTTATACCTCTTTGTGATTTGCATTAATTAAAACATCTGCATGTTATTTAGGCTATTTGCTATCTAGTCCGGTATTTTCTCACTTTCTCTTCTCAAACTTCGTTATCTCAAGGCTGGGTCACACTGATTACTCGGCTGTTTTCCACTCGCTTCTGACGTGGGCCCTGCTTCTACAGGTCCCATGATATTAGGCTAAGACTTAGCTCAACAGTTGCTCTGTCTCTGACACTGAAATGGCTGCACTTAAACCCTCTCTTTCTTTCCCTGCTGCCACACTTTGTAACTTCACATACCACGATAGCACATGCAATCCAACAGGAGAGTGATGTTCAATGGACCATGACTTTTTAAATGACACCTAACAAGGCCTGTTTTGTACAAAGCATATCACAATCACAGCACAGCTGTGAACATGGGGGTCCAGGGTGCTACTTTGAGCTCCAGCGTGTCACACTCTGGCAAAGCCTTTTTCCTCTAGCAGGGGCCTCTCTGTGCCCAGAGCTGCATGTCTGCAGGCTGTGGAGAACTCTGCTTTGGCTTCTCTTTCTCAGGGAGCATCGGCAGTGGTTCTTGCAAGGCCTCTAGGGAGTGACCTTCCAGAGGAGCTGGCTGAAGAGCCTTTCTAGGAACCAGGAGCTCCCGGCTTGGCCTGCCAGTTTTTCATTGCGGAGCCGACTTTATCTGTCGGGTTCCCTTTTTGGTATCTCTTTCCTCTAAACAGAAAAGACCTTCCCGGACAATCCTGTAAATGCTTGTTCAAGACAGAGGGAGCCTTCCTGGTGGGTAAGTCTTGGAATGCGGCAAATGACGAGTCTGGAGCTGATGAAAAGGTGACTGTCACCCAGAGTCGAGCCAAAGTTGCTGCGACCACAATGCAGCAAACTAATCCCTATCCAATCACGGCTGCTAGCAGGAAAAGAGTGCCGCAGAAACCCTCTCTCCCCTCAGCTGTGGCTTTCTGTGCCCAGAGAGCCAGGCAGCTCGACGTTGGCGGGTCTGGCAGGAAATGATCCGGAATTTGGACGTGTTGTCTTAGAGCACCAAGTGAAGCAGTTGTGGAACAATCACCAAGGATGGCACCATGGCTTAGCTGGCTAAAGCACCTGTCTAGTAAACAAGAGGTCCTGGGTTCAACTCCCAGTGGTGCCTTGCTACCTGCCTTTTGTCTCCTCTGCTCAGAGTTTGCAATGTTTTGCTAGGAAATGGAAGAGACCTGGGTCAGCAAGTCAAGTAATTGCTTGTTATGGAAAAGGCTTCTTTGCAGAGGAGCATTGGAAAGAATCAAATCACCCCCCTGGAGCTGATGAAAACGTGATTGTGTTGGCAAGGAGGCTGCCTTGGCTGTAATTGCTGTGACATGAGAGCCTGTGTCTTTTTTCTTTTTTGTTAATTAAAATATCGGCTCCAGTAGAAAACCCCGTTAGACAAAGCACAATGCAATCCCAGCCAGAAATGCCATTGGAAATACAAAAACGGGAATAATACAATTGCTAGTAATGCACGGTTCCCAGGCCAATCCTGTGTACCGAGTACCTGCTAGGGGCCCTGTGCGCTCACCAGAAACCTGGAGGAACTGATACAGTGCCTGGACACGAAACTCAACCACTCCCAGTTGCTGCGGGAAAACCCCTTCCTGCCTAGAAACAAAGACCAGCAGGAGGGAATCAAGGCCTGTCCTGGCCCCAGAGCCCAGCCCACACCTGCCTCCACTCTGCCAGTAACTCACTGTTTTTCCCACCGTGGCCAGCCTGTTAACAGCCACAGAAACCCGTTTAGCCACTGCTGCGGGGACCTGCCTTCGTCGCTGAAGATGCTCCTGACAGCAACTCTGCCAAAGGTGATACAACGCTCTGGCATTGAGCAGGCGCAGTGTGTCCCATGATGCCCGCCTGCTATACGGCGGCCCCTGCTGAGGGTGCCCTTGCTGCAGCTGGTTCTGCTGGCGCCCTGTGGTTGCCCTCGTTCGGCCAGGAACAAGCCTCAGGTGAGCTGAAAATAATCCTGTCCAACCGAGTCTGGCAGCCGCCATCATGTAGCCAGAAGTCCCCACACCTGTCAGGGAAACAAACCAGGCACCAGAATGTGGTCCATTGTCTCACGCGGTGCCAGAGCCTGACACGGCGCCCATGGGCAACCTTTGCTCTGCACACGCCGGCCGTGCACACGCCGGCCGGTTCCCATGAAAGATGTGTCACTGCACATCTCGGTACTTAAAAGGTACCTGTGCCACTGGCAGATACTTTAAGGCTCCCAGCAGTGAGTTCTGGGGACAGTTGCTCACTTTCAGTGAATGTAACTGTATGTGCAGCTCTGTGCAGTCACATTGATAGAAGTTTGGTAATTAAATTATACAAGAGGGTCAGGTAAAGTGGCTACTACCACCACTACGTTTTGTCCCGTGAAGCTTTTACAGCCCTTCTGAGGGGAAATGGGCCCTTTGCCCACAGAAATGGTCTATAGGGGACGGCTGCAGGCAGCAGGCGGAGAGATAATCTCATCAAAATGATTTGACACCTGGGCAATGTAAGCAAAATCACTAAAGGAATGTCAGGGGTTTCTATTGGCACTTAACTTGCCTGCCCCTGGCTGTCTCTGGTTGTACAAAATGGACGTGCAATCGGGGTTCAGTTGTGTAAAAAAGAGTAATCGCAGTGCAAGGGATGTTAGGCAAAAGAGAACCCTACTTGTCCATTGTTTTCATGGAATTTGGCCCCCTGCTTTGCATAAGGGACAGAGAAAGATCTTGCTGTTCCTGTGTCTGTGCAAGGAAAATTGTGCTTCCCTAGGAAAGAGAGGCGGGAAATGGCCCCATGATGGGACAATATCCTCAGGATTAAGACCTAAGGACTCAGGCTGAGAACTGATAGAACTGCACTAATCTGGGATTTAGCAAATTGTCTTCCCTGGAGCAGGGCCAGTTCCAGTGTTTTTGCCACCCCAAGTGGAAAAAAAAATAAAAAAGCTGCAGCTCTATCTCTGCCACTTTTGGCGGCAAGTCCTTCCCTCCAAGAGAGACTGAGAGGGCTGAACTGCAGCAGAAGCCTCCCCTTTCCGTTGACCACCCCAGGGACCTGCTTGCTGCGCTGGAGCCAGCCCTGCCATGGAGACACTGGGAAGATGGGGAATCAGGAAAATGCCATGGATTTGTTCATGTTGTAAGTGAAGAATGACTGAAGCAGTTTTGGTTTAAAATCACTTTTCCCTGACTGGGAATTGAAACCAGGCCAGGGCAGTGAAAGTGCCAAATCCTAACCACTAGACCGCCAGGGAGGTGATGATACTGTTTTATTTCTCACTTATGCTATGCTTTCTTAGGCTACTTTATAGCCACTTTCTGAAGCTGCTCCATTGTCCATTCCCTGAGGGGCTAGGAGCAGAAAGTGCAGGAATCCCTGTACTCAGGGTCACAACCTGAGCCCAACCCAAGACACTGAAACAAACTCAAATGATGCTTCCTCCAGCAGGATCACAGAGCATCACAAAGAAAACCCATGAGGAACAATCCTCCTCTGCCTTCATTTACCCCATCGCAACCCTCTCAGCAGCCCACTCTTGCAGGAAGGACACTGAGCTGATAGGAGCTCTGGCATAGAGACCAAGGGAGGGGCGTTGCTCCCCCTGGGTGTGAGCTGGTCACATTCTGACTCTGGAGGAGGAGGGAAAGGCGATGGCCACATGATGGGGCCAGTATGTACCACAACATGGTTCTTTTATGTGGGATGACTCTGAACACTGACTGATCCCCACTCCCTTGTGTTTGAAGAGATGTTTAGTTGTGCACTTAGGAACCTATAAGGCTGTAGCAATTTTATGGATGGTGGCACTAGGATTGAAGGGTTATTTAATGTTGTAGAAATTGTTAAAAACACTGAGCTTAAACTGGAACTGCCTGTTGTTAAAGGCTGGTTTCCCCACATCAATTCCATAAGCTCTGCTAGAAACACCCTGGGTTCTCTCCTGCCTCGGTGGGAACTGGAGGGAATCCTCCCCTGCTGCCCTTGGCTCCAGGCTGGTTTTTCTGGGGAGGGGACGTGGAATTGATTTGTTCGCTGTAGAGAAGGGAGCCGGGCCAGTTCTCAGGGAACGAGAACTCCCAGCATCTTCCCAGCCCAGCCCAGGCTGCTGCCCTGTCCCAGCCTCTGTTCCCCTGGGGGCCCTGCGTGTTTGACTCTAGAGCAGGCCGGGAGCAGCAGCTGAGGCAGAGGACAGCCTGGGCCGGGCAGATAAGAAGGAGTTTAGCAAGCAAAAAAGGTGAAATGGCAGTGGAGTATCACCGTGGACTCGACGGCATTTCTCCATTGGTCTGTCTGCTTTGGGGCAGGGACAATAACACGTCCTGCTGCTTTCGTTATTTCAAAGGGCAGTTTAGGATTTTCATTCTCACACACGGTGCACAAAGCAGGACTCAACCTTTGCTGTAAACTAAACAAGCTGCTCACAGTTTCTGGCAGCCACAATGAGCATTTGGGTGAGAGCTCAGACCTGCCCCTGTCCCAGAGGGAGGGGGTCATCGGTGTGGGGACTGGACCACTGACCTACCCGCTCCTAACTCCCAAACTTTCATTAACTCTATTATCAGTGCCTGTGAGTGTTATTTAAACCATAAGAAAAACCACACTGGGCTGGACCAAAGGCCCAGCTAGCTCTGAATCTTGTCTTCTGACAGTAGCCAATACCAGGTGCCCCAACAACCAGTCAACAAGGCACCACTGGGAGTTGAACCTAGGATCTCCTGTTTACAAAACAGAAGCGTTAGCCAGCTAAGCCATGGTGTCTGTGGGTAGCTATAATACAGTGTCTGCCTACACCTGACTACCTGCCATCGCCACCAGGGCCTAACAAGCTTTGCTTGTGTTTGGATTCTGCAAAGCAGAGGAGCAGGTGAGGTTTTCCTTGCAAGCAGTGTGTGAGTGAATCTTTGGCCAGGTCTGCACTACAAAGTTGTTTCAGCAGAATTATATTGCTCAGGTGTGTGAAAAACACACAACGCTCTCTCGGTCGGTAGCTTGTGGCTGGTGTACACACTGCAATGCCATGTCTGGCGACAAAAGTGCCCTGTTTTTCTGACAAAATAAAACGACTTCAATGAGAGGGCTATAGCTTTTTGCAGCAAACTTAAAGTGTCAGTGTAGATGCTGCTGTTCATTATATCACCATAACTGTCCTCTGCCAGTATCCCACAATGCCCGCCGTGAACTCGTCTGCCCTGCATTCCTGCTACAGAGCCATGGGGCCCCTCCCCTTTCATCGCTCTGGGAAGTTCTGACAGCTGAGCCTGCTGCTCTGCTCCACTAGCCAGGAGCAAATCACTGCTGTGGATGCTGCTCTCTCCCGCCCTGCGAACACAGAGCAGGGTGGTGGGAACTTCCTGACAGTGTAGGGGGGCCACTGGCATCCGAACTGTGACACGCCCATGACACCCCTTCCCTCGAGGAGGCCCTTACCTTCTAAACAGGGACTTCTGTTTTCTAGTAAAATCACTAAAAGGGAAGGAGAAAACTCAAAAGAGGTTCCTCCTGGCGCTCACGTGCCTGAACCCGAATACTCTCCCAGTCCTCAAAGAGAGACCTGGAGAAGGAGACTTGCTGAAGCAAAGCCACAGGGGTCTCTGAGGTTTCCCTGACCCCTCGTCCCTGTCCTGCCTGGCTGATGTCAGCATCTCTCTGTGAGGTCACCATCTCCCCACCACCTTTGACCAATAGTCTGAGGTCCTGCAAAAGGCCTTTGTGATGTCACTGCCGCACCCCTCCCTTGCTGTGCCAATGTCCTGCCCCTGCCCAGGCACTTTGGAGGTTTGAGCTACTCCCTGTGGATCACCCCACTCAAGGAGCGTTCGTTCTAGGAAGCAAGCCGGCTAGACAGGGAAACATCAGACGCTGCTCCCAATGCTACACTCAGTTTTTCAGAAATTAGTCGACTTTATGGCCAGAAGAGACCATTAGAGCATCTAATCTGACCCCCTGCATATCACAGGCCTCCTGTATGACACAACAGCTACTTTTGGGGCAAACACATTCCAGAAAGGCATCTAGTCTTCATTAAATGACATCAGGAGATGGCGAATCCATCACTTTCCTTGGTAGCTTGTTCCTGTGGCAAATCATCCTCGTTGTTGAATATTTGTCTTATTTGTAATATGAATTTGTCTCTTTTCACCTTCTAGCCATTGGGTCTTGTTATGCCTTTCTCTGCTAGATTAAAGAGCCCTTTCATACCCAATCTTTTCTGTCCATTAAGGCCCTTCAACACTTCAGTGAATTCACCTTTCAATCTTCTTTTGATAAGCTAAACAGGTTGAGCTCATTCAATAGCTCTCTAGAAGGCATTTTTCTCCAGCCCTCAGAACATTTGGTGGCTCTTTGGTCATCAGATTCCTGAACTGTAGCTTTTTCTTCTGCACAGCATAGCTCCTGGAGAAGAGGGATCTGCAAATGTACATTCATATGATACCTTTGTTTAATTGATGAAAACATAAACTAGACACTTAGAGGATTGGAACTGATTTCAGCTGATGGACAGCTTTGCTAGGTTTTTATGCATTTGAACAGCGAAATGTTGAGTGTTTACATTCATATCAAGCACCCCCGTATAGTGGAGCTCCTGAACATAATGGAGAATGGAAATGAAAATATTTTCCTTTTAAAAAAAAGAAAAGAAAAAAGGTTATAAGAGAACACAGGGGTTTGAAACAAGGACTACTTCATTGGCAGTTAAGCACTCTACCACTGAGCTATACCCCCATGACAACAAGAGTGTGGAATTGTGATTTCCAGGACTTTGAAGGACAGACCCTGCTTCATCGAACTCCTTTGCCATTCCCAGACCACAGGTGGTTTTAAAAATGGGGTTTGATTAAACTTCTTAAATGTGGCAAACACCACAGCTTGCACACCCACCGATATAGCTTCTCCCACTGACATAGCTGCCACCTCTTGGGAAGTGAATTAACTACACCCACAGGAAAACTCTCTCCCCTCAGCATAGAGCAGTGGTTCTCAAACTGTGAGTCAGGACCCCAAAGTGGGTCATAACCCTGTTTTAATGGGGTCGCCAGGGCTGGCATTAGACTTGTTGGGGCCTGGGGCTGAAGTCAAAAGTCTGAGCCCCACCACCCAGGGCTGAATCCCTCAAGCTCTGGTTTTGCCCTCCCCTAACTGGGGCAGGGCTCAGGCTTTGTCTCCCCTGCCTCTGATCAGTGTGGAGGGGCTTGGTCCCTCTTTCCAGGGCCATGTAGTAAGGTTTTTTTGGCAGAAGGGGGTTACAGTGAAAGGAAGTTTGAGAAACCCCGGCATAGAGCCTATGAATATGTCTAGACTTGGCTCCCAGTGGCACTGTGGGTGATCAGACACTGAAAGTACAGCCATGGAGACACCACACGCCAGCCTTATCTAGCAGGCAAGAATCAAACCACTACAGAAAGATACCTGTTGCTTTCCAACCCATCTCCCTAAGCCCTCAGCCACCACCACTTAACAAAGGGGCTTTTCTACACTATGGTTCTGTTCTCACTGAAGGGTCATTTCCAATTGTTTGCTCAGACCAGCATTAGGGGAAATGGTGCCCTGGGCAAAGCTTGTACTTTGGCACTTCCCCATTGCCCCTGGACGATCCCCACTCCCCCTTTACCGCTAGCTCCTGCACTCCCAACCCTTGCGCCTCCTTCACCCCTGACTCCTGCCCCCTCCTGTGCCCCCTTTGCCCTTAACTCCCTGTGCCACCAGCCCTTGCCCCTCTCCTGCAGCCCCTTCACATGGCTCCAGCGCTGGGGGCCCCGCACTTGTTCTCCCTTTCCCTGGGCTTTGGCATCACTAGCCCCTGCTTAGCCAGTAGGGTTCAGTGGTTCCCAAAATGTGGGGCATGACTCCTAGGTGGACACAGAGGAACATTCATGGGGGCACCTCAGGGCCTGAGCCAGTCACCATGGAGGGAGCAGCACTCAGCTCCACTCTGTCCCAGCTCTTCCCCAACCCCACCCTCAGCCTGGGCCCCTGGCTCCCAGCTCGGCCTCGACCCCCTTACCCCTGTCTGCACCCCTCTCCCCAGCAAGCAACAGCCCCAATCCCAGCCCCGGTTCTCAACTGTGACTTCCGAGGGTCACAGCCATGGCTAAGAGGGCACAGAGTGAAATGTTTGGGGACCACTGGTTTAGGGAGATGTTCTCAATCATTTCTATGCAGTCCAGTAAAAGCTATTCCTCACCCACCCACCCAGCCCTCCATCAGGACGGACTAGGTCTGTTCTGCTGCCCTTCACTCATGGAGGAAGGATAATAACATTTCATTCTATTCACTCCTAAAGTGATTTGTAACCCACCACCAGCTGAAACTGGTCATTTTGGGAAAGCGGCCCCATCATGCTGCATAGCTAGGCAGACTAGGGCCTGGTCTACACTACGCGTTTAAACCGGTTTTAGGCTCCACCTCACGAAGAGAGGGAAGAGCATCTTTGCAAGCAGGCTGGCTAACCTAGTGAGGAGGGCTTTAAACTAGGTTCACCGGGGGAAGGAGACCAAAGCCCCGAGGTAAGTGGGGATGTGGGATACCGGGAGGAAGCACAAGCAGGAGATTACAAGAGGGGAGGACTCCTGTCTCAGACCGAGAAAGCTGGACAATCAGCGAGTTATCTTAAATGCCTATACACTAATGCAAGAAGCCTGGGGAACAAGCAGAGAGAACTAGAAGTCCTGGCACAGTCAGGGAATTATGATGTAATTGGAATAACAGAGACTTGGTGGGATAACTCACATGATTGGAGTACTGTCATGGATGGATATAAACTGTTCAGGAAGGACAGGCAGGGCAGAAAAGGTGGGGGAGTTGCGTTGTACGTAAGAGAGCAGTATGACTGCTCAGAGCTCCAGTATGAAACTGCAGAAAAACCTGCGTGTCTCTGGATTAAATTTAGAAGTATGAACAACAAGGGTAATGTCGTGGTGGGAGTCTGCTACAGACCACTGGACCAGGGGGATGAGGTGGACGAGGCTTTCTTCCAGCAACTAACAGAAGTTGCTAGATCACAGGCCCTGGTTCTCATGGGTGACTTAATCACCCCGATATCTGCTGGGAGAGCAATACAGCAGTGCACAGACAATCTAGGAAGTTTTTGGAAAGTGTAGGGGACAATTTCCTGGTGCAAGTGCTGGAGGAACCAACTAGGGGAAAAGCTCTTCTTGACCTGCTGCTCACAAACAGGGAAGAAATAGTAGAGGAAGCAATAGTGGATGGGAACCTGGGGGGCAGTGACCATGAGATGGTCGAGTTCAGGATCCTGACACAAGGAAAAAGGGAAAGCAGTAGAACAGAGACCCTGGACTTCAGAAAAGCAGACTTTGACTCCCTCAGGGAACTGATGGGCAAGGTCCCCTGGGAGAATAACATGACGGGGAAAGGAGTCGAGGAAAGCTGGCTGTATTTCAAAGAAACCTTATTGAGGTTGCAGGAACAAACCATCCCGATGTGTAGGAAGAGAAGTAAATATGGCAGGCGACCAGCTTGGCTTAACAGTGAAATCCTTGCTCGTCTTAAACACAAAAGAACAGCTTACAAGAAGTGGAAGATTGGACAAATAACCAGGGAGGAGTATAAAAGTATTGTTCAGGCATGCAGGTGTGAAATCAGGAAGGCCAAATCACACTTGGAGTTGCAGCTAGCCGGAGATGTTAGGAGTAACAAGAAGGGTTTCTTTAGGTATGTTAGCAACAGGAAGAAAGTCAAGGAAAGTGTGGGCCCCTTGCTGAATGAGGGAGGGAACCTAGTGACAAAGGATGTGGAGAAAGCTAGTGTACTCAATGCTTTTTTTGCCTCTGTCTTCACAGACAAGGTCAGCTCCCAGACAGCTGCACTCTGCAGCATGGTATGGGGAGGAGGTGACCAGCTCTCTGTGGAGAAAGAAGTAGTTCGGGGCTATTTAGGAAAGCTGGACGAGCACAAGTCCATGGGGCCGGATGCGCTGCATCCGAGGGTGCTAAAGGAGTTGGCCGATGAGATTGCAGAGCCATTGGCCATTATCTTTGAAAAATCATGGCGATCGGGGGAGGTCCCGGATGACTGGAAAAAAGCTAATGTAGTGCCCATCTTTAAAAAAGGGAAGAAGGAAGATCCAGGGAACTACAGGCCAGTCAGTCTCACCTCAGTCCCTGGAAAAATCATGGAACAGGTCCTCAAGGAATCAATCCTGAACCACTTAAAGGAGGGGAAAGTGATCAGGAACAGTCAGCATGGATTCATCAAGGGCAAGTCATGCCTGACTAACCTAATTGCCTTCTATGACGAGATAACCGGCTCTGTGGATGAGGGGAAAGCAGAGGATGTACTATTTCTGGATTTTAGCAAAGCTTTTGATACAGTCTCCCACAGTATTCTTGCCAGCAAGTTAAAGAAGTCTGGGCTGGATGAATGGACGGTAAGGTGGATAGAAAACTGGCTAGATGGTCGGGCTCAACGGGTAGTGATCAATGGTTCCATGTCTAGTTGGCAGCCGGTATCAAGTGGAGTGCCCCAAGGGTCGGTGCTGGGGCCGGTTTTGTTCAATATCTTCATTAACGATCTGGAGGATGGTGCGGACTGCACCCTTAGCAAGTTTGCAGATGACACTAAACTGGGAGGAGTGGTTGATACGCTGGAGGGTAGGGATAGGATACAGAGGGACCTAGACAAATTAGAGGATTGGGCCAAAAGAAATATGATGAGGTTCAACAAGGACAAGTGCAGAGTCCTGCACTTAGGACGGAAGAATCCCATGCACTGCTACAGACTAGGGACCGAATGGCTGGGCAGCAGTTCTGCAGAAAAGGACCTAGGGGTTACGGTGGACGAAAAGCTGAATATGAGTCAACAGTGTGCCCTTGTTGCCAAGAAGGCTAATGGCATTTTGGGTTGTATAAGTAGGGGCATTTCCAGCAGATCAAGGGATGTGATCATCCCCCTCTACTCAGCACTGGTGAGGCCTCATTTGGAGTACTGTGTCCAGTTTTGGGCCCCACACTACAAGAAGGATGTGGATAAATTGGAGGGAGTCCAGAGGAGGGCAACAAAAATGATTAGGGGGCTGGAGCACATGACTTATGAGGAGAGGCTGAGGGAACTGGGATTGTTTAGCCTGCAGAAGAGAAGAATGAGGGGGGATTTGATAGCTGCTTTCAACTACCTGAAAGGGGGTTCCAAAGAGGATGGATCTAGACTGTTCTCAGTGGTAGAAGATGACAGAACAAGGAGTAATGGTCTCAAGTTGCAGAGGGGGAGGTTTAGGTTGGATAGTAGGAAAAACTTTTTCACTAGTAGGGTGGTGAAGAACTGGAATGGGTTACCTAGGGAGGTAGTGGAATCTCCTTCCTTAGAGGTTTTTAAGGTCAGGCTTGACAAAGCCCTGGCTGGGATGATTTAGTTGGGTTTGGTCCTGCTTTGAGCAGGGGGTTGGACTAGATGACCTCCTGAGGTCCCTTCCAACCCTGAGATTCTATGATTCTATGATTCTATGATTTAACGCTGCACCCGTCCACACCAAGAGGCCCTTTATATCGATATAAAGGGCTCTTTAAACCGGTTTCTGTACTCCTCCCTAACGAGAGGAGTAGTGCTAGTATCGGAATTGCCATATCGGATTAGGGTTAGTGTGGCCGCAAATCAACGGTATTGGCCTCCGGGAGCTATCCCACAGTGCACCACTGACCGCTCTGGACCGCAATCTGAACTCGGATGCAGTGGTCAGGTAGACAGAAAAAGCCCCGCGAACTTTTGAATATTTCCTGTTTGCCCAGCGTGGAGCTCCGATCAGCACAGGTGGCGATGCAGTCCGAAATCAAAATAAAAAAAAGAGCTCCAGCATGGACCATGCGGATGTGATCGCAGTAAGGGCAGGCAAATCCGTTCTATCAGTGCTCCGTTATAGAAGACGAAATTCAGAATCATTTTTAAAAATTCTCCAGACAGATACCATAGCAGGGACTCAGCGCACTGCAGCATGACAAGCGTAATGGAAAGCCAAAGAATCAAATGGACGCTCATGGACTGGAGGACTCAAGCTATCCCACAGTTCCTGCAGTCTCCGAAAAGCATTTGCATTCTTGGCTGAGCTCCAAGTGCCTCTAGGGTCAAACAAACAGTGTCCATGGTGGTTCAGAGCATAGCTCGGCAATGTACACCCCCCCCACCCACCCCAGAAGTAAAAGGGAAAAAATCCTCTCGTGACTATTTAACATGTCACCCTATCTGTACTGAATGCTGCAGATAGACGCAATGCTGCAGCAGTCAACACCAATATCCTTGCTCCCATCTCCCCCGCTATGGGTGGCTGATGGTGCAGTATGACTGGCATCCGTTCTCATCATCATGAGCTTTCTGGTATGTGGTGCAGTGCAAAAGGACTGGTAACCATGCCGACTAGCATCTGTCAGGTCCCCCAATGTCAAGTGCACCTAATTTTTCATGGTAGATGGTGCAGTATGGTTGATAACTGTCTTCATCATAGCAACAGGGGGCTGAGCTTCATCAGCCCCCACCCTTCATGTGTAAAGAAAAGATTCAACTGCCCCTGGACTAGCAGCAGGATGCTGGGCTCCTCTCCTCCACACTCCTTAATGTCCTGTCTGGACTATCATAGCAGCTGGAGGCTGCCTTCCACTCAATTATCACTAACAAGTCTTATTCCTGCATTCTTTATTACTTCATCACACAAGTGGGGGGACACTGCTATGGTAGCCCAGGAAGGCAGTGGGAAGAACGGAATCAACAGGTGGGGTTGTTGCAGGAGCACCCCCTGTGAATAGAATACAGCTCATCATTCCTGCAGGATCTGACACAGAGCAGCTGTGCTCTCTGGTTCTATGATACAGTGGTTCTCTAGTACACTTGCCCATATTCTAGGCAGGACTGATTCTGTTTTTTGATACCATAAAGAAAGGATTGACTCAGGAAGTCATTCCCAATTTTGGCTTTTGCACCCCTGGCTAAGAGCAGTCAGGGGCACTTATGACAGCAACAGATGGCACAGTGCAAAAGGACTGGTAACCATGATCATCTTTTTACCAATTTATGGATTGGTAGATGGTACAGTATGGTTGGTAACTATCTCTGCTGTCATGCAAAAGCAAAAGTATGCTGCTGTGTAGCGCTGCTGAATCGCCTCTGTCAGCGGCATCTAGTACACATACGGTGACAGTCACAAAAGGCAAAACAGGCTCCATGATTGCCATGCTATGGCATCTGCCAGGGCAATCTAGGGAAAAAAGCCGCGAAATGCTTGTCTGCCGTTGCTTTACCGGAGGAAGGAGTGACTGACGACATTTACCCAGAACCACCCGCAACAATGATTTTTGCCCCATCAGGCACTGGGATCTCAACCCGGAAATTGCAAGGGGCGGGGGAGGCTGCGGGAACTATGGGATAGCTAGGGAATAGCTACCCACAGTGCAACGCTCCAGAAATCGACGTTAGCCTCGGACCGCGGACGCACACCACCGAATTAATGTGCTTAGTGTGGCCGCGTGCACTCGATTTTATAAAATCTGTTTTACAAAACCGGTTTATGCAAATTTGGAATAGTCCCATAGTGTAGACGTACCCTAGGTGTGTCTGTGCAAACACGGTCTGTTCCTGAAGTCTTTCCCCCAGCTCCTCACTAGATGTGAGGGGGGAGCTCATTCAGCCCCTGCTTCCGCTTAGTATTTAAAAACTCCTTATTGTCCCTAGCTCTGCTGCCCTTAGATTTCTCCTCCTGTCCATTTTCTAACAGCTCAGATGAGGTGGCCGAGTGGTTAAGGTGATGGACTGCTAATCCATTGTGCTCTGCACAAAGGGGTTCGAATCCCATTTTCATCAGATGCATTTAGTTTTCACCCTTCCTTTGTAGACAACCATCTCCCCCTTTGGTACAATGACAGATCAAACAATATTGCTTCTTGCAAACAAAAACCTTCTCAGAAACTCAGAACTCCCTTGCTTTAAATAAAATGTCTAAATCCCAGATTTCTTTAAAAAAGAAATTCTCTAGTGCTGTATTTCTTAGCTTTTATCTCAAAAGGGAACATCCTCATCTTCTCCCTCAAACACCCTGGGACCTGCCCAAATTATTAAAATACCCTCAACCCGAGCAAGGCCAGAGCAGTGAATCAGAGCTAGTGTCTAGGCCAAGCTGTTCTGAAGGAGGCAACTCCAACATTTTCTCCCTGCTTCCCTTGGCAAGGTCTGACAGAGAAAACAAAATTCCCCAAACTGAAAATTTTCTGCTGAAAAACTAATACTAGTCTGTTTGGGGACTTTGGTTTGCAAGTATTATTGTTATTATTCTCTTCTGATTTCTGAATCAGTTCAGTATTTGTCCTCCAGGTGTGTTTCCACCTGTTGAGTTGTGGGGGAGAGAGGCCAAGTCATGATGTCTATTCCCCTCTTTCATAGCTTCTTCCAACTTGCTAGGAAGCTCCTTTGTTACCGTGTGACTCAAGCAGTGTCCATTGTCTCTGTGCTATCTCGGAGAAGTCTGCATTGTACACGGTTCCTGGGATAGTCCTTGGGAGTGTGGATCCCTTCAATGGGCCAGCAGCGAGTCTGGCTCCTCCCTTGTCGCACCTGAAAGGCTGGTGGGGGGCATTTCTCAACCTCATAACATATCTCAGTAACACACACAGAGCAAAACTTCATAACTTCCCAACCAATGCGAGCACACACAATCCAACACGATATTAAGGTTCAACAGATCAAGACTTTTGAAATGATACGTCACAAGGCAGACTTTGATCAAACCATGTCATCATTATATGAGAGTGGTGAATATGGGGCTTCCAGGTGCTGCTCTGAGCACAGCGTGCCACACTTGGGCTTACATTGCAATGGAGACGTACCCTTAGAGTCCATCTCTCCTGGGATAAAGATGGCCCACACCTGACTCTCTGCCAATCCCCACTGGGCCCTGAGAAGTGTTGTTCGTGTTTGTATTCTATAAAGCAGAGGAGCAGATGAAATTTTGCTCCCAAGGTGTGTGTGTGATTCTTTGGACAGGTCTACACTACAAAATTAGGTTGGTGTAATTACAATCCTTAGGCTGGCAATGCAGTTCTATCAAGCTAATCCCGGTATAGATAGTGGCTCAGCTGTCAGAACTTTCTGGAGCTATGAAAGGGGAGGAGCCCAGCCTCTGTAGCAGGAATGCAGGGCAGGTGAGTTCACGGCAGGCATGGTGGGATACTGGTGGAGGCCAGTTATGTTGATATAATGACCAGCAGCATTTACACTGACATTTGTCACTTTAAGTTTGCTGCAAAAAGCACTAGGCCTCTCGTCGAGGTGGTTTTATTTTGTCACCAAAACAGGGCAATTTTGTCTCCAGATGTGGTATTGCAGTGTGTGCACCAGCCAAAAACTGCTGACCGAGGGAGCGTTGTGTGTTTTTCACACATCTGAGCAATATAACGATGCTGAAGTAACCTTGTAGTGCGGACCTGGCCAAAGAGTCTCACACACACGCACACACACACACACACACACACACACACACACACACACACACACACACACACACACACACACACACACACAGAGCTTGCAAGGAAAACCTCACCTGCTCCTTTGCTTTGCAGAATCCAAACACAAGCAAAGCTTTTCAGGCCCCAGTGGGGATGGCAGGGAGTCAGGTGTGGGCAGACACTGTGTTGTTGACACAGGCAGGTACCATGGCTTAGCTAGCTAAAGCACCTGTCTTGTAAGCTGAAGATCCTGGGTTCAATTCTCAGTGGTGCCTTGTTGACTAACTCTTGGACAACGTGGTATTGGCTACTGTGGGAGGACAAAACACAGAGCTCTTTGGTCCAGCCCAGTATAGTTGTTTAAAATATACTCACAGGCACTGATAACAGACTTACTAAAAGTTTGGGAGTTAAGAGCTGATAGGTCAGTGTTCCAGCTGTCACAGATGATCCTGCTTCCTCTGGGACAGGGGCAGGTCTGGGTGCTCATGGTGGCTGCCAGAACCTGTGGGCAGCTCATTAGTGTACACGGAGGGTTGAGTCCTGCTTTGTGCACCCTGTGTGAGAATGAAAATCCTAAACTGCCCTTTGAAATAACGAATGCAGCAGGACGTGTTATTGTCCCTGCCCCAAAGCAGACAGACCAATGGAGAAATGCCATTGAGTCCAGGGTAATACTCCACTGCCATTTTACCTTTTTTGCTTGCTAAACTCCCTCCCAACCTTGAAGGCTCCCAGAGCCTGGTATTGAGCCTGAGCCGAGATGTCTACACTGCAAATTTACCACCCCACGGCCCTAGCCTGGGAGCCTGCACTGGCACGGGACAGCGCTGGGTGTTTCATTGCAGTGTGGACATAGCCTACCATTATGTCTACACTGTCATTAACACACCCAAGTCACTATTCTCAAACCCTGGGTCAGTTGATTCAGGCTTGTGGGGCTTGTGCTGCAGGGTTATAAAATAACAGCGTAGACACTTCGGCTTCAGCCCAGCCTCCGAGACTCCACGAGGGGTGAGGGTCTCCGAGCCTGGGCTCCAGTCTGACCCCAGATGTCTATGCTGTAGTTTTTAGCTCCACAACCTGAGCCCCAGGAGCCCAAATCAGACCATCCAGGCCAGCGGGATTTTGTCACAGTATAGATGCCCTCTCAGGATATGTCTACACTGCAATGTAAGCCCAGGGTTAGTAGAAGTCATGTCAGCAGCCCCAACACATAAACATAAACCACGAGGGAAAGACCCACCCCCGAGATAAGCTGGGCAGTGTCCTTCTCCCTACGGTTCGTAAGTCCAGCAACCAAAAGTCCTTTAACATGAGCCATCCCCTCTCTGCACCCCACTCACAGCTGTTGTCCTTAGTCAGTGCAAGCCCAGAGGTGCCTCTGTAGAGTTCACCTGCCATCCTGGGTGGAAAAGGGGGAAAATAAGAAGGCACCGTATGTCCCCTGCCTAGCAAGTGCTATTGAATTGAGGGTGAGTCCCTCTATCGGGGTCTGCCAAGCACAGTTGTGCTGCCCTCGATTCACACAACAAGGATAACAACCCTTTATTTCTCCTGCCCCTATAACATGGAGACTGGGAATCCAACACCAGCCACAAGTGATCATTTCGGCAAACAACCCAACCTATTTCCAACATACTGTAAAATCCACATGCAGACTCATAGACGAAACCTTGCAAGAAAATCTCCCTGAGGGGGTCTGAAGCACCTGCTGCTGGAGGGAAGGAGGGAGCCGTGGGTTGGGATTGAGGAGCAGCGTGAGGAGGAGGGGGCTGTGGGTGGAGATTGAGGGGCACTGGGAATAGGAGGGGGCTGTGGGTTGGGACAGAGGAGAAGGGTGAAGAGGAGCAGGCTCTGGTTGGGAGTGAGGAGCAGTGAGCATAGGAGGGACTGAGGGTTGGGATTGAGGGGCACTGGGAACAGAGGGGACATGGATTTAGGCTGAAGAGCATCCTCGTTTGGGGATCCAGCAGGAAAGGGGAAGGCAGCAGGTGATTGTAATTCCTTAGGGATATTCTGTGTGTTTATATGTGTGTGTGTCTGTGCATGGAAGGAACATGCTCTATGCCCAGAGGCCTTTATTCCTCCAGGCTGCAAGGACAGAGGGGCTGTCAGGAAGTTGCCCCTTCAAACCCACACACAAAAAGGCCCCTGTGAGGAAAGGGAAAATCCTGCAGAGAAAAAGTAACATCAAAGAGGACTCCAGCAAGACACCTTAAGATCTTGGTGAGTAGTTTACCACCTGACCAGGGACTTGAATCCTGGACCCTCAGATTAAAAGTCTGATGCTCTGCCAACTGAGCTAGCCAGGCTCACAAAGCAAAATAGCAAGTTGGTGCGGAGGAGAAACTAGTCAAGAAAACAAGAGCGGGAAACAATAGGGGAAACCTGCTGCTCTGTCTGGCCTGGTCAGGGGTTGTGCCGATCGGGTGTCCGTACTCAGTTCAGCATCAATATGGTGATCCCGGGGAAGCTCGGGGTCCCCAGGTTGCCTAAGGAGGGGTGAACCGGCCCAGGTCGGAAACGGAGCAGGTCAAAACTCCCGTGCTGATCAGTAGTGGGGTCGCGCCTGTGAGTAGCCCCTGCAGCGTAGCCTGGGCAAGACAGTGAGACACGGTCTCTTTTTATACACGTCCCCTCCCCCGCAGAGCCTGGCTGGGGGGATGGGAGCACCCATTGTGGGGATCCTGGACTGGTGGGAGGGAGGCACCATGGACCAGGGATCCCGAAACACAGAACAGGGACACCCACACACCAGGTATCTTGCAGCAAGAGCTGCAGTCTTGATTTACAAACTGCAAGTGATGGGGAATTTACCACCTCACTTGCGGAGCTTGTTCCACTAGATAATTAGCCTCACGGTTAAAAAACGGTCATTTCCAGTTGGGATTTTCTGACATGGACTGCAAGCCAATGGGGTCTTGTTCAGTCTTTGTCTGGTGAATTAAAGAACCCTTTAAATCTCACATCCCCCCCTCTGGGAATTTGTAAAACGTATTTAAACCAGTGATTAAATCGCCTCTTAACCTCCAGTCAGTGAAATCAACTGAGCTTCTTCAGTCTCTCGCTGGAGACATTTTCCTTGTTTTTAAAGGCAAAAATCCTGATCTTTCCAAAGGGAGCTGCTGCTTCAATGGTCAGTTTGGGGAAGGATTTGGCTGCACTCAGAGATCTGCCCGCGGGTTACAATCTGCGATCCGAAGGGTCGAACGCAAACAGCGTTTAGATGGGACCGTTAGTGCCGCCCCCGTGTGGCCAAAGATCAGAACTGACCAGCAGAGTTTACAGCTGGAGCCTGGGACGCTCCTGAACAAACTGGGCAAAAAGCCTCTCGCGTGGGATCCTCGCTGTGCAGCAGGAGGCGGAGGGAAGCTGATTGTCAGGGCTCAGGGCAGCTCCCTGCCAGGCTGAGCCGGTGTCTGTGCTAAGCTCGGCATCGATCAGGTGATTCTGGGAAGTTCGGGGTCCCCGGGCTCCCACAGGAGGGTGAAGTAGGTCACCCCTGGAGCAGGTTAAAGCTGCAGGGTGACAGTGGGGTCGCTGCCCCTGTGAACAGCTGCTGTAGCACCACCTGGGCAGGACAGGGAGAGCCAGTTATACCCCCCCCCAGCCTGTATCGGGGGATGGGAGCACTCACACCCTGGGGACCCACCCACCAGAGATCTACTGGGGGGGAGAGTGGCACCCACACACCCAGAATCTTGTGGGGGGGGGGGACAAGGGCATCCACACTCCGGGATCCTCTGCAGAGGGACGGACACCCACACACCCAGGATTCTGTATGGGGGGCAGAGGTACCCAGACACCTGGGCGGCGGAAAGAGGCACCGAAACATCTGGGATCTTACCTGGGAGGACAGCGGGGCCTGCATCTCGACATGAGATGGGGGCGGGGGGAGCAGGAGCATTTCCCAGTTCCAGGCTGTCCCCGTCTGGCCAAGGCACAGAGCTCACAAGCAGAGTTTAAAGCTCCAGCTGCCAAGCTGCAAAACAAGCTGGGCTCTGTGGCTGGTGCCTGTGATCCCAGCTCCTGGGGAGGCTGAGGCTAGCAGATCGCTTGAGCTCAGGAGTTTTGGGCTGCAGGGGGCTATGCCGGTCAGGTGTCCGCACTAAGTTCAGCATCAATATGGTGATCCCAGGGAAGCTTGGGGTCTCCAGGTTGCCTAAGGAGGGGTGAACCGGCCCAGGTCAGAAATGGAGCAGGTCAAAACTCCTGTGCTGATCAGTAGTGGGATTGCACCTGTGAATATTCCCTGCAGCGTAGCCTGGGCAAGACAGTGAGACACGGTCTCTTTTTAGACACCCCTACCCCACAGAGCCTGGATGGGGGGATGGGTGAACCCACACGCTGGGGAATCTGACTTACACCCAAGCAACACAGATCTTGAAAAGAGGAACAGAGACACCCACACACCACAGAGCCTGGATGGGGGCAGGGGAACCACACACGGGAGCTAGCTCATGGGGTGGGGGGGACACCCATATGCTCCGTTGCACCATTCTTAATGAGAAGAACGGGGGCATCCACACAACACAGATCCTTAACGGGCGGGGGGGACACCCACACACTTCACTATTAATCAGGAGGGACAGGGGCACCAGACACCCCCAGCAGCGTGGAGAACACCCACATCCACCAGATCCCTCATGGGGGTAAGACAGAGGTGATTGTAATGGGGCCCCGCGCACCCACGCACCAGGGATTGTTAAGCGTTGAAGGACCAGGGACACCCACACACATTGAGATCACGTCCTTGGAGGAACGCAAATCCTCCACAGAAGGACCTGGTCTGTTCCATGATGGCAGCCCAGCCTGGGTGCGTCAAAGTCTCTTTTTATACAGCCACACCCCAGAGATCCTGACTAGGGGAGAGAGACACCCACCCACCAGAGATCCTTAATGGTCTAGGGTGCACCCACACACCAGGGATTCTTATGGGTGGGAGGAATGGAGACAGCCAGACACACTGAGATCACTTCCTCCCAGGAGCCTGGGCCAGACAGGGAGACGCAGTCCCCTTTACATATCTGCCAGACAACCTGCCTCCCACCCCCTCCACACAATGTTCTTATCTGGAGGTGAAGCCAGGGAAACCACATGGAGGATTCTTATCTGGGGAACTGGGGGGACCCACTTACCACCAGAGATTCTTAAGGGCAGGAGGAACAGGGACTCCCACCTCTGTAGCATGGGGGTGGGTCGCCTGCTGGGATCATCTGGGCATATTTCACCTCGTCTGCTCCCTGCCATTGCCTTGGGGGGCCCTTGTTCGCTGCCTCTGGCACCCAGTTTAGCCTCCTTCCTGAGGGCTGAAACGCTTTGATCTATCTAAGGTCTGTGGGATCAATGTGTGTCATGGTGTAATTCTGTGTTATTCGGGGGTCAGACTAGCTGAGCTAATGGCCCCTTCTGCCCTTAAACGCCATGAAAACATTTCCCTGGTTTCTCCTTGCGCCTGACAGACACCACGGTGAGGGGCCCAATAGGAGATCCTGGACACAGCGCTCTGGCTCTTACTTTACTTGGGGACGTCAGCGCTTTCCTAGCAAAGCTGCTGCTAAAGCGCTGGATTTGGGGAACGGTTCGGCTCCGATTCAGAGATCTGCCTGCGGGGTGTGAACCTGCCACGAGGAGCGGGAAACGCAACCAGCACCGGGAGGCGTTGGCTGAGCTCCAGGCTGCCCCCGTGTGGCCAAAGCTTAGAACTGAGCAGCAGAGTTTGAAGCTGGCGCTGGGAGGGACCTGAACACCCGGGGCACGAAGGCTCCTGCGTGTAACGCTTGTTGGGTGGGCAGCTGAGTGTAGCTGATTGCCGGAGCTCAGGGCTGCACCCCGGGGTGCTGAGCAGGTGTCTGTGCTCAGGTTGGCCTCGCTATGATGGTTTCTGGGAAGTGTGGGGCCCCCAGTTCCCCCTAGGGAGAGGGGAGCCAGCCCAGGAAAGGAGGCCGGCAAAACTCTGGTGCCAATTGTCCGTGGGACTGCCCCTGTGAAGAGCCACTTGAGCCCCGCCAGAGAGAGCCGGTCTCTCTTTATGCAGCCCTCACCCGTTCCTCAGGAGGAGGGTTGTGCTCAAAGATCTGTGCCCCGTGTTTTCACCTCCATGTGAAGCGCTCAGTGCAAATAACCCTCAGCGCATCAGCTCAGTGCCAGGCTCCACTTCCACCAGCTCAGAGCGCAGAGCTCCCAGGCTGAGCCTGAAATTGGCAGCGGGAGACCCTGTAACCAGCCGGGCCCCGTGGCTGGTGCCTGTGATCCCAGCTCCTGGGGAGGCTGAGGCCAGCGGGTCGCTTGAGCTCAGGAGTTCTGGGCTGCAGGGGGCTGTGCCGAGCGGCTGTCCGCACTAAGTTCAGCATCAATATGGTGATCTGGGAAAGCTTGGGGTCCCCAGGTTGCCTAAGGAGGGGTGAACCGGCCCAGGTCAGAAATGGAGCAGGTCAAAACTCCCATGCCCATCAGTAGTGGGGTCGCACCTGTGAATAGCCCCTGCAGTGTAGCCTGGGCAAGGCAGTGAGACATGGTCTCTTTTTACACAGACACCCCCCGCAGAGCCTGCAGGGGGGATGGGAGCACCCACACGCTGGGGATTCTGACTTGGAGGGGGGGGAACGCACCCAAGCAACACGGATCTTGAAAAGGGGAACAGAGACACCCACAGATCCCGGATGGGGGCAGGCAGGGGAAACCACACACTGGAGCTAGTTCATGGGGTGGGGAACAGAGACACTCACCAGAGATCCTGGATGGGAGCACCCACACGATGGGGATCTTGAACTGGGAGGAGGGAAGCACCATGTACCAGAGGTTCTGAAGGGGGAACAGGGACACCCACACACCAGGTGTCTTGCAGCCAGGGCCGGCTCCAGACCCCAGCATGCCAAGCAGGCGCGTCGGGTGGCATTTTGCCGGCTGGGCGGCATTTGGCTCCGGCGGACCTTCCGCAGTCATGCCTGCGGGAGGTCCACCAGAGCCCCGGGACGAGCGGACCTGCCGCAGGCATGACTGCGGCGGGTGCGCTGGTCCCGCGTCTAAAACGGAGCTCCCACAAGCATGCCTGCAGATGCTCCACCGGAGCCGCGAACCAGCGCACCCGCTGCAGACACTTCTGCCCCTGCCGCTGGACCGGGGAAGGGCAGCGAGTGCGCCGCCCTGCTTGGGGCGGTGTAATTTCTAGAGCCGCCCCTGCTTGCAGCAAGAGCTGCTGTCTTGATTTACACAGGGCAGTGATGGGGATTTAACCACGTCCCTTGCGGAGCTTGATCCACTAGATGATTAGCCTCATTGAAGTACCCAGACCTTTTAACAATAAGAAGTGAAATGAAATGGCCACATGATGGCAACAGAACCTAAGAAACGTGTTAGTCTCTAAGGTGCCACACATACTCCTGTTCTTTTTGATGATACAGACTAACACGGCTGCTCCTCTGAAACCGAAGAGATGAGAAGCCATGTTCTTGTTCAATGTGCATTGAAGCTGAAAAGGGAGATGTTTCCTCTTTGATTCCTAAGCCCCCAACTCTAATCCACTAAACACCCCTTTCCTCCCACAGCCAGGACTAAAACCCAGGAGTCATAACTAGTAGCCCCCTTAACCTTCTCTCTGTGAGGAGGAAGAAGAAGCTCTGAGACCCCTGGGCTGTCCCCTTGCCACCCTGCCTGGGCTGCACTTGAAACCCAATGGGGTTTCCTTGGGCAGTTCTGAATCTTGCTCCCAGGAAGGGTGTAATTTTAGGAGCAGGTTCCAAATATTGCAATTAACCAGCCAGAAGGGGCAGCAGGTATCAGTGTAGGAGCCATTGAAATAATCATAGCAAAGTAGTTCAGGGAAACTGTTATTAATGAAGTGTGAGTGAAAGGTGAGAATCTGATGGTGTCATTGTCACACTAGAGGGCGCTGTGATGGTTTTAAATTTGTCATCCAAACCCAGCCACCACCTAGCACATGTTTTAACCCCTTCTTCTCTTACCGTTGCTCCTTATCAGGGAAGGGGAGAGAGCAAACGAGCAATAGAAACACAGACCTAGTGACCGAAGCAAACATTTCTTTGCTCCTTGCTTGGCTCTGTCAGTTATTTCTGTACAAACTCACCCCCCACCCACTGTCTGGGCTTGGCTCAGTGGGCAGGAAGAGCTCAGTTGTCAGTGGGACTTGGGGAGCTCGGGACATTACTGTGAGCTGCTTGAACGTTAAGGTGAAAACCACCTAAACATGGACACAAGGTCTAGGCTGCAGTAACTCATCTTGCATCTCCGGCTGTTGAAGCTACAAGGCAGAGGACTAAGTACAACATTTAAACTTATGTTTCACCTCAGAGAATAAAACAAATGTGTCTGTGGAAAGAAGGGAGTCGAGTTTAATCCCTTGTCACCATCAATGTGCAAACCAGGAACCTGTTGCTTTGCATTCCTGATGTGTCACCATCATGTGGCTATTCTCATAGACTCATAGACTTTAAGGTCAGAAGGGACCATTATGATCATCTAGTCTGACCTCCTGCACAATGCAGGCCACAGAATCTCACCCAACCACTTCTATAACAACCCCCTAACCTATGTGTGAGTAACCTATTCTGTCTCAGTCCCTTTAATTAAAAATTAGTGTTTTTTTCATAGAAACTATATTTTCCTTGTAGAGACACAGGGGCAGATTAATTTACAAAGGGAAGGTGATTCCAAGGCAGTTCTGGAGGAGAAGGGAACATTTTCAGCATCACTAAATTATTTTGTTGTGCCTCACAGAGAGAGAAAGAGAGAGAGAAAATAAACCTGTTAATTTGAGCTACTGACACAGTTCACAGCATGAAATTCACAATTTTGTGTTCAATGAGTTGTGTTCATTTACATAATATGAAAAATATGTTTTGGGCAATGCATGAAAACCTCACTGCATTGAACAACCCACTTGGTCTAGTGAATGTACTACAGAATATTTAAAGAAGTTATGAAAGATGTGCTTATAAATTAACATGTGCCATTTACACACGCACAAGACACAGAAGAAACTGAATTATTTGAGCTACTAAAATTTCCACTTTCTCACAGCATTTTAGTTCTTAAGGTTGTTTTAATTTGCTTATTTTTTTGGAACTAGAAATGGGGAAAGAGCACATTGAAGTCAGTGGAATTACCGCAATGAGGGCTTAGTCTCATTATTTGCCAGTAACAAAACCTGTGTTAACAGAGTTAACTTTGACTGTGAATATCTCTTACCTTCCAGAACATCGAGTTCAGTAAAACTCAAACTCTGGAGAAACAGGGAATACAGAGTGAGGGTACATGCCAAGATAACCTTAACTCTGCCCTCTAGAAGAGAATCCGTGATAGCATATGAGAACAAGGAAAGATTTGGGGACAAATTACAGCTACTTCCCAAGAGTTTGTTTCTTCTGTAATTAAATGATCCTGGCCTCATCAATTGATTCTGGCCTGGTGTCTGGCCATGGAATTTACTGTTTTTATCCCAGCATATTTGTAAAGCAGTTTCTTCTTTAAAAGCTCCTTTATTCTAGGTTATACAAACAGGTCACTTCCCAGCTATTTCAAGGAGATGGAATTTTCCTGACCCACAGGGAACTTAAACTAACATGCTCAAGATCACACATTCCTTAGGAGAAAACGAAGGGGAAAAAAAACAAAACCCACCAAACCGTTGCTGTTTCTACCCAAATGATCAATGAGACCAGAAAGTGAGACTGTGCAATTAACTGTCTGGGACTACACTGACTCTGCAGTTACTTGGATGCAGACACACCCAGCTCTACGGTTGGTAAACGTACAGAGACTCTGCTGCTGCTCATGAACTAGCAGCACATGACCTCTGAACAGCTGCCATTCGAATGAATCTGAAAGTTACAAGGAACAACGATCTGTGTTAAAGGAAGGCTGCCATTTATTAGAGCCCCAATTGATGCCGTGTGCACAAAGAGAGGATTGAATGTGTAACAGTTAGTTTGGTAAATCTTGGTTATTTTCTTTTTCTAAGAGGCTCCTGTCCACCCCCAGGAGAGTTTTCAGTCCCAATGGCAACTTACTTACCAAATGTAATACAGACTAGTCCATGCCTCCCACGTGGATGTGGTTCTTGTTCTTCTGCACATTGTAGCCCATGGAGGCCAAGGACCTGCAAATGTGTCTTCATGGGCCTTTGTTTAGTTGATGAAAACAAACCTAGACACTTAGAGGATTGGAACTGATTTCAGCTGGGGGACGTTTGCTAGGTTTTTATGCATTTGCACAGGAAAACATTGAGTGTGTCCATTCATGTCTGGGATCCCTATTGAGTGGCACTCCTGAGCATACTGGAAATGGAATTATTTTTATTGAAGAAACATGCTTGTAAGGGGTCACTTGGATTTGAATCAAGGATCACTTGATCTGCAGTCAAACACTCTACCACTGAGCTATACCCCCATGACATTTGCATAGGCAAGTCAGTGATCTTAAGGATTTTGAAGGACGGGCTCTGCCTCAGAGAGCTCCTTTTCTATTCCCAGACCACAGGGGTTTTAAAAATGGGGTTTGATTAAACTTTATATACACATGTAGACACCACAGCTTGCACACCCACCAGCATAGCTTCCCCCAGTGACATAGCTACCACCTCTCGGGGAGATGGATTAACTGCACAGATGGGACAGCTCTCTCCCCTCCGCTTAGAGCAGCTTCATTATTTATGAATAGGTGGGAAATAACCTCCTGAATGGACAGGAACCAATGTATCAGATATTGCTGTGTCTGCATTCAATATGGGTAACTGGTCATATTGGGCTGGATTAGTAGGAGCTTTGCCAGCAGATCGAGGGAAGTGATTATTCCCCTCTAGTCAGCACTGGTGAGGCCACATCTGGAGCCTTGCGTCCAGTTCCCGCCCCCCCCCCCAGAAACAAATTGGAGAGAGTCTAGGGGAGGGCAACAAAAATGATTAGGGGGCAGGAGACTTACAAGGAGAGGCTGAGGGCAGGGCCGCCCAGAGAGGGGGCAGGGGGGGCACTTTGCCCCAGGCCCTGCAGGGTCCCCAGGGGATATACAGGATTCTATAGTATTGAAACTTTTTTTTATGGAAGGGGCCCCTGAAATTGTTTTGCCCCAGGCCCCCTGAATCCTGTGGGCGGCCCCTGCCCTGACCGTGGTGCTGCCCCCCCACTCCACCCGCTTCCCTCGCTCTTCTCCCTCCGAGGCCCCACCTGTGATCCGCCCTCACTCCCATCTGGCTACTTCTCACACCTGCTCTTTGGCTGAGGCCTGCTGGTCGCTCGCTCCTCTCCTCCCCCAAGGCCTCCTTGCGCCTCTCCACCCCCTACCCCAAGGTCTGCCTGCTGCCCCCCCCTCTACCCCCTCCCCTGAGACCCACCCTGCCCATCGCCCCCACCTCTCTGCCCCCTCCCCTGAGACCCGCCCTGCCCACACCTCTCTGCCCCTCCCCAAGACCCACCCTGCCCATCGCTCACACCTCTCTGCCCCCTCTCCTGAGACCCACCCTGCCCATCACCCACACCGCTTGGCCCCCTCCCCTGAGACCCACCCTGTCCACCTCTTTCTTTGGTCATCTGTTCTTATTCCTTGAAACATCAAGGATGGAATAAAAAGCTGAGTTTACTCCAGGGTGAGGAAAGAAAGGAGCCACCGACCCCCTGGCAAAGCTCAGTGCCCCAGAGAAAACCTGCCCCCTGCTACCGCGATCAGTGATGTACTGGGGATATGACGGGAAAGGGACTGTCTGAATGATCAAGGCAGGAAATGGACAAAAATCTACAGCAACATCATTAACCACAAACACACTCTCCTCATTCTCCAGCCAGAAGGGAAAGGAGCAGGAATTCTTGCAGTTCAGCCATGGACACACTTACACAAGGGCACAGCAGTGTGTGTGTTGTGGAAGCTGGTTTGAGGAAACAACTGGAACTGATCACTCAGTGAGAACAGAACTAGAGTGTAGTGAGAACCACATATCCAGCAAGTAGTTGTGGATGAGTGGTTAAGTTAATGGACTAAAAATCCACTGGGGTCTCCTTGTGCAGGTTCAAATCCTGTCAACTACAGAGGAAGTTGTGGTTCTTTAGTTTCAATGGAGCTGGGTCTTGTCTCACTCTTAAGCTATGTGTACATGAAAGAGTAACTTGGCTTTAGTTAAAGTGTTTTAACTGAACAGCTGTTGCATGTCCACCCTGTGTCACCAGAGCACATCCATGCTAGCATCTCTTGGATTGACACAGAGACCAGTGCATTGTGGGTAACTATCCCACTGTGCAGCTGGCTGCAGGGTGCTTTGGGAAGGGTTTGCAATGCCTCACGGGCTGGTACAGCATCACATGATGCAGGTTTCTATCCCATTGTTCCATGGGCATCCTACTAGATTGCCAGCTGCTTTCCAACTGCAATGTGCGTGGTGGGGTAGAGAGCGTGTGTGTGTGTGGGGGGGAGACAGTGTGTGTGTTGCGGAAGAGTGAGTGTGTCGCACACTGTCTCTAAGTTCAGACAGCTGCTGGAAGCAACCAGTCCTGAGGCAGGGGACAGCCCCGACATCAGCCCCCCTTCTCTCACTGGCTCAGCTCAGAACAGCACTCTCTGTCACACACACACACACACACACACACACACACACACACACACACACACACACACACACACACACACTGCTGCCTGCTTAGCTCTGTGTCAGAGGTGCTGGAACAGGGGGTTTAGAGGGCCATGGCCCCACCACTCTTTACTGGCTGTTAGGACAAATGATGCGGGGGGGAAGAGTGCAGTCTTGGGGAAGAGGCGTCTGTGGGTGTGGCCTCGGGGGGAGAGGTGGTGTGAGTGGGGATCCTTAGGGAAGGGGTGTCATGGGGGTGCCACAGTTCGGACAACGGTGCCCTCCCCACTGTAAGGAAGCTTCTGCCACCCCTGCTCTGTGTTGGCAGAGCGGGAGAGAGCAGCACCCACGGCAGTGATTTGCTCCCCGGGGCTCCGGAAGGGGGGCTCAGAAGGCTATTTAAAGGGCCCAAGGCTCCGGCCGCTGGAGGGAGCCCTGGGCCCTTTAAATCACTAGCCTGGGGAAGCCGGGCCGGGCTGGCACAGCGTACTGGCTCTTGCTGGTATCCCATACCGGAACATACCGGCTTACTTTCACCTCCGGAAGGTCCTCACGTGGATCAATAACTGGTAAAAAGACAGGAAACAAAGGGTAGGAATAAATGGTCAGTTTTCAGGATGGAAACAGGTAACTAGTGGTGTCTGTACTGGGACCAGGACTAGTCAACATATTCATAAACAACCTGCTAAACAGTGAGCAGACAAAATTTGGAGATGATCCAAAACTACCGGTTTGCTGCCTAGAACGAACGCTCCTTGAGTGGGGTGATCCACAGGGAGTAGCTCAAACCTCCAAAGTGCCTGGCCAGGGGCAGGACATTAGCACAGCAAGGGAGGGGTGTGGCAGTGACATCACAAAGGCCTTTTGCAGGACCTCAGACTATTGGTCAAAGGTGGTGGGGAGGTGGTGACCTCACAGAGAGATGCTGACATCAGGCAGGCAGGACAGGGGCGAGGGGCCAGGGAAACCTCAGAGACCCCTGTGGCTTTGCTTCAGCAAGTCTCCTTCTCCAGGTCTCTCTTTGAGGACTGAGAGAGTATTTGGGTTCACGTACGTGAGCGCCAGGAGGAACCTCTTTCGAGTTTTCTCCTTCCCTTTTCCTGATTTTACTAGAAAACAGCCGTCCCTGTTTAGAAGGTAAGAGCCTCCTTGAGGTTTGAAACCTGTTCAGTCTGATCCATCTGGTGACAGTTGAATTCTAGGCATGGAAAACACGAGCTTAAGGAGGCAGAATTTTATTCCACACCTGGGATTTTGTCCCTTAGAATCACTGGGGATATTAGGGTTTGTCCTTTTTGTTTCACCTTTTCCTCCATCCCTCCCTCCCTCCTTTCTCTTTGTCTCTTGCTCCTTTCACCTGTTCCCCTCCCAACACCAGGAGCCGTGTGTGTGTGTGTGTGTGTGTGTGTGTTGTGGGGGAGTGCTCGGCAGCTCCCACTGTGGGAGGTCCACCCAAAAATGTGGGGCTGAAATAGTGCTCGGGCAGTGATCCCCACCGGTGACCTGGGCCATCCTTTGGGCTCTCTGGTGAGAACCCTCAGCCTCCCGTCCTCAGTCTCTACCCTGATTGGCTGAGCAGGGGGTTAGTGACAGGGAGGAGACTCAGGTCCTTGTTGTTCTCTTTTAAGACCAAGGAAATAAGTCAGAACCACTTATATGTTTGATGAATTTTGCTGCTTCTCTGCATTAATTGTCTCTGAGCAGTTAATGATTCTCTCTAACAATGCAGTTCTCCTCAAATACTTGCTGAATAATTACTGTGCACTGTTGTTGGTCTGGAGCTCATCTGAGAGCACTTTATTCAGGTCATTCAATGTCTGAAATTCAAGATCTGCCGGTTAGTTTGAAAATCAGGGCTCTTGGGTCCTATTCCCACCTCTGCCACTGACTGGCTGTGTGACCTAAGACAAGTCAATTCTCCATTCTTAGGCTTAGCTTCTCCCTCTTTCAAGGAGGGATGATAATGATCCGCTCCTACCTACCTCAACACACTCACTCTTCCCCAACACACACACTATCTCTCCCCACACACAAACAGTCTCCGCACTGCAGTTGAAAAGCATCTGGCAATCTAGCAGGATGCCCATGGAACATTACACCATGGGACCAGCTCATGCTGCTGTCTCTGTGAATCGGTGACCCTCACGGGGCCGGCTCAAGTAAGGGACTGTTGACCCCTTACTAAAAGTTAGTGGGGGGTTGGTTGACTGGTTCCCAGCACCAATAGAAGGGGGAAGGGCGAATGGGAAATCAGGACCCTGAGACTGACAGTCCCCAGGGGCAATGGGGAGAGGCCAAAGCTCCAAGTTAGCCGCACTGACATGCCAGGCAGTGTAATGAGGGAGTCACCAGGCCAGGGGGTCCCATCCTCCGTGGGAGCTGGAACTGCCTGGGCCAGAGTGGGGCAGAGCTAAGGAGAGAGCAGGAGCCCGAGAAGAGCCGGGGAGCAGAGCTGCACAGGTGTAGTGCCAGAAACTGCTCCCTGTAGGACTTTGCTACCTGTAGCAGTTACTGAGACCTGAGGTTGTTCTTATTTGCTGACTTGTCCTAATTGGCTCAAACTTGACAGTGGTGGGAGATGGAAGCATAAAGGCTTCATCCTCCAAACGACCCTGCCTGGTGTCCATCTATATCTATTACCTCTTAATACCGGATTGTAAAAAATTGAGTGAGGTCATTTAAACATCATTTATTTTGCAGCTTCATTTACTGTGCTAACAATGTAGCATCCTGACACCGATACTTCTGCCCATGTGCCCTGTGGGTTGGATTCATTTTAGTGGGACGCGGGACATGTGGAGGATAATTTCAACTCTTAATTTCCTTACGGTTTCCCTGCAATATACTTCTCTGCTGGTGTGATTTCTGGCCATTTCACATCTATTGTATTTATTACAATAGCACAAGTAAGTCACACAAGTGACATAGTCTAGGGGCTGGGCTACACTTGCAAGTTAGAGCGCATTAAATCAGCCCCGGGGGCCCTAACTCCTGAGGTGTCCACACTGGCAAGGCACATGGAGCGCCTGAGCTCTGCAGCTGGAGCGCTCCTGGTAATCCACCTCCATGAGAAGCAAAAAGCTCACTGTGCCTTGGCTGAAATGCCCGGGCGTCAGGGTGGATGACGTGTTGCATCACTGCACTGTGATTGGCCTCAGGAAACGTCCCATAATCCCCTGAAGTCAAGTGCCCACTCTGGTCATTGTTTTGAAATCAGCTGCAGGCATGTGGATATCCCCTTTCAAAGCTCCATTTCTGACAGCCAGCTGCTTATCTGCTCCGGGACAAAGCAACCATTAGTGTGGAATGCTGCTGTTGTGAGTGTGTGTGAGAGAGGGGGGGTCTGCTGCTGTCTGAACACACAAGACAGCATGCTGACACACTCTCAGCCCCCCAAACACACTGTTGCTCCCCCCATGTACACACAACACACTCCCTGTCACACTCCATCTCCGTCCCCCATTTGAAAAGCACGTTGCAGCCACTTGCACACTGGGATAGTTACCACAATGCACTGCTCTCTGTGGCATTGCAAGAGCTGCTAATGTGGCCACTCCAGTGTGCTTGCAGCTGTCAGTGTAAACACACGGCAGCGTTTTCCCTGCTGTGGTTTAACTCCCAGCGCTCTACATCTGCAAGTGTAGCCAAGCCCTAAATTTGCCAGACCAACCGAACTAAGGCCTGGTCCACACTGGGGGACAGTGTCGAGGTAAGATATGCAACTTCAGCTACGGGAATACCGTAGCTGAAGTCGAAGTATCTTATCCCGACTTACCTCCCATCCTCACCGCTCGGGATCGACGTCCGCGGCTCCCCCGTCGACTCCGCTACCGCCACTTGTTCTGGTGGAGTTCTGGAGTCGACGGGAGCGCGTTCGGGATCGATATATCGCGTCTAGATGAGACGCGATATATCGATCCCCGCAAAATCGATCACTACCCGCCGATTCGGCGGGTAGTCTGGACGTACCCTAAGTAACTGCCCTCCACCACCATGTGCAGTGAGTAGGGGCACGGTGAAGCACACGCTGCACTTGCTGGCTCAGCCTTGTGCATGGTGGGGTGGCCACCTCCCCACTGACGAGACCTGGTCCCACCGTCTCTGTGGAGCTCCAGGCTGCCTTGCTACCGTCCCTGTCTGTGTTGTCTGCTCTAGCAGTTGACTGGAAGGTGAGCATTGGCCGCATGCCATGTAGCCGCGTTGTCTCGAAGGGCGAAAGCAGGAGGAATGGTGCCTTCAGAGCCCACCCAATATTCCATAACATAGTTAAGGAAAATATTTCTCAATGCACTCTCACTAAAAGATCAGAAGCAGCCAGTGTCTGCAGCAGTCTACGAGCATTGGTATTTTCTTGAAATTTGCCAGACCAATCTAACACCTAACACACATTTGAAGTTCTTCTTTTCACACTGTTGGCTCATTCTCAGGTTCTGCTTCGTCTCCAGACAGATCCATTCTCTTTCAGGACGGCCTTGTTCTTTCTGTCTGTTTTTCTGTTTTTCTTCCTTCTATTCTCAGACAAATACTAGTATTAACTGTTTGCTACTGATGGGTCTAGAAAGCATTTGTCAAGTGGAAGATGCCATTTCTGGGGGATTGTTCCCAAGATCCAGTACTTTGTGTTCAAACGTCTCCCAGCTTCCTTGGTGAAAATAAGACCAAGGCTTCTTTGCAATATACAAGAAGAAAGGAGTGTTTTACCCCAGAGGGGACTTGAACCCACAATCTCTGGCTTAGGAAGCCAATGCCTTATCCATTAGGCCACTGGGGCCCTAAAAAGCAGCAGAAAGAAGGATGGAAATTCCCTCTCAGGATTGCACATTCCTCACATTCACTCAGAAGCCAAATACCCCATTTAATGGCCTTACAGAAACGTCTGCATCCCTTGGCAGTGAGGCAACTGGGCAGGTGGCTCACAGAGCTGAGCACCACCTTTCTGCCAGCCATCTTTAGAGAAGAACCCCACCCTAGAGTCACCCCTCCCTCCTTCAGCACCTCCACGGCTGTGGCTCTGAGTGGCAGTAGGATGATTAGGGGGTGAATCCGGGGCTGGAAGGGGGGTAAGGTCAGCCTGTAAGGAGGAACCAGTTGGGGCAGACCCAGGGGGAGGCTGTGGGCTGCTGGTTGGTTGTTGGGATCCGAGCTCTAGATCAAAGCTGCACAGCGACCTGACACCGAGGGTTATAGGGCCGACATAGTGACCCCTTACTGGCCTTGGTGACCCCCAAACCCTTGTTACTAAGGGCATTGAGGAGTCTCTGTCCCTTAATAACTTCTGGAAGCTCCCCAGCAGGCTGCGGGCGTCAGCCGCCTCCTGACACACAGGTTAGACTCTTGGTGCTGTGCCAGCCGCCCCCTCGCTTGCAGGCCCAGTGTAAGAAGCAGGAGGCCTGTTGCTGGCAGAAGAGGGTTTTGATTAATCAACCTCTGTGTTATGGGCACAGGACACTTCCACTCAGTAGCACAGCTGGGGGGGGAGCAGGGGGAGCAGCTAAGGGCGCCGGGTTCCTCCGGTGGGAGTGTGGAGCAGCCGTTCGTTTTCCTGTTCGCACTCCTCTGCGGTGTGAAAATCGGGGAGGGGAGGCAGAAGCCCCACGTCCCTCCCGAAGTGACACCCAGTGGGGGAAGCCAGGACAACAGGGTGGGGCGGCAAGTGGTGGCCAGACTCTCACCACCAGGGTCTAGTCTAGCTCAGGGTCCAGCTCAACTTCCTCCCCGCGCCACTGGCCCCCCGTCCCCTTCCACCACCAGGTCAACCCGGGCACTAGGGCAGGAACGGGGTGAGGCAGCAAGTCAAGCCGAGCAAGGCAGGCCAAAGCGAGTCTTGTCTTCATGGGCCGCTCCCAATGACGTCCTAGCAGAGGGTTCTATGGCAACCGGGGGGATTGGTGGGAGTCGGTGAGGGAGGAGTTGGCGGCTTTGTTCCGGCAGTCGGGCAAACACCATAACATTAAAGAAACCAATGGTGCCAAGTCTTGCAGCGTCACCTGTGGGATTTCCACAAGAGCATCCAGGCTGGGGAGCCAGTCAGCATGTGACTGTATGACCGGATCAAGTGACAGCTGCCCGAGTTCCACTGAATAGTGCAAGCTGAGCTCAGGGGGACTCTGGGACCTGTGGCTTCATACCTAAGCACAGGTGGAGTTTCAAGGCTTTGTCTTGCTCTTTCAAATGATGCGGGAGCCAGGCTTTTGCCTGGTGGCTGTTGTGACTTGCCTGGAGCCCCACGGGGAGAGATGGGAACTGGGTTTACTCTGAGTTCTGCAGCTGGGCTGCAGCCAGGCACAGGAAGCCACTTTGGCGGTGCTGGTCTTTCCCCAGGAATGCTGAGGGTGGGCCTGAGGGAGGGAGACTCAATCCTCCTCCCTCTTGGTCAGGGCGGAAGAGGCGGCTGTAAGAGTGGCCAGGTTCCTGAGCTGGGCCTCCCAGCGTTTGGGGAGGGTGGAGCTGACTGGGGCATGGTGCTGGCAAAATGCCTCAGGGTGCTGGCGGGAGGAGCAGGCCAGGACCAGGGCTGGGAAGAGAGAGAGAGAGAGAGAGAGAGCAGCAGGTTTCCTCTATTGTTTCCTGGGCTCTTTTTCTTCTGTAGTTTCTCCTCTGCATGAACTAGCTTACTCCCTCTGTGCACCTGGCTAGCTCAGGGGGCTGAATATCAGACTTTTAATCTGGGGGTCCAGGGTTCAAGTCCCTGGTCAGAAGTTCATCTATTCCCCAAGGTCTTAAAAAGCTCTGTCTCTGGAGTCCTTCTTGATGTTACTTTTTCTCTTCAGGATTTTGCCTTTCCTAAGAAGGGGTTTTGTGTGTGGGACTGAAGGGGCAACTTCCTGACACCCCCTCTGTCCTCACAGGCTGGAGGAATAAAGGCCTCTGGGCAGGGGCAGCCCTGGACTAGCTGCCAGCACCTGGCGCCCTAGGCGAACCCTGGAATCGGCGCCCCCCACCCCCAAACCCCAAGGGCAGAGCTAGGCTGAGGTTTTTTGGTAAATGGGGAAACATTTTGCCCCTTTTTTCCTTTTCATGTTTTTAAGCCTTTTTTTTTTAACAGAGGCTTAATTATTCGGTTTGTCCATCCATCTGGCTGTCCAATAATGTTTCTTTCTCCATCATTCTGGTTCTGGCTGCCCCTTACTACAGCCATAACTCTGGTCTTGAACTTTTTAGAGTAGTGAGGTACTGTAACGGTTACATGCTAAATACCAAACCCAAACAACACTAGTTACCTCTGTCTGGCAAAAAGTGTCTGGCAGTTTTGCCACTTTGAATGATTCAAATGGATTTTCAGAGGCATTATAAAAAAATCCGAACAAAGCAGAACCAAACCAATTCATCTTAAACCTTCAAAACAAGAGTTTTACAAACCATGAGTGTCAGTTTAGGTCCTTAAAACCTTACATCATCACACACAAAGTTCTCTTTTGCCCAACATCCCCTGCACTGCGATTACTCTTTTTTGCACAACTGAACTCCGATTGCACATCCATCTTGTACAACCAGAGCCAGCCAGAGGCAGGCAAGTTAAGTTCCAATACAGATAAAAAGATAAAAGAGACAATTTCAGCTATTCTATTATGTCATAATCTGCTCTGAGTAAACATGATAGGACACCTCATATTATGCACTACTCCTAGTAACACTCTCCAATGGATCCCCATCATCCACCCACCGTGAGGTAGGTAGGAGCGGATCATTATTATCCCTACTTGAAAGAGGGAGAAGCAAAGGCTGAGAAAGGAGAATTGACTTGTCTTCGGTCACACAGCCAGCCAGTGGCAGAGTTGGGAATAGGACCCAAGAGCCCTGATTTTGAAACTAACCATCGGATTTTGAATTTCAAACATTATATGACCTGAGTAAAGTGCTCTCAGATGAGCTCCAGACCAACAACAGTGCACAGTGTTGTGTATTTGGTTGTCATGGTTTTTGCTGCTATGGCAACTGAGTTAGAGTATTATGGTCTGTAAATAAAATGGAGGTTTTGGTTAGCTGTCTGCTCTCTGGCCTCAAGTGATTGCTTCCTACTCCGGCTGCCCCAAGGACATAACACTGGCGACGAGGGTGGGATCCTGGTGCTGCTCCAGTAACAGAAGGAAGTAGAAGTCAAGGTAAAGACCAAACAAAGAAAAAAAGCTGCTTCTTTGCACTGACTGTGAAAGTGAAACTAAAAATCATGGCTACTCTGACCAGGCCCCTGGAGCCTTTTGATGAGAATACAGAGCAGTGGCATGTGTATACTGAGCGTTTTGAGCTTTTTTTTATTGCAAATGACATTACAGAAGAGAAGAAGGTGCCAATATTCTTAAGTGTTGTAGGGGCTAAAACCTACTCCCTGCTACGCAGCTTACTACACCCTGTTAAGCCTGAGACTAAATCTTACAGTGACATTGTGGAAATCCTGGGGTCTCATTTCTCCCCAAAACCACTGGTAATTGCTGAAAGACATAGGTTCCACAAAAGAGACCAAAAGGAAGATGAAACAGTTGTACAATTTGTAGCCATTTTAAAAAAGCTAGCAGAACACTGTGAATTTAAAGAGATGTTAAATGATGCCCTGCGTGACAGGTTAGTGTGTGGCCTGTACAGTGAAGCTATACGGAAGCGCCTACTGACAGAGGCTCAGCTTACCTTACAGAAGGCTGTTGATATTGCTGTCTCCATGGAACTGGCTACAAGGGAGGCACAATACATCGGTGCACCCCCTAGGGTGCAAAAAGTGTCACAAGAACCGACCCACAAAACTGTGCAGAGTCAAGAATGTTACCGCTGTGGTAAGCCAGGACACCAGGCATCAGAATGCTGGTGTAAGGACCTGGTGTGTCGACACTGTGGCAAAAAGGGACACATTGAGTGTGCCTGTAAACAAAAGAAAAAGAGGCCTGTGGTCTGGCCGACAAAAAGAGGAACCTTGCATACTCTAGAGCAGACCCAGGATGATCAAGGAGACACCTCATCACAAGAGGAAGTGCCACTGCATGTTTTGTCTTTGGCAATGGGCTCACATGAATACTGGGTAACCCCCTTATTGGAGGGCAAACCTATACGCATGGAACTGGACACCGGTGCAGCTGTCTCGCTGGTCTCTGAGACTGTGTATAAAGAAAAGCTACAGCATCTTCCGCTTAAGGCAACAAAAACTGTTCTGAAGACGTATACGGGAGAAGCTGTGCCCATGGTGGGCACTATTGATGTTAAGGTGGAGCTCAATGGACAGGCCGCTAGATTGCCACTGTTTGTGGTGAGAGGTAACTACCCAGCCTTAATGGGTAGGTCTTGGCTTGGGAAGATTCAACTGAACTGGGCAGAAGTGCACCGGATGACTAAAGAAGAAACCAGTCTAACCCCTATACTAAGGAAACATGCTGCTGTTTTTGGAGATGATTTGGGAAGTATGAAGGGAATCACTGTGACATTGAACATTAAACCTGGCAGTCCACCAAAATATCTGAAAGCCCGAACTGTGCCATATGCCATCAGGCCAAAGGTTGAAGCAGACCTGGAGCGCCTGGTCACCAATGGAGTCCTAATACCAGTTACCCATAGCTCATGGGCCACTCCTATCGTTCCAATCGTGAAGAAAGATGGCTCTCTCCGGATTTGCGGTGATTTTAAAGTCACTGTCAACCCAGTGTTGTGTGCAGAGCAATACCCGCTTCCCCGCATCGATGACCTCTTCGCAGGCCTGGCTGGGGGACAAAAGTTCAGTAAGATTGATCTGAGTCAAGCATATTTACAGATGCACGTCGATGAAAAGTCCCAAGAGCTGTTGACTATTGTGACTCATAAGGGGCTTTATCGATACTGTCGCCTACCCTTCGGAATAACATCGGCTCCCGCCCTGTTCCAGAGAGCTATGGACCAGATCTTGTGTGGCTTGTCAGGAGTTCAGTGCTATCTGGATGACATCCTGGTCACTGGAAGAAATGAAGAGGATCACTTAAAGAATTTAGAGGCTACCCTACAAAGATTGGAAGAGTATGGCCTACGAGTTCGCAAAGACAAGTGTGAATTCTTCAAGCCCTCTGTTGAATATTTGGGACACATAATCGATTCTGCAGGTCTTCATAAGGCCCCTGCAAAAGTTAAAACTATTGTGGAGGCTCCCCCACCACGAAATGTAAGCCAGCTGCGCTCGTTTCTAGGACTACTGAACTATTATGGAAAGTTCATCTCACAGTTAGCCACACTGCTAAAACCACTTCACGAGCTCCTTGGGCAGAACAAGGCCTGGAAGTGGACTGAAGCCTGTGATGTTGCATTTAACAAAGTTAAGGATGCATTGTTAAATTCTGAAGTTCTAACGCACTTTGATCCATCCTTACCCCTGCAATTGGCCTGCGATGCCTCCCCTTATGGAGTGGGAGCAGTCGTGTCACACATTATGCCTTCGGGAGAAGAGAGACCTATTGCTTTTGCTTCACGCACTCTAAGCAAAGCAGAAACTAACTACGCCCAAATCGAACGTGAGGCATTAGGAATTGTTTTTGGAATTCGGAAGTTTCATCAGTACCTCTTTGGGCGAAAGTTTACTCTTCTTACAGACCATCGACCTCTGACGTCAATTTTTGGACCCTACACAGGCATTCCCCCACTAGCTGCTAGTCGTATGCAACGTTGGGCATTGTTACTTTCAGCACACACATATGAAATCAAATATTGGAAATCCACTCTGCACGGCAATGCAGATGGCCTCTCGAGGTTGCCTTTGCCGGTCAAACATCAAGATAGTGCCCAAAAGGAAATCTTTTACTTTGAACAGGTAGAGAATACACCCATCACTGCTACTCAGATAAAGAAGGCAACTCGCGTTGACCCAGTATTGTCCCAAGTTATGGACCTGGTGATGCATGGAAAATCTCGACAAACCTCTCCGGTCTCATCCGACCTTGTTCCCTACATGTCCAAACGGATGGAGTTATCGGTCCAATCTGGTTGTTTGTTGTGGGGGAGACGTGTCATTATTCCACCACCGCTGAGATCACAGATGTTAGAACAGCTACATTCCGGTCACTGTGGAATAGTGCGCATGAAGGAAATTGCACGAAGCTATTTTTGGTGGCCTGGATTGGACAGCGCTATTGAAGAGAAGGCAAAAGCTTGTATGTCATGTCAGGGTGTGAGGAATGCACCCCAATGGGCACCCCTACACCCATGGGACTGGCCTGAAAACCCGTGGCACCGTATTCACGTTGACTTTGCTGGCCCCCTTGAAGGAAGCATGTTCTTGGTGGCAATAGATGCCCATTCTAAATGGCCAGAAGTCTCTATAATGCAGTCCACTTCTGCAGAGAGTACTATCCAAAAACTACGAGGACTCTTTAGTCGTTTTGGTCTGCCAGAACAACTTGTGAGCGACAACGGACCGCAGTTCGTTTCTCAGGAGTTTCAAAATTTTATGAAGGCAAATGGGATACACCACATCACGTCAGCACCATATCATCTGTCCACCAACGGATTAGCTGAAAGATTTGTGCAGACAATGAAAAACGCTTTGAAATCAGCAAGGGGACAACACTCCATTCAAAAGCGTCTGGATATCTTCTTACTTTCCTACAGAAACACCCCTCATGCTATGACCCAGGCATCCCCAGCCTTTCTAATGTTGGGACGACAGCTGCGCACTTGCTTTGATCTGCTGAAACCTTCTGAACCCCGACAAATTGTGCAACATCAGCAGCAATATCAAGTCATCAGACGGGCACCCAGAGCAAAAGACCGAACCTTTAGCCCGGGACAGCCAGTTTTGGCTCGGAATTATACTTCCAGAGCTAAATGGGTCCCGGCCACAGTCATCACTCAAACAGGACCTGTTTCCTACACAGTCCGGACTGCAGAGAATGTTACCTGGCGGCGACATGTAGATCAGCTGTTGCCAGGTCATGCCAGTCCTCAGGACCCATCTGCAGTTGAGGGGTCTGACTTCACCTCTTCTGGTGAGGCACCGAATCACGAGTCACCTGTTCCTGACTGTTCTCCTCCATTACTGCCGGCGGCTGAGATACCCCTTTGCCCAGCACGAGCTGATACCACCTCCTCACCAGTTCGTGCTGCGGATCCTGAGCCCCTAGTGCTTTCAGGTGCAATAACACCAGAAGTTCGCCGTAATCCACCTAGAGACAGAAGGCCTCCTCATCGGCTGGATCTCTAGCTAGGGCGAACCCACGGTTATGGGGCAAAATAATCCCCAGGGTTTAGCCGGGAATGGAGGCAGTCTACCCTCCTTCTCTAGTCTAGTGTGTGTTTTTTTTTATTTAGGGGATGTTCTTATTAGGGGGGGAGGAATATGTTGTGTATTTGGTTGTCATGGTTTTTGCTGCTATGGCAACTGAGTTAGAGTATTATGGTCTGTAAATAAAATGGAGGTTTTGGTTAGCTGTCTGCTCTCTGGCCTCAAGTGATTGCTTCCTACTCCGGCTGCCCCAAGGACATAACACACAGGAATTATTCAGCAAGTATTTGAGGAGAACTGCAATGTTAGAGAGAATCATGAACTGCTCAGAGACCATTAATGCAGCGAAGCAGCAAAATTCATCAAACATAGAACTGGTTCTGACTTATTTCCTTGGGCTTAAAAGAGAACAAAAGGACCTGAGTCTCCTCCCTGTCAATAACCCCCTGCTCAGCCAACCAGGGTGGAGACTGAGGACGGGAGGCTGAGGGTTCTCACCAGAGAGCCCAAAGGATGGCCCAGATCACCGGTGGGGATCACTGCCCGAGCACTATTTCAGCCCCACATTTTTGGGTGGCCCTTCCACAGTGGAAGCTGCCGAGCACTCCCCCGCAACACACACACACACACACCCTTCCTGGTGTTGGGAGGGGAACAGGAGAAAGGACAAAAGAAGCAAGAGACGAAGAGAAAGGAGGGGGGGAGGGATGCAGGAAAAGGTGAAACAAAAAGGACAAACCCTAATGTCCCCAGTGGTTCTAAGGGACAAAATCCCAGGTGCAGAATAAAATTCTGCCTCCTTAAGCTCGTGTTTTCCATGCCTAAAATTCAACTGTCACTAGATGGATCATACTGAACAGGTTTCAAACCTTGAGGAGGCTCTTACCTTCTAAACAGGGACGGCTGTTTTCTAGTAAAATCACTAAAAGGGAAGGAGAAAACTCGAAAGAGGTTCCTCCTGGCGCTCACGTACGTGAACCCGAATACTCTCTCAGTCCTCAAAGAGAGACCTGGAGAAGGAGACTTGCTGAAGCAAAGCCACAGGAGTCTCTGAGGTTTCCCTGACCCCTAGTCCATGTCCTGCCTGGCTGATGTCAGCATCTCTCTGTGAGGTCACCACCTCCACACCACCTTTGACTAATAGTCTGAGGTCCTGCAAAAAGCCTTTGTGATGTCACTGTACACCCCTCCCTTGCTGTGCTAATGTCCTGCCCTTGGCCAGGCACTTTGGAGGTTTGAGCTACTCCCTGTGGATCACCCCACTCAAGGAGCGTTCGTTCTGGGAAGCAAGCCAGCTAGATAGGAAAACATCAGACGCTGCTCCCAATGCTACACTCAGTTTTTCAGAAATTAGTCAACTTTATGGCCAGAAGAGACCATTAGAGCATCTAATCTGACTCCCTGCATATCACAGGCCTCCTGTATGACACAATAGCTACTTTTGGGGCAAACACATTCCAGAAAGGCATCTAGTCTTCATTAAATGATATCAGGAGATGGAGAATCCACCACTTTCCTTGGTAGCTTGTTCCTGTGGCAAATCATCCTCGGTGTTGAATATTTGTGTCTTATTTGTAATATTAATTTGTCTCTTTTCACTTTCTATCCATTGGGTCTTGTTATGCCTTTCTCTGCTAGATTAGGGTATGCCTTTCATACCCAATCTTTTCTCTCCATTAAGGCCCTTCAACACTTCAGTGAATTCACCTTTCAATCTTCTTTTGATAAGCTAAACAGGTTGAGCTCATTCAATAGCTCCCTAGAAGGCATTTTTCTCCAGCCCTCAGAACATTTGGTACCTCTTTGGTCATCAGACTCCTGAACTGTAGCTTGTTCTTCTGCACAGCATAGCTTCTGGAGAAGAGGGATCTGCAAATGTACATTCATATGATACCTTTGTTTAATTGATCATAGAATCATAGAATCTCAGGGTTGGAAGGGACCTCAGGAGGTCATCTAGTCCAACCCCCTGCTCAAAGCAGGACCAAACCCAACTAAATCATCCCAGCCAGGGCTTTGTCAAGCCTGACCTTAAAAACCTCTAAGGAAGGAGATTCCACTACCTCCCCAGGTAACCCATTCCAGTTCTTCACCACCCTACTAGTGAAAAAGTTTTTCCTAATATCCAACCTAATCCTCCCCCTCTGCAACTTGAGACCATTACTCCTTGTTCTGTCATCTTCTACCACTGAGAACAGTCTAGATTCATCCTCTTTGGAACCCCCATTCAGGTAGTTGAAAGCAGCTATCAAATCCCCCCTCATTCTTCTCTTCTGCAGACTAAACAATCCCAGTTCCCTCAGCTTCTCCTCATAAGTCATGTGCTCCAGCCCCCTAATCATTTTTGTTGCCCTCTGCTGGACTCTCTCCAATTTATCCACATCCTTCTTGTAGTGTGAGGCCCAAAACTGGACACAGTACTCCAAATGAGGCCTCACCAGTGCTGAGTAGAGGGGAATGATCACATCCCTTGATCTGCTGGAAATGCCCCTACTTATACAACCCAAAATGCCATTAGCCTTCTTGGCAACAAGGGCACACTGTTGACTCATATTCAGCTTTTCGTCCACCGTAACCCCTAGGTCCTTTTCTGCAGAACTGCTGCCCAGCCATTCGATCCCTAGTCTGTAGCAGTGCATGGGATTCTTCCGTCCTAAGTGCAGGACTCTGCACTTGTCCTTGTTGAACCTCATCATATTTCTTTTGGCCCAATCCTCTAATTTGTCTAGGTCCCTCTGTATCCTATCCCTACCCTCCAGCGTATCAACCACTCCTCCCAGTTTAGTGTCATCTGCAAACTTGCTAAGGGTGCAGTCCACACCATCCTCCAGATCGTTAATGAAGATATTGAATAAAACCGGCCCCAGCACCGACCCTTGGGGCACTCCACTTGATACCGGCTGCCAACTAGACATGGAACCATTGATCACTACCCGTTGAGCCCGACCATCTAGCCAGTTTTCTATCCACCTTACCGTCCATTCATCCAGCCCATACTTCTTTAACTTGCTGGCATGCATACTGTGGGAGACTGTATCAAAAGCTTTGCTAAAGTCCAGAAATAGCACATCCAATGCTTTCCCCTCATCCACAGAGACGGTTATCTCATCATAGAAGGCAATTAGGTTAGTCAGGCATGACTTGCCCTTGGTGAATCCATGCTGACTGTTCCTGATCACTTTCCCCTCCTTTAAGTGGTTCAGGATTGATTCCTTGAGGACCTGTTCCATGATTTTTCCAGGGACTGAGGTGAGACTGACTGGCCTGTAGTTCCCTGGATCTTCCTTCTTCCCTTTTTTAAAGATGGGCACTACATTAGCTTTTTTCCAGTCATCCGGGACCTCCCCCGATCGCCATGATTTTTCAAAGATAATGGCCAATGGTTCTGCAATCTCATCGGCCAACTCCTTTAGCACCCTCGGATGCAGCGCATCCGGCCCCATGGACTTGTGCTCGTCCAGCTTTCCTAAATAGCCCCAAACTACTTCTTTCTCCACAGAGAGCTGGTCACCTCCTCCCCATACCGTGCTGCAGAGTGCAGCTGTCTGGGAGCTGACCTTGTCTGTGAAGACAGAGGCAAAAAAAGCATTGAGTACACTAGCTTTCTCCACATCCTCTGTCACTAGGTTCCCTCCCTCATTCAGCAAGGGGCCCACACTTTCCTTGACTTTCTTCCTGTTGCTAACATACCTAAAGAAACCCTTCTTGTTACTCCTAACATCTCCGGCTAGCTGCAACTCCAAGTGTGATTTGGCCTTCCTGATTTCACTCCTGCATGCCTGAGCAATACTTTTATACTCCTCCCTGGTTATTTGTCCATGATGAAAACATAAACTAGACACTTAGAGGATTGGAACTGATTTCAGCTGATGGACAGCTTTGCTAGGTTTTTATGCATTTGGACAGCAAAATGTTGATTGTTTACATTCATATCAAGCCCCCCTGTATAGTGAAGCTCCTGAACATAATGGAGAATGGAAATGAAAATGTTTTCCTTTTTTTAAAAAAAAAGAAAAAAGGTTATAAGAAAACACTGGGGTTTGAACCAAAGAGCACTTAATGAGCTGTCAAGCATGCTACCACTGAGCTATACCCCCATGACAACAGAAGTATGGACTCATGATCTCCAGGACTTTGAAGGACAAACCCTGCTTCATCGAGCTCCTTTGCCATTCCCAGACCACAGGTGGTTTTAAAAATGGGGTTTGATTAAACTTCTTAAATGTGGTAAACACCACAGCTTGCACACCCAACAATATAGCTTCTCCCACTGACATAGCTGCCACCTCTTGGGAAGTGGATTAACTGCACCCACAGGAAAACTCTCTCCCCTCAGCATAGAGCAGTGGTTCTCAAGCTGTGAGTCAGGACCCCAAAGTGGGTCATAACCCTGTTTTAATGGGGTCGCCAGGGCTGGCATTAGACTTGTTGGTGCCTGGGGCTGAAGTCAAAAGTCTGAGCCCCACCACCCAGGGCTGAATCCCTCAAGCTCTGGTTTTGCCCTTACCTAACTGGGGCAGGGCTCAGGCTTTGTCTCCCCTGCCTCTGCTCAGTGTGGAGGGGTCTGGTCCCTCTTTCCAGGGCCATGTAGTAAGATTTTTTTGGCAGAAGGGGGTTGCAGTGAAAGGAAGTTTGAGAAACCCTGGCATAGAGCCTCTGAATATGTCTCGGCTCCCTGTGGCACTGGGGGTTATCAGACACTGAAAGTACAGCCAGGGAGACACCACACGCCAGCCTTGTCTAGCAGGCAAGAATCAAACCTCCACAGAAAGATGCCTGTTGTTTTCTAACCCATCTCCCTAAGCCCTCAGCCACCAACACTTAACAAAGGGGCTTTTCTACACTATGGTTCTGTTCTCACTGAAGGGTCATTTCCAATTGTTTGCTCAGACCAGCATTAGAGAAAATGGTGCCCTGGGCAAAGCTTGTACTTTGGCACTTCCCCATTGCCCCTGGACGATCCCCACTCCCCCTTTACCACTAGCTCCTGCACTCCCAACCCTTGCACCTCCTTCACCCCTAACTCCTGCCCCCTCCTGTGCCCCCTTTGCCCTTAACTCCCTGTGCCACCAGCCATTGCCCCTCTCCTACAGCCCCTTCACATGGCTCCAGTGCTGGGGGCCCCGCACTTGTTCTCCCTTTCCCTGGGCTTTGGCATCACTAGCCCCTGATTAGCGAGTAGGGTTCAGTGGTTCCCAAAATGTGGGGCATGACTCCTAGGGGGACACAGGGGAACATTCATGGGGACACCTCAGGGCCTGAGCCAGCCCCCATGGAGGGAGCAGCACTCAGCCCCACTCTGCCCCAGCTCTTCCCCAACCCCACCCTCAGCCTGGGACTCTGGTGCCCAGCTTGGCCTCAACCCCCTTACCCTTGTCTGCACCCCTCTCCCCAGCAAGCAACAGACCCACTCCCAACCTCGGTTTTTGACTGCGGCTTCCGAGGGTCCACAGCCATGGCTAAGAGGCCACAGTGTGAAATGTTTGGGGACCACTGGTTTAGGGTGATGTTCTCAATCACGTCTACAAAGTCCAATAAAAGCAATTCCTCAGCCACCTACCCCTCCATCAGGACAGACTAGGTATGTTCTGCTGCCCTTCACTCATGCAGGAAGGATAATAACATTTCATTCCACTCAATCCTAAAGTGATTTGTAACCCGCCACCAGCCAAAACGGGTCATTTTGGGAAAGTGGCCCCATCATGCTGCATAGCTAGGCAGAGTAGGTGTGTCTATGCAAACACGGTCTGCTCCTGAAGTCTTTCCCCCAGCTCCTCACTAGATGTGAGGGGGGAGCTCATTCAGACCCTGCTTCTGCTTAGTATTTAAAAACTCCATAGTGTCCCTATCTCTGCTGCCCTTAGATTTCTCCTTTTGTGTGTGTTTTTGACAGCTGAGATGAGGTGGCCGAGTGGTTAAGGTGATGGACTGCTAATCCATTGTGCTTTGCATGCATGGGTTCAAATCCCATCCTCATCGGATGCATTTAGTCTTCACCTCTCCTTTATAGACAACCATCTTCCCCCTTTGGTACAATGACAGATCAAACAATGTTGCTTCTTGCAAACAAAAACCATCTCAGAAAGTCAGAACTCCCTTGGTTTAAATAAAATGGCTAAATCCCAGATTTCTTAAGAAAAAAATTCTCTAGTGCTGTATTTCTTAGTTTTTATCTCAAAAGGAAACATCCTCATCATCTCCCCCAAACACCCTGGGACCTGCCCAAATTATTAAAATACCCTCAACCCGAGCAAGGCCAGAGCAGTGAACCAGAGCTAGTGTCTAGGCCAAACTGTTCTGAAGGAGGCAACTCAAACATTTTCTCCCTGCTTCCCGTGGCAAGGTCTGACTGAGAAAACAAAATTCCCCAAACTGAAAATTTTCTGCTGAAAAACCAATACTAGTCTGTTTGGGGACTTTGGTTTGAAAGTATTATTGTTATTATTCTGTTCTGATTCAGTTCAGTTCAGTCTTTGTCCTCCAGGTGTGTTTCCAGCTGCTGAGTTGTGGGGGAGAGAGGCCAAGTCATGATGTCTCTTCCCCTCTTTCATAGTTTCTTCCAACTTGCTAGGAAGCTCCTTTGCTACCATGTGAGTCAAGCAGTGTCCATTGTCTCTGTGCTATCTCGGAGAAGCCTGCGTTGTACACGGTTCCTGGGATAGTCCTTGGGAGTGTGGATCCCTTCAATGGGCCAGCAGCGAGTCTGGCTCCTCCATTGTCGCACCTGAAAGGCTGGTGGGGGGCATTTCCCAACCTCATAACATATCTCAGTAACACACACAGAGCAAAACTTCATAACTTCCCAACCAATGTGAGCACACACAATCCAACACGATATTAATGTTCAACAGATCAAGACTTTTGAAATGATACCTCACCAGGCAGACTTTGTACAAACCATGGCATCATTATATGAGAGTGGTGAATATGGGGGTTCCAGGTGCTGCTTTGAGCACATCGTGCCACACCTGGGCTTACATTGCAATGGAGACGTACCCTTAGAGTCCATCTCTCCTGGGATAAAGATGGCAGCAGGGCTGGCCTGGGTCATCTGACTTGGGCTCCTGGACATAAAGCTGAGGGGCTAAAAACTGTGGTGCAGATATTTGTGTTCACACTGAAGCCTGGGTTCAGAAACCCTCACCCCTGCTGGGGTCTCAGAGGTTGGGCTCAAGACCATTTGTCTGCCCTGTAATTTTATAGTCTTGCAGCCCCAGCTCCATAACCCTGAGTCAGCTGACCAGGGCTTTGGGACAGGTGGCCTGGGTGTGTTAATCACAGTGTAGACATAACACTAGGCTACGTCTCCAGTGCAATGAAACACCCTTGGCTGGCCCGTGTCGGATTAATCAGGGTCATGCAGCTTGGTCTGGAGTAAAGTTGCAGTGTCCATGTCTGGGCTCAGGCTCAGTCCCCGGCTGTAGGAGCCCAGAAGGGTGGGAGGGAGTTTAGCGAGTGGAAATGGTGAAACCGCATTGAGGGGACTGGACCACTGACCTACCAGCTCTTAACACCCAAACGTTCAGTAACTCTATTATCAGTGCCTGTGAGTGTAATTTAAACCATAAGAACAGCCGCACTGGGCTAGACCAAAGGTCCATCTAGCTCTGAATCTTGTCTTCTGACAGTAGCCAATGCCAGGTGCCCCAAAAGCCACTCCCCACGGCACCACTGGGAGTTGAATCCAGGATCTCCTGTTTACAAAACAGGTGCTTTTACCAGCTAAGCCATGGTACCTGCTGTTACTTACAGCCTTGTTTCTGCCCACACCTGACTCTCTGCCAATCCCCACAGAGGCCTGACAAGCTTTGCTCGTATTTGGATTCTGTAAAGCAGAGGAGCAGGGGAAGGTTTACTCCCAAGATGTGTGAGTGATTATTTGCACAGGTCTATGCTACAAAATTAGGTTGGTGTAATTACATTACTTAGGCTGGCAATGCAGTTCTATCAACCTAATCCCGGTGTAGATAGTGGCTCAGCTGTCAGAACTTTCTGGAGCTATGAAAGGGGAGGGGCCCAGCCTCTGTAGCAGGAATGCAGGGCAGGCGAGTTCACGGCAGGCATGGTGGGATACTGGAGGCGGCCACTTATGGTGATATAATGAACAGCAGCATTTACACTGACATTTTGTCGCTTGAAGTTTGCTGCAAAAAGCTCTAGGCCTCTCGTCGAGGTTGGGGTTGCGGGGCACTGGGAATAGGAGGGGCTGTGGGTTGGGACAGAGGAGAAGGGTGCCGACCGAGGGAGCGTTGTGTGTTTTTCACACAACTGAGCAATATAATTCTGCTGAAATAACTTTGTAGTGCAGACCTGGCCAAAGATTCACACACAGAGACACAGCTTGCAAAGAAAACCTCACCTGCTTCGCTGCTTTGCAGAATCCAAACACATGGAAAGCTTGTCAGTCCCCACTGGGGATGGCAGGGAGTCATGTGTGAGCAGAGAGTGTCCCTTAGCCACAGGCAGGCACCATGGCTTAGCTGGCTAAAGCACCTCTCCTGTAAACAGGAGATCCTGGGTTCAACTCCCAGTGGTGCCTTGTTGAGTACCTCTTGGAGCACCTGGTATTAGCTACTGTCAGAGGACAAAACAGAGAGCTAGATGGACCTTTGGTCCAGTCCAGTATGGTTTAAATTATGCTCACAGGCACTGATAATAGAGTTAATGAAAGTTTGGGAGTTAAGAGCTGATAGGTCAGTAGTTCAGCCTGTCACAGATGACCCCCTCCCTCTGGGACAGGGGCAGGTCTGGGCTCTCACACCAAATGGCTCATTCTGGCTGCCAGAATCCGTGGGCAGCTCATTTAGTTTACACCAAGGATTGAGTCCTGCTTTGTGCACCGTGTGAGAGAATGAAAATCCTAAACCTCCCTTTGAAATAACGAATGCAGCAGGACGTGTTATTGTCCCTGCCCCAGAGCAGACAGACCAATGGAGAAATGCCATTGAGTCCAGAGTAATGTTTCACCATTTCCACTCGCTAAACTCCCTCCCAACCTTCTGGGCTTCTAGAGCAGGGGACTGAGCCTGAGCCAAGACACGGACACTGCAACTTTATCCAGATCAAGCTGCATGACCCTGATTAATGTGACATAGGCCCAGGGGCGGCTCTACGTTTTTGGCCGCCCCAAGCAGTCATGCGCGGGAGGTGCCCCGGAGCCGCGGGAGAAGCGGACCTCCCGCGGGCATGACTGTAGAGGGACCACTGGTCCCGCGTGGCTCGGCTGGACCTCCCGTGGCTGCGGACGGTTCGCGGGTCTGGCGGCTCCGCTTGAGCTGCCGCAGTCATGCCTGCGGGAGGTCCAGCCGAGCCGCGGGACGAGCGCCCCCTCCGCAGTCATGCCTGCGGCAGGTCCAGTCGTCCCAGGGCTCCGGTGGACCTCCCGCAGGCATCACTGTGGCAGGTCCGCCGGCCCAGCCTGCCGCCCCCCCCCGGCCGCAGGGGACGCCCCCTAGATTTTGCCGCCCTAGGCACCAGCTTGTTTTGCTGGTGCCTAGAGCCGCCCCTGCATAGGCCAGCCATGGGTGTTTCATTGCACTGTTGATGTAGCCTTATGTCTGTGATTAAAACACCCAGGGAACCTGTCTCACACCCAGGGTGTGACCCAGGCTTCTGGGGCTTGGGCTGCAAGACTAAAATTGCAGTGCAGACATATAAGCACTAGTTTTGCCTTGTTCCAATCATCTGAGACCTCCCCCAATCACCACGAGTTTTCAAAGGTAATGATCAACGGCTCTGCAATCACATCTGCCAACTCCTTCCGGACCCTCAGATGCATTAGATCCAGAACCAAGGAGTTGGTCATGTCCAGCTTTTCTGAATAGTCCTTAATTTGTTCTTTCACCACTGAGGGCTGCTCACCTCCTCCCCATACTATGCTGCCCGTGTCTGTGAAGACCGAGGCAAAAAAAGCATTGAGCACTTCAGCTTTATCCACATCATCTGTCCCTAGGTTGCCTGCCCCATTCAATAAGGGTCCCACACTTTCCCTGACCACCTTCTTTTTGCTAACACACCTACGTAGAAATTGACTTTGAAGCTAATCAAAATAAGTTCCATTTGAAATACAAATCATTCAAATCGATACTGGGTCAGTTTTCTCCTCTACTCTATTTCTCACATACATTCCCCCACCCCAACCTTTGGAGTGAGGTTTTACAGCCGGACATTTTAGGCCAAGGGGGGTAAGTTACATCAAAGAAGCTTTTCAGGATTAGCCCCCATTTCCTACATTACTAACAAAAAGAAAAACAAGACAAGTTTTATTTCTCCAGTATAATTCAGTTGATCACACAATTAAGTCTCTTCTCCGTTAAAGAGCAACTTCGTGTTTAATTTCATTTTCATTGGTAATAATAAATCCTCAACAATTAAAGAATTTTCTCATATATGGCAGTTTTCCTTTAATCCCCCTTTCCACTAGTGAACCCTTGAGTACAGGTGTGGTTAGGGATTAGATCGGGGTGGGCAAATTTTTTGGCCCAGGGGCCACATCTGGGTATGGAAATTGTATGGGGCCATGAATGCTCACAAAATTGGGTGTTGGGGTATGGGAGGGGGTGAGGGCTCTGCCTGGGGTAGTGGGCTCTGGGGTGGAGCCAGAAATTAGTTCAGGGTGTGGGAGAGGGCTCCGGGCTTGGACAGGGGATTGGGGTGGGGTGAGGGAGGAGAGGTTGGGGGGGGGATGAGGGTGCTCCAGGCTGGGACTGAGGGGTTAGGAGAGTGGGAGGCTGGGGCAAGGGATGGGGTCAGTCTCCGGTTGTCGCTTACCTCAAACAGCTCCTGGAAGCAGCAGCATGTCCCCGCTCTGGCTCCTACACGGAGGCATGGCCAGGCAGCTCCCAGTGGATGCAGTTCCCGGACAATGGGAACTGTGGAGGTGGTGCTTGGGGTGGGGGCAGTGTGTGGAGCCCCCTGGCTGCCCTTATGTGTAGGAGCTGGAGGGGGGACATGCCAGTGCTCCCAGGAGCCGCACGGAGCCACAGCACATGCGGAGCGGGGCAAGCCCCCGACCCGCTCCCCGGCTGGAGTGTCGGAATGTGGCAAGCCCTAGAGCCTGCTCCCCAGTGGCTGGATTAAAATGTCTGAAGGGCTGGATGCGGCCCCCTGGCCGTAGTTTGCCCACCCCTGGATTAGATACAGTCCTGGATCAGAATCTCTGTAAAATAACAGAGATGAGGTTCCTATTAAAAATGCAGCCATCTCACATACAACACTGATTTCGTTCTACACACAGTTCCATCACTCACAAATGGTGAGTTCAACAAAAACACCACTTCTGTTTCCTCCACATCTACATCATTATGGACAGTGTTGTGGGGTTGATACATCCTGTCACAGGGTGTGCGGCCATGTACGGAAGAAGGCAGGGATTTGGGGGGAGGGGGGAGGGGAAATCTGTCCCCTGGGTCAAGACAGCTTGTCTTCAGGTGGTGACTCCATCCAGTGGTGGGTGCAGTGCGGGGTAGAGGGACCTCGGACCACCCAACTCCACCAGGGCCTTGAGGAACCAATACTCCTGTGTCCAGGGTTGATCTCTCACTGCAACAGTCCCGTTCCTTGAGTCACTTCCCACCCTTACGTCCGGAGTCGGTAATGTCCCGGCATCCAGCGTCGCATCCTTGGCGGTCAACTGGGTGTCTGCAGGGGCCTCAGGGTGGCTGGATGGTGCAGCCTGGGGGTCCAGCAGCTTCCTGGCAGGAGCCCACAACATAGGCTGGTTCTCCTCCTCAGTCCACCCAGGCTGAGCTGAGCTGCTCCCTTTTATACTCTGCCTCCAGTCGGCGCATGCCCAGAGAGGGTGAGGGGGTGTGGCCTCTTCAGCCCACATGGCGCAGTTAACCCTAGCAGTGCCAGTTCAAGGTTGATACACCTCATCACAGACAGCATTTCCCAAATGTTGGGATTAGCTAGGAGATCTCTTCAGGAGTAACCTCCTGTAGGGACTGGGTCACAAATACCTTGGGAACCAAATACCTGGGCATTTTGCCTAGTTCCAAGTCACTTACTGTGGAATTCTATCCCTGGATCATCTGAGACAATATTGACTTAAACAATCGAACTACCCTGTGACCATGTGCACTTACTTCCGTCGGTTACATGGTTTGGGGTCTGTTGCTGTTCACCTTTTCAGACTGGAGGTTTAAAACCAGACTGTTTCTCTGATAATATGTCCAGCAGCTTGGAGTATTCTCTCCTATTGACTGAACTGCATTTGAATTTTCTCCATGTCACCATGCAGGGATAGGGGAAAAACAAACCTAAAGTAAAGAACGATGGTCATTTGGCTGAAATTTCCCAATAAATCTGAGCTACAATCTGTCAAACACCACGAACATGCAGTTATATGACCAAGGACCCTTCATGAAAGATGGAAAACTCATATCACAGAGAGGTAGAAGACACTTTCATTTTAATTTAAAGTGAAATTCCAGACTAGGTTACTTCTGATGTCTCAGAATCAGGATGAGAAATTCTCCAATGATCCACTGAAACCTGCTTCACCCAGAGCTGTCTCATTAGTGTTATTTACAGAAGTTTTAGCACCTTCATAATGGGTGGAAAAAACAGCTGACCTTCCCAGAAGTGGCTTTGCCAATAGAGGGAAAAGGGGATTTGAACAGTGCTTGGGATCCATTTGAAATCCCCTTCCAAGTCTGTGACACTTTCACCTCCTGCCAGACTGACTGATTTAGGATCAAAGACGTACAAGCACCATTCCCAAGTGACAGCCAAGAACATGACCTCACCGGACACGTTGGGAAGTGAAGGAATATGAAGGGGTGAACTCTGCATGTCTCAGGCACAAGGTAACAGTTCTGGGGTGATGGGGTGACTCAGAGATTTCATCCTTCCCCATCTCCTTCCAGTGTCACAGAGCCTAAAATGGCACTTATTTCCCTGACACTGCTCCAGCTCTTCATCATATTTAAATATAGTTTAAATGAGAAAAAAAGTCAAAATAACTGCTGTTCTGCACAATCCAGGGTAATGTGACAACAACTGGGAATGAGAAAATCTGTCCTCAAAGAGGAATGTGGCAACTCGAACAATAACTTTGCACTGGGAGGAGGAGTACAAATGTGAATCTCCAGGTTTGTTTAGACAAGGAAATGTGACGGTGGTTAGGTCAGATCAGGAGGAAATGTGCAAGATAACTCCACCTACTTTCCATGGCCCATATCTTTAGTGCAAGAATAGTTCTCTTTTTACATCAGGAAAGTGAGCTCAAGCTAGCTAACTCCATGGCAACCATAGTGATGAGGCCCAGGTAGATTTTATCTCAATGTAACTGGTTGAAGACACCCCCTATCTCCCTCACCTGGGGTGACGGACATTCCTGGTAGAAAGGACATCCACTCCCATGACTCGCAGGACAATGGAGTTGATAGAAAGGATCACAGGATAACCCCAAAGACAGGTGAGCTTCAAAACTGGGCAACTCATGTGTGGGAGCTGAGGGACCACAATGTGCAAAAGATGCAAATACCTTAATAGTCACTATCTGGGAACTGTCAAAAGAATTCAAGGAAAAAAAAATCTTCTGACAGCTCTAGAGAAGGTTTTTATGAAGTTTATCTCCTTTACGGATTCTCTGATGTTTAGAAAGGCCTGAGCTATGAGTGAAGCTTTTCCCACACTCGCAGCATTCATAGGGTCTCTGCCCTGTGTGGATTCTGTAATGTGTAATAAGGGTTGAGTTCCGAGAGAAGGTTTTCCCGCACTCACTGCATTCATAGGGTCTCTCTCCCGTGTGGACTCTCTGATGAGAGATAAGGGAGGAGAGGTGAGTGAAATGTTTCCCGCACTCACAGCATTCATAGGGTGTCTCTCCTGTGTGGATCCTCTGATGCACAGTAAGGTTTGAGCTCTGAGAGAAGCTTTTCCCACACTCACAACATTCGTAGGGTCGCTCTCCCGTGTGCATTGTCTGATGAGAGATAAGGGCTGATCTCTGAGTGACGCTTATCCCGCACTTGCAGCATTTGTAGGGTCGCTCTCCCGTGGGGATTCTCTGATGAGAGATAAGGGTATATCTCTGAGTGAAACTTTTCCCGCACTCACAGCATTCATAGGGTTTGTCTCCTCTGTGTATTTGCTGATGCCTACTAAGGGCTGAGGTACGATTGAAGCTTTTCCCACACTCACAGCATTTGTAGGGTCTCTCTTTCGTGTGGATTATCTCATGTCGAATAAGGGCTGAGCGGTAATGGAAGTTTTTCCCACACTCACTGCATGTCGTCTCTCTCTTTTCCCTGAGGATTTTCTCCTGGGATGTAGTTTCCGTGAGGTCCCTGTGAGTTCCCTGACAATCAATGGGTTCATCCACTCTCTCCTCTGAGTGGCTTCCCTGCTCTCTCTCTGGTCTGGGGTAACTTTCACCAGCTTTTCCCTGCTCACGGGGGCGGGACACACTCCCTTTGGCTCTTCGCAGTAATTCCCCATTCGCTTCGACGAGCTCAGCATCTTCCTGGGGAGGATTCTGCTCCTCGCTCTCCATCACCACCCCATCACCTGCTAGAAGGGAGGAGAAATCTCAGAATGGGGGATGGAGAGGCAGAGAACAAACCCAAGTAAGTGCTGAGGACACAGAAAATAAAAATCGGGGACTGAATTCCCCCAAACTCATCCCCATAGAGGACAGTGGAGGGGATCAATTCTGCTCCACACCCAGGACCAGCCTTTAGGGGGGGCCGTACGGGTGCCCCACCCAAGGGGGTGCCGGGCGCAGGGTTTGGATTCCTGCCTGACCTGCTGCCGCTGGGCTGATGAAAGTGGCATGGAAGGCAGATAAGCAGCAGCGTGGGGGAGTGGGAGAGAGCCGAGCTGCAGGGGGCGACCAGCCGTCAGAGCCAGGTGACTGCTCCGGAGCGGAGGGGCCCCTCCTCCGCCCTGCTCCACGTGTGCAGCTGCTGCTGTTCCTGGCCCCCCACCCCCCGTTCACCCCCAGAGTCGCCCCGTCCACTCCCGACTGGGAGCATCCTCCTGACTGCTCTGCAGGGGGGAGGTGCTGATTGATGGCGGGGTGTCCCCTCCCCCCCAACCGGGTACCCGATTTCCACTGAGCTGGGGTGACAGGACAGGGGGGAATCTGCGTGTGCTGCTGCCTCTCTGGGGCCGGAGCTGCGGGCAGCTGCTTGTGTCTGAACAAGCCTAGTTCAGGCTCCTGACCCTGAGAGCTTTCTTAAAGAGACAGTGCGCTCACTCACTCAGGCGCACACACACACAGTCCTTCACACACTCCCCTCAACACACACACACACACCCCAGGGCTCCCTGCATCCAAGTCACTTGCCCCCCGGGCTGAGCTGAGACATCTGGAGCAGCTGCTCTCCTGCCCTCCCCTTACACAGCCTGCAGGGAAAGTGACCTGGGTGCAGGAAGCCCTGACGTGGCTCCTTACTCCCCTCTCCCAGCCCCCCAGGGCTGCGTGGGGCGGGGGAGCAGCAGTCCAGTGGGGGAGCGAGCAGCAATGCCAGCTGCTTTGTGCATCCAGGTCAGGTTCCCCACTTGGGTGCAGGAGGATGCAGGGGTTAGGGGCAAACGGGGCACAGTGCAGGGGCTGGGGGCTCAGGAGGGGCAGGGGTTGGGATGCGGGGGGCAGAAGTTAGGGTTGAAGGGGGTGTAGGGATTAGGGGTGCAGGAGGGGGAGAAGGCATTTGGGGCAAAGGGGGCACAGTGCAGGGGCTGGGGGCTCAGGAAGGGGCAGGTGTTGAGGTGCAGGGGGCAGGGTTTGGGGTGAAGGGGGTATGCACCATGCAGGGGTTCAGGGTGCAGGAGGGAGGTGCAGGGGGCACAGTCCTGGGATTAGGGGCACATGAGAGAGGGGAAGGGGTTGGGGTGAAAGGGCACAGTGCAGGGCTTAGGGGCACAGGAGGGAGCAGGGGTTGGGAGGGGCTGGAGGGGGCAGAAGTTAGGAGTGAAGGGGGAGCAGGTATTTGGAGCCAAGGGGGCACAGTGCAGGGGCTGGGGGGAAGGGAGGGTGAGGAGCCTGGGGAGCCCATGGGGGACAGAGGGAAGGGGGAGTGCCACGCCCATGGGAGCCAGGGGCACCAAAATGCAAGTTTGCCCAGGGTGCCATGTCCCCAAGGCCGGTCCTGCTCACATCCCATCCCGACACTCAGTAGGAAGGGAGGGAGCTCCAGCCAAGCTGTCAGTCATCATCTGTAGGAAGCCAGGAGTGAGATCTGCTGGGGACCGTCCTGAGCTCACAGAGTCTGTGTGGTGAATCCCAGCCGGTTCTCTCAGGCACTGACAGTTTCTGGGTTGATTTCATGTTTACTCACCTGTCCAGGGACTTCTCAGGATCCCATTTTCCTCTGAACTCTGGAGATCCAGGACCCACGGCTCTTCTCCTCCTTCCAGCTGGGAGATCACGTAGGGTTTGGAAACTGGAAACCCTGCTCAAGGGAAAGAAAACAAGGGAGGCAGGAGGGTACTTTGCCTGTGGGATTGTTGTGCATGAGAGTGTGAGAAACTGACATGCAAGTTTCAAGGTTGAGGCTACTTCTTATCTGCTGGTAGGCAGTAAACAGGATAATAAGTTAGAAAGTGGGACAGGATGATATTTACCCTATGGGGTTACAGCTGCGGCTGTGTAAATTTAATTAACCAATTAGCAATTGTTTGATTGCTTGCCATAATTGTATATAAGAGCATGCTGGAAATGAATAAAGAACTCTCTGCTTATGATCACATGGGTTGTCAGACTCTGTCCATGCTCTCCTGCGATGCAACAAATGGTGACCCCGACGTGATTGAATGAGGATAGTGTTGGTGGCCTGAACTGAAAAGAAGAAAAGGAGGCACACCTGAGTCTCAGTGTCGAGCGGCTAGGAGCCGCAGGGCATCCGAAAAGAGGGGCGCACCTGAGCTCAGTGTCGAGCGGCGGCCGCAGGGCGTCCGAAAAGAAGGGCGCACCTGAGTTCAGTGTCGAGCGGCTAGGAGCCGCAGGGCGTCCGAAGAGAGGGGCGCACCTGAGCTCAGTGTCGAGCGGCAAGCCGCAGGGCGTCTGAAAAGGGAGGCACACCCCAGCCCAGAGGTGAGCAGCTAACATGGGAACCGCTGCATCAGCGGAAGAAAGGACGGTGCATGAATATTTGATGCGCATCGCGGAGCGGCAGGGAGAGAAGCTCCCCTCTGATACGTTATCCCGTCTGCTGCGGTGGGGACGGAGAAGGGGACTTTCTGTTCAACCAAGTACAATTTTTTATAAAACTGTTTGGGAGCGGCTAGGCTCCGAGCTTTGGAAGTCGGTGGCTCAGGGCGATAAGGAGGCCTTCTCCCTGAGTCCAGTATGGAATAAGGCGAAGGAGATAGTAGAAACTCTCGTGGCCGAGGCAGGAGTGCAGGCGGCCCTTTCTGAGCTCTGCCGCCCAACGCCCGGAATGCCTTCTGTGTTGCCGGTTGGAGCCAGAGAGTTTTTCGGTGGTGAGGACACGGTGATACCTTTGGCTTCCAACCCCTACCCTATGGATGATGTTGCCCCTGCTACGGCCCCACTACCCTCCAATGTGGCTATCGGCCCCGACATGATTGATCCTGCTACGGTCCCGTTACCCCCCGATACACCCGAGCCTATGGAGACAGCCTTGCCGTATGCACACCCTCCAAAGCCATGCCGTGTCCACGGGGCCTGGGGGTGCCACGATTGCGGGGGGACAGAGGAGGCTCGGGTGGAACATGTGCCATCAAACCCATATCCCGATTTGACTACGTTTACTCAGTTTACTCAGTCTGATGCCTTCTATAAGGAGATGGAGCGCCAGGGTTGACAGCTGCAGCATATGTGTGACAAGTTGGACCAATTGGAAGGTTTTCCACCGGGATCATCGCGATCGCATCTTCACAAGTGCTTTCATTCGACTCGCCCCCCCGCCCCGCCTGGCCCCGGGGACCCTCCAACCGGGGACCCTCCGGACCCGGTACAGCGCTGGCATGGGGTTATAAGGGAAGCTATTCTTGAAGGCTTGACACCCGAGGCCTTTCCAGTGATTACGCCAGACCCTCGACATCCTAATCATCGACAGTGGGCTCCCTTGGACTGGAAGTTGATCCGTGAGGCGCAGAAATCGATTATGGCTTATGGACTAGATAATCCGTATGTACAGTCTCTCATTGAACAGGTGTTTGCTGGACAAGCAATGTGCCCATACGATGCGATTAAACTGGCTGATATGCTTCTTACGCCTACACAGAAACTGTTGTGGAAAGATGATTGGGCTAAGAGGGTTGACTTGGCTCTTGTCCGCAATTTGGATTTATCGGATGATGATCCTCGGCGCGTGGCCACTGCTGAGATGCTTTTGGGAGCCGGTCGCTTTGTTGACCCGCACTTGCAAGCTCGTCTTGAGCCCCGGATCCTGCAGCAATCACAGGAACTAGCTTTGGCTGCCTTTAAAGCGGTGCCCCAGATGGGAAAGCCGGTCCCTCCCTACGCTAAAATTACACAAGGCCCATCGGAACCGTATTCCACCTTTTTGGATCGCCTTCGAGAGGCTATTGATAGATCTCCCAATCTGACGCCAGAAGCCAGAACTGCAGTTGGGCTTGATCTTGCCACCCAGAATGCAAATCCCACTTGCCGCCGTATATTAGCCACCTTGCCCAAGACTGCGACCCTGATGGAAATGATTGAGGCATGTGGTAGGGCCGCTATGCTTGAGGAGACGGATAAGGCGGCAATTCATGCTAAGGCACAGGCCTCTACACTGGCCATGGCGTTACAACCCCTGCTCGGGCGACAGCGGGGGGCTAGAAGACCGACCCGGCCAGCCGGCCCCTGTTTTGGTTGTGGAAAATCCGGGCATTTCCGGCGCGACTGCCCTATGCAAACTGGGCAGCGGGCCTCTGATGTGTCACCTAAAGCCGCTACCGGCGCTTGTACACGATGTGATAAGTTTGGACATCGCGCCGTTGACTGTTGGTCGCCTTACAAGAAGGATGGAACACCGCTGCCGGGAAACGGATTTCAGAGCGCCCCTCGGAGGAGCGCGACGACACAAGTGCCTCCAACCAGCAACCCGGTTGCCTGGAACGCCTCACCGGAGCAACCCGTGGCAGTGCCGGAGTGGACTTGGCCACAGCGACAGATGTAGTTTTAGAGACTGACGAGGTTCAAGTTCTTCCTTCCAACATCGATGGTCCATTAGGATTTGGACTGAGTGCCCTTTTGATTGGCCGTTCGTTAACATCGAAACAAGGTATTTTTGTTTTGCCTGGCCTTATTGATGCCGACTATACGGGGAATATTGGGATAATGGTACGTGCCCTCTGTCCCCCTGTGACTATAACTGCTGGTACACGTCTTGCTCAGTTAATACCTTTCAAGGGATGTGTGCCCCGATCGACCCCGATTGACCGCGGGTCTCGAGGGTTTGGATCCACTGGCCCTCCCCACACTGCCTTTGCTATGGACATCACTTTGCGCAAGCCCACCCGAACTGCTCGGCTTCAGGGATCCGATGGGCGGCAGATCACTCAGGAAGCTTTAACTGGGGATGCAATGCAGAGTGGGGTAACTGAGGCGCCTGTGAAGACAGAGGTAGAAGATACTGTGTTTACCTTGGAATTAAAACACACTGAAGCGGTTGCAGCTGAGGCTCCCGTGCAGAATGATGTAGAAGATGCGCCATCTAACCTAGTATCAAAACAAACACTTCTACTGACTGCGACAAGTTCAAATGACAATCAGCGAGAGGAAACCAAGTTTGAGCTAATGACGGAAGTGGAAAAAGATTTGTTTTAATCTGGAAAATTAGAACTTGCAAGCGGTGATAAACTTTATTCAACTCCAGTGCAGCTGGAAGATATTGGCTCACCCATTCCTAGTACTGAAAGCTCTGAGGCTCAAAAAGCATCTGTGCCTGTTACAGCTGCAGCAATTGAAGAACAAATCATTGCAGAAATTGTAACATCTATGGAAACCTCAGCTGAAACTTTAAAGCCTTTAGAAGCAGTGCCTGAAAAACTATTTCCTAAACTAGTCCAAGATATTACCACTGCTCATTCGGGATTTGAGGCTGCAAACAGTAGGACTGAAGAAACTGCAACAGTGTCAGTATCAAAGATGACTGCTGCAATGGTGGATGGAATGACTGAGAAAGCAACAAGATTTACACAACCTGAGCCCCTGGAGGACAACTGCTTGTTAGCTGTGCCAGGATCCTTTTTGTTTGATCCTCCCTGAATAATTTAATTGATTGAGATAATTTTTGCTTTGCCTGAATGTATAGGATGATGTCCTGATAATTTCCCCCGTAGAAGTTGAACCACAACGGTGGTGGAAAAGAAGAAAAAACACTTACATCATTGATATTGCCAATGTCTAGAAATTCCTGACTAAAAGGACATTGAGAACTGACCCTGGTAAAGAAGCAAAGAATTGCACAATGGCAGGAAGAAATTTGGGACTCCTGCTAAAAAATGTGGTATTAATTGGATTTTGGGGTTTATTTTACAGGCTGCGCCCTGTGTTGTGGAATTTTTTTTTAGCATGTATTGCCCTCCCTAATTGGATTGTAAATGATATTACCCCCCCCCCCATTACTAACCCCTGTTTTTTAGAGCCTATTTGTTTTTTGTTTTTAGAGTTTTAGAAAACTCGGCCAAAAGGTTTGTTGAGTATTCTCAAAGGGGGGAGTTGTAGGTTACTAGGCATAAATCTAGGTAATTTGGGAGAATGGCTTTGAATTTATGTGACCCAAAGTACCTTTATGTAAAGTGCTTTTGTTAGCCTTTTTAGATTTTTGTAAATTTTGTGTTATGTGCTGATTATTGGTAGCTGTAAGATTGCTTGATATTAGATGTAGCCTATATTATAATAGATAGGTTGAATGCAGATGTTGTAATTAAAGTTATGCATAAAAATGTAGCCCCCATGGTGGGAAAGTATAGATAATTGCTCGCAGTAGAGATTAGAAGGGTGGGGGCTAGTTAAGAAGTACACCCTCCTAGCTAAATTGATAGTGAAATAAGTTGGTGTTCATGAAAGGAACGGTTTAGCAAGAGGAAATAAGGATCGGGCCCAGGCGGGTAGGCAACAGACAGAGAAGCTGAAGAGGAAAAAAGGATCGGGCCCAGGCGGCGGGCGACAGACAACAAGCTTGGAAAACTGGTTGATAACCTTGAGGGTGTAGTTGATAGAAAAGGTAATTAACTACAAGCGAGTAATGTTAGGCAGAGTAAAAAGTTAACTCTGTGATTGCTGGAGGGAATAGCAGTTGAATTTTGTAAAGATGCTAAAGAGAAAAGTTTTTGGTGTTTTTGAAATGTTTGTAAATGAATTTAGGCAAAGAAATTAGTTTGCAATTGCCTGGCCATAAATATTTTGTTGCATTAGTTGAAGATTGTATATTGTGCTATGTAATTGTAATTGTATTAGGCTAAGGGCATATAAGTGGTGATTTTTTTTTAGTGTTTAAAAGTAGAAGTTAATAGTAAGAATTTTTAAGCTGTGAATAGCTTTGAATTTAGAAGTAAGCCAGGATGCAATTGTATTACTGTAAATGATTTAATTGCTGAAGTGATTCCCCTGTTTTGCCTGAAATTAATAAGGACCATGCATTTATTATGAAGTTTAAATTTATGTTTTATGTTTGTTTGTGGTGTGTGTTTTCTGGCCAGAATTGCTGTGGTGTTGTTAAAATGTTTGTGGTTTATGTTGTGTTTTCTCTAGGACCCCCCCCTCCCTCAGTGTCAGTTTGATCACCTGACATATGAGGGATGAATTGGTAATAAAAATTTGTCACAAGATGGTGTGCAATAGAGTATGGGGGAACCCTGCAGAATTTACACCGTTTATTTGTTTTATTTTTGTTGATTTATGTTTGTTCTGTTTCATGTTGTTGGTGTTGTATGTTATGAATTGCATGGTTATAGGTGAGCCCTGTAGCATAAGATATATTATTTTTTTTTGTTTTGTTTTGTATGCCTTTTGCTATACAGTTTGGAGTAGTTTTTTGGATGTTTTTAATTTTTTTTGTGTATAAGAATAGGGGGGAGATGTTCGGTTGCATTTTCCCTATGCTGCCTTGGTGGAAAATTACAGCAGCGTGGTCACAAGAACAGAGGGATGAGATAAAGTTGTTCTGAAAAAGTAGGGAACTGCCAGAGCGAGGCAAATGCCAGGTGGCCTAACTGGGATCAGATAAGTTGCATGGGAAATGGGAAATCAGTAAGCAAGGTGGATTCCGGCGAAGTGGGACCGGCCTTGGCTGCGTCCTCGGGCGCGACAGCAGGCAGAACCCTCCTGGCCCCTTGGGCCACTTGCGTTACCTGGAGGAGGGATGTATAGGTAAAAGTAGGGCACTGCGGAAGATATTGTTACGGTTTAGTTAGGCAGCTGGTGTTTAGATTTGCTTTTAGTTTTGCTGTGTAATAGATTGTAGTAATGTGATGCTATGAGCTGGGAATGTTTTACTGTGCCTTCCCTTTTTTATTATGAGAAAAGGGGGGAGGTGTGGGATTGTTGTGCATGAGAGTGTGAGAAACTGACATGCAAGTTTCAAGGTTGAGGCTACTTCTTATCTGCTGGTAGGCAGTAAACAGGATAATAAGTTAGAAAGTGGGACAGGATGATATTTACCCTATGGGGTTACAGCTGCGGCTGTGTAAATTTAATTAACCAATTAGCAATTGTTTGATTGCTTGCCATAATTGTATATAAGAGCATGCTGGAAATGAATAAAGAACTCTCTGCTTATGATCACATGGGTTGTCAGACTCTGTCCATGCTCTCCTGCGATGCAACACTTTGCCCACCTCTGGTATAGATGGTGACTAAACAAACCTCTGCGAACCAGGAAATGAGAAGTTAATATAAACGCCCCCCCTCCAATGCAACCTTAACTTTGCCCCCAACCCTTAACCTGGCAAGAACCACTGAGGATGGTTCTGTGTGGGCCGTGCAAAGGTTAACAAAGTGCCACAGGGACTCAGGTGTTCAGCTCAATGCAGCAGTAACGGGATGAATTCTATGGTCTGTGGTATAAAGGACGTCAGAGTAGATGACCTAGTCACATCTGGCCTTCAAAGCTATGAACCTATCATCGATCTGAGGAAAGACTAAGAGAACGTGCCACTGTCTGTGCTGTGTTCACAGGTGGGAATCCCAGCATCTATCCGCATGCCTCCAGCTGTGTGCACGGGGCCAGCTGTAGCTGTGACTGGCTGACAGAGGGATGGGTTGGAGCAGCTGGGCAGAGCTGTGCCTGTGCTATGCAGAGAGGTGCATGTGAAACCTGGGGGGCCAATTCTGCCTCAGTTCTGTGCTGAGTGTTGTAGGCTTTGTCAGCAAAGGTGGCCAAGGGCGTGTTCTTGCCATGGGGGTTGTCAGCACCCTGGCGGCGTATGTTCGAGTGATCTGTGGGGCTTAGTGAGGGGTAAGTGAAGCAGTGACTCAAAAGGCAAACTCAGGCTGAGGGCAAAGAGGTGGTAACACTGACAGTCTCAGCTGGTCTGTGTGCAGGAGGTTCAGTACTGGAGAGCAGGCCGGGGGGAGGAAGCTTCTATCTGCTATGACGGAGACGAACCCGAATATTATCTTAGCAAAGAGAAGTCGTGAGACTTTCTGCTGTACTGCTCTGTTCCCAGAGCGCTCTGTAACCGGGGACGGGAGAGGGCTAGTGTGTGTCTCTCTGGCATGTTGGGGTGATGCTGAAACAGGGCAGAGCAGAGGTGGCATTGTGGGGGTGATGTGAACCTTAACTCTTCATTTCCCCTTCTAAGAAGGGAGGGGACGGGAATCCTTACCCAGCGAGGTCACATTCTCATAGTTCTCCTGCACGACGTCTCTGCAGAGGGCTCTCTGAGTGGGGTCCAGCAGAGCCCACTCTTCCCTGGTGAAATGCACAGCCATCTCCTCGAAGGTCACCGGCCCCTGAAAGAGCAAGAGTCCAACACCTGCTGCCCCACTAGTCATGGAGGAAAGGAACCAATCAAATGGAAGCTCTGAGACAGAGACAGTCAGCAGAGTCCTATCCCCACACTGCCGAGAAAGCTGGGGGGCACCACGGTGAGAGAACAAAGAGAGACCCCTTGTCTCTGCCAGCAGATCCATCACACCCCTAGGAGCCAGAGGCTGATCCAGCCCCATGGTAGGAACCCAACACCCTCCCCACTGCCAGCAGCTGGATGTGAGGGGCCAGGACATCTTCCCTACACCTCCCGGGTGGGTGCCCCCTTTCCATGTCACACCAGCCCCTGGCTCCCAGGCTGAGGGGTTCAGCACTGGAAGTCTGGTCAGTTTTCCCAGCCCCACCCAGGGGGTTGCTTTGTCTGTTTCCTGTTTCACAAATTAGGGAATTTTCTCCCCCAACACCCAAGCGTTTGTTCTGAGGATCTAGGCCCACGTTGAACAAGTCCCAGGAGGTTTGTCACACTCTGTCCCCTCCCTCTCCTCACCCAGCGAATTCCCTGCCCCTCCAGCCCTAACTCCCCAGAAGTTGCTTTACTGCCCCTCCCCCTCCAGCAGGAACCCACCAGCCACCCCCCAATAACCCGACCTGAGCTGGCTTCACCGCAGCCAGAGCAGCCCCCGCCCGGCCCGGAGGGGTTAATGTCAGGCTCCCCCCCGCACAGACCCCGCTGGGGAAGCAGCAGCTGCTCAGCTCCCAGCTCCCCATGGAGGCAGCAGCGTCTGGTCTCTCGGGAGCTGTCGGGGGCTGATGCTCCCGGTTCTGTGCGCTCCCCGCTCCTGCCTCCTTCCTCCCGCCCCCCCCCCCGCTCCGGCTGCTCCAGCCCCTTCCCGTGCCCCATGGCCGGGGGCAGCGCGGTGGGGCCCGGGGCCGGGGACACGCGTGGGGCGGACACGCTCCTGCTGGGCGGGGTCGGGGTCGGGGTCGGGGCCGGGGGCTGTTCCGGGCCGGTTATTACGTGGGGGTCACGAGCCCCTCCGGCTCTGCCGCTCCCCGGGAACAGACGGGGGGGGGGCTGAGAGGCACCGGCTGGGAGAGGGGGCGGGGCCGGGGGGAAGGATGAGCGGTGGGGGGAGGGTCAGGCTGGCTCCGGGGATCTCCCTTCCCTGGGCTGGGGAGGGCGGAAGCGCCCCCGGGGCAGGCTGGGAGATGTAGTTCCTCACGCTCCCTGGACCGGACGTGACGTTGGCGAGGGAGGCGGGGCCGGACTGCGAACTCGCGCGTGGCCGTTGGCGCCTCTCCCGGAGCCAGAGAAGAGTTTTGTGTCTCCCGGCTCTGGGCATGCGCAGATCGGGGGCGGGGCGGAGTGTGATCAGCTGCTGGGTGAGCGCCGCGCGCTGCTGCATTGTGAGCTGGGAGCCCGGGCGGGGCAGCCGGGGGGGGGGGTCCCGGGGCCCATTGACCCCCCCCCGGGGGGGCTGGGAAGGGGGCGGGGGGGGGAAGTGTCGGTGCAGCCCGGACATGGCCGGGGGGGAGGAGCCGGTGACCCCCGAGGAGCGGGGAGAGAAAGGGGGGGGCTGAGATCCCCTCTGATTTACCGCTGCCCCCCCCGTGGGGACCCCCGCCCCCCCCGCCCTGCCCCCTTTCTCCCTAGAGAGCCACGAGCAGCCCCCAGGGTGACCCCCCCCGCCCCAACCCCTGAGAAGTTCCCTGTCCCCCCCCCCCCCGATTGTGCCCCATTTTCTCTCCCCTTCGCCAATGGCCAGTTCAGAGCTCGGGTTTGGGGAGTTTCCCCCCATTTTCCCTGCAGGGATTTGTCCTTGTGCGGGTGGGAAATGGTTCCCCCGAGGGATTCCTGAGCTGGGCAGAGGCTGGGGGGCCCTGAGACAGGGACACCTCTGGGCTGGGCTGGGCTGGTGGGGGGGGGGGGCTCTCTCTGCTGGCAACAGGGCCTGGGAAGGCCCAGGAAGGGGGGGGAGGAACAAGTGTCCCCCATGGAGACGGCCCAGCCCCAGGTTTCCCAATCCAGCTACTGCCCCCTCCCCCACCTTGCCCAACCCAGCAGCCCCCCCTCCCCCCCCCCGTCACATTCCCAGACCCCACAGCCAGTGACTTTCTCAGTCACAGCCAGCGACCTTCTGACTCCAGCCCCACTCCTTTCCCGGTCAAAGCCACATCACCCAGGGCTCCCTGCCGGCCATGGGAATGTGAGGCAAGAAGAATCCGTCCCATTCTGCTGTTGATTCAATATCGCTGTATAATCGCCTCAAATTTCCCCTCTTTTCTCTTGAGTGGTTGAATGGTGACACAAAATCTCCCCACCTGTTGATGCTTGTCCCTTATATTGGCAAATATTTAGTTTGTGCCCCATTTTCTCCTCCGTTCTGAAATACTGATATCGAATGTTCAAAAATCTTCCCCCTTTTCTCCCCAGGTGTGTGACTGAGATCAGGGCTCTTATCACACTGAGCGTGGCCCTGTTCTGCCAGGTGCTGCAGAGACCCCAACTGAGATCTGGGCCCTGTTCTGCCAGGCGCTGCAGAGACCCCACGTGAGATCAGACCCCACTGTTGTGCCAGGTAAAACTGAGACCTGGACCAAGATCATGGCCCCCCTTGTGCCGGGCAGCGAACGACTGCGACCCAAACCGCTGCCTCCATTGTGCTGGGCACTTCAGAGACCTCGACTGAGATCTGTGTCCCCGCTGGGCCTGGCCCTGCACTGACCCCGACCCAGATCACACCCCACCACTGTAATGGGCACTGCACAGACCCTGACAGAGATCCTGGCCCCACATTTTACCAGATGCTCCAGGGACCCCGAACAAAATCCGGGATCCTGTAATGCCGGGAGTTGCAGAGCCCCCAGCTGAGGTCCACCCCCCTGTTGGTCAGGACTCTGCACAGACACCGACCAAGATCAGGGTCCCCATTGTGACAGGTGCTGAACAGACAGCCAGGGTATCTCTACCCTGCCATTAACCACCCCCCCACCCCCCCAGCTGGCCCGTGGCAGCTGCCTCAGGCTCACAGGGCTCAGGCGAAGGGGCTGGTTAATTGGCGGGTAGATGTCTGGGCTCGGGCTGGAGCCAGGCAGTAGGACCCTGCGAGGTGGGAGGGTGCCAGACCTTGGGCTGCAGCCCCAGCCGGAACATGGACACCACCATTAAACAGCCCCACAGCCTGAGCCGTGTGCGCCCAAGTCAGCGGGCACGGGCCAGCCGCCGGTGTCTGACTGCAGTGTAGACGTCCCCACAGGGACAGAGAGGCCTTGCCACAGAAAGCTCAGAGGCTAAATAGGCCAATGGTGGGAGGCGAGTCTCCATTTTACAGATGGGGAAACTGAAGCTCCAAGAGCTGAAGTAATTTGTTCAAGTTTCCATGGAGAATTTGGGGCAAAACTGGGAACTGAACCCAGATTGTTTGAATTCTTGCCTCTCCCCTTAACCCTAAGCCCAGCGTGTGTGTGTACAGCTTGTTTGGGGCTGTGTCTGCCTTGCATTGGCTTCCAAGGGAGGCTGTGGCATTTCCTTCACTGGAGGTTTCTAAGACCAGGTTAGAGATACACCGGTCTGGGAATGTCTAGGGATACTTGGTCCTGCCTCAGCACAGGGGGCTGGAGTAGACGCCTTCTCAAGATTCCTTCCAGGCCTACACTGAAATATTTCTGTTTTGTGCTGTGCCCTGTTCTATGCTGAGCTGTTTTGCATGGTGCCGTTTGGAACTGTGATCGCACCATGTTGTGTAGCAGTTTTATGGTGCATTGTTTTGCCTCAGCTTGTTTGGTGCCTGTGCTGTGTTGGTTTGAGTTGAGCTATTTTCCATTGTGTACTTTTGTCCTAGGAGGTCGTCGTTTGCATTGTGTTGCTTTCTTTTCCTTTGTATTGTCATTCTATGCTGTGGAGTGCAGGTTGTGTTTTTTCCCCCCTGAATTGCCTGACATTATGTTGTGGTGGGTTTTATTCTGTATGTTGGGTTTTTATATGTATATATTGCATCGCATCCTAGATATGTAGGGCTAGATAAGACCTCAAGATGTCATCAAGTCCAGCTCTCTCTGCCGAGGCAGGACCAAGTCTCTGTAGATTATCTCTGACAGAGCTTTGTCCTACTTGTTCTTAAAAACTTCCAGGGAAAGAGACTCCCCAGCCCCCCTTGTAAGACTATTCCAGAGCTCAACTGCCTTAGCTCTGGGGACACCCACACAGAGTTTAGTGGTGAGCAGCTCTGCAGAGAGAGGAGACCCCAGTGAGTGGACAGCTGGGTAAAGAGACTGAAGTTGGGAGGAGAAAAATTGACGTGTCCGAGGTCACCCAGGCTGTCCGTGACAGAGCTAGAAATAGATCCGAGTTCTAGTGCCACCGTACTGCTGTTTTGGGCACTGAAGGTCTCTGTCACACTGGTGTTTTAGGCACTGGTGCAAACCCTTAGTACAGACAGAATTTACACTAGTACACTCTGATTGGTACTGGTGCACCATGTCCCAGTTTGAAGGTTTGAGGTGGGGGTGGGGGGAAGTGACCTCACAGAGGCCTGGGGCTGGCTGAACAGTGCAGCTGGGAAGGGAGGGGCAGCAGTGAGCGCTGGAGGTATGAGCCAGGAGCACAGCCCCACAGGGCTGGACACTGACTTCTCCTGACCCAGGGGAGACTCCCCCAGCGAGGTGGTTTGTCCATGGATGCACAGGCTGTCTTGGCAGGGCAGCTCAGCTGCAGTCCCTGCACACCTCTTCCTGCAGCCTAATCCAGTGTGCTCGGGGGACCTTCCCAAGCTGCGGGTGACGGGGCTCTGGAGCTAACAGGGTCTGTTCCTGGCTCTGTCACAGACCTGTTTAGTGACCGTGGGGAAGTCACAGCCCCGCTCTCTGTAACGCTGTCTCCAGTGACTCGAGAGCACGAGCACCAGCCTTGGGCAGACTGGTAAGAAGCAGGGAACAAACCCCAAATTGGGTGTGAGGTCTGTATGGAGATTTCACCAACCTAGAATCCAGTGTAAACACTTCAGGCTCTGTAACAGCATTAACATGGAACCACAGACAGTCCCCTTGGGTGATCCCATATATCTTTCTGAGCTCCCCCCCACCCCCCGCCCCATACACACATGCTATAAAAACTCCACTGCCCATGTGGGCCACAATAACTGGTTTTCTGCATATAAAAGCCAGGGCTGGCATTAGGGGCAGCAAGCAGGGCAACTGCCTGCGGCCCCACGCCACAGGGGCCCCCACAAAGCTACATTGCTTAGACTTTGGCTTCAGCCCTGGTGGTGGGGCTCAGGGCCCTGGACTTCAGCCCCATGCGCTGGGACTTCAGCTTTCTGCCCTGGGCCTCAGCGAGTCTAATGCCGGCCTTGCTTGGCAGCCCCCTGAAAGCTGCTCACGGCCCCCCAGGGGGCCCCAGACCCCTGGTTGAGAACCCCTGCCTTACCCCACGAATCACAGCAATGTTCAAGTTACTGCCAGTCCCGAAGGACCAGTCACTTCCTTAGGTCAATTGAATCTTAGATCTCCAACAAAGACAACACTTGTAGCCAGTCCTGTCATAACCTGTATTAAGACTTGTTTAAAAGGAAAGGAGAGTTGTTTACAAAGTTAAAGCAGGTAATCCTATAGATGCAGACGAGTTGTGGTCTTAAATATCAAAGGTAATAGAAGCTTCTATAATAAGCAAGCTCTACATATTCTTTAGGACTAACCCCGGCTAAGCAGCTGGGGATCTCTTGCTTATGCCTAGAAACTTTGCCCCCCAGAGTCCAAGCAGCATACAGATCATCAGTTCCTTCTGCATGGGGTTTTATATCCCCTTCCTACCATGTGATCTGTCCTGGAAACTCAGCTAATGGGAAATCAAGAGCACAACAACAGTTTTTTGTGTCTTCGTTAACGTCCCATAATAGTCTCTCTGATGTTGATGGGCCTTTCCTGCCAGGCAGGGTGCAATGCATTCTGTTGCCAATCAGCACTTTGCACAGGTAAAGTCTCTCTCCTGTCTGATGATTTACAGAGTCACAGAGGGTCACAATGCAACTAGTCAGATGTTAACCCAGGCAGCAACTCACAAGCATTCAATGAAGTCTGAACACTAAACACATTCTTATGTTCACAGTCTGTCTGAGGAGTATCTACTCATTTGGACTCGCTGGGGAGCCACAGAAAGAAACAAGATGTGCTGAGGCAAGAAGGCCCAGTCTCAGTGCCCCCGGGGTCACACTTCCCAAAAGCTAAAACTAGGCCCAGCCCATGAAAGGGGCACTCCCAGGAGAGACTGTATAAAGGCTGGAGCATCCAACAACTTAGTTAACCTGAGAGAGCTGCCTTGGGGACAGTGACAGGGAGAATCCCCAGAGTGACTCCTTTGATTCTGCTCATCTCTGGCCTTTGGTTCATGGAATCACAGAACTGGAAGGGACCTCGAGAGGTAGCTAGTCCAGTCCCCTGCCCTCAAGGCAGGACGAAGTATTATCTAGACCAGGAGTGGCCAACCTGAGCCTGAGAAGGAGCCAGAGTTTACCAATGTACATTGCCAAAGAATCACAGTAATACGTCAGCAGCCCCCCATCAGCTCCCACCCCCTGCTCCCAGTGCCTCCCACCCATGGGAAGCCACACTAATCAGCACCTCCCCCTCCCTCCTCGCACCTCCCGATCAGCTGTTCACGCTATGCAAGACACTCGGGGGTGGGGGGGGAAATGGAGCGAGGGCACTGCAGGCTCAGGGAAGGGGTGGACTGGGGGCAGGGCCTGTAGCTGAGTAGTGAGCACACCCAGCACACTGGAAAGTTGGTGCCTGTAGCTCCAACCCCGGAGTTGGTGCCTATACAAGGAGCCACATATTAAATTGTAAAGAGCCACATGTTGGCCACCCCTGATCTAGCCCATCCCTGAGAGGTGTTTGTCCAGCCTGCTCTTAAAAATCCCCAACGATGGAGATTCCACAACCTCCCTAGGCAATTTATTCCAGTGCTTAACCACCCGGACAGTTTGGGAGTTTTTCCTAATGTCCAACCTAAACCTTCCTTGCTGCAATTTAAGCCCATTGCTTTTTGTCCTGTCCTCAGAGGTTAAGAAGAACAATGTTTCTCCTTCCTCCTTGAAACGAACTTTTACGTACTTGAAAGCTGATCATATCTTCTCCAGACTAAACAAACACAATTTTTTCAGTTTTCCCTCATAGGTCATGTTCTCTAGACCTTTAAGCATTTTTGTTGCTCTTCTCTGGACTTTCTCCAATTTGTCCCCATCTTTCCTGAAATGTGGCACCCAGAACTGGACACACTATTCCAGTTGAGGCCTAATCAGTGCGGAGTAGAGCGGAAGAATTACTACTTGTGTCTTGCTTACAATACTCCTGCTAATACATCTCAGAATTATACTTGCTTTTTTTTGCAACAGTGTAACACTGTTGACTCATATTTAGCTTGTGATCCACTGTGACTCCCAGATCCGTTTCTGCAGTGCTCCTTCCTGGGCAGTCATTTCCTGTCTTGTATGTGTGGAGCTGATTGTTCCTTCCTAAGCGGAGTACTTTGGATTTGTCCTTATTGAATTTCATCCTATTTACTTCAGACCATTTCTCCAGTTTGTCCAGATGATTTTGAATTTTAATTCTATCCTCCAAAGCACTTGCAACCCATCCCAGCTTGGTATCGCCCACAAACTTGATAAGTTTAACAGAGACACTCTGCTGCTGGGAGGGTGTCACCCTGTCTCGGAGGGTTACACCCTGGTGGGAGGGGGCTAGGCCTGTACTGGGATAAGGTCACTCTGTGCTTCACAGTGTGGCAGAACCTAGAATGTCCATTAGCAGGGGAAAATCCTGGGGGGAATCGACATGTGGAAAGGACAGAAACCCTGTCTGAATTCTCTCACATTGCCCTTCTCACCCTGGCAGGCTACAGAATAACATCCACGTTTCGCCCCAAATCATCTCCTCCTCCCAGGGGGAAGGAAATGGCTGCAATGGAGCTGGCTCAGGTAAGGGATTATCAGAGAGCTGGTGGTGGGTTCTGCTTGGAGGGAGAGGAGCAGTAAATGTACAGGAGGGTGGGAGGCAGGAACTATCTAGGGTATGGAATGGGAGGGGACAGGATGTGACAAACCTGCTGAGACTTGTGTACTCTAGGGTGTGATGGGTTGTCACCCCGGGGTGCAGTCTGGGGGGCTTCTGGGAACCGCTGTGCCCTCTAACCCTCAAGCTGGGCTGGCCCTTCTCACACTGCTTTGCTGGAGATTCAGCCAGCCTCTCCAGGCCCTGTTATCACCCAACACGACAGCAGGTGGCGCCATGCAGCCAACTGAGCTACCTGAGTGTTTTACCTAAGCCACTCAAGGACAGATAGAAGACAAAAGCCAATTTCCCAGCCGTAAGTGGTAGCAAACAGATCAAAGCAGATTACTTAAATAACCAAAAACTCAAACTAAGCCTAACATACTATCTAGGTAAAATTTGAATTAGCAATTTCTCACCCTGACTGATGATAGAAGCAGTCCACCAAGTTTCCATACACAAGCTAGAAATCCCTTTACCCTGGGACCAACACTTTCCCCCAGTTCAGTCTTTGTTCTCAGGTGTTTCCAGGAGTTTTCTTGTGTGGGGAATGAGGCCAAGAGATGACGTCACACCCCACCTTATGCAGCTTTTCCATATGGCAGGAACCATTTGTTCCAAACTCAATTCCCAGTCCAGTTTGTGGAAAAATAGAGGTACCAAAATGGAGTTTAGTGTCATGTGGTCTGGTCACAGGCCCTACCATGGCCTGCTGAGTCATAGTAGCCATGACTCATAGGCTGGCTGAAACATTCCCAGGAAGGCTAAGCTCTTCCATGGTCCATTGTCTTTGTTGATGAGCCATGAACACTGTCTGGCTTCTTTGTTGTACCTGAAAGGCTCGTTGTGGATGTTACCCAGAGTAAGCACATTTGAAATACAGATATAGAGTCAATATCCATAACTTCAGATACGAATATGAAACATGCACACAAATAGGACAATCATATTCAGCAAATCATAACTTTTCCAATGACACTGAACATGACGCATCTTGCACAAAATGCATCATAATTATGTCCTAATCATTTGATAATCATACCACTATGCTGAATGTGGGGTGTAGTGTCAGGGCCTAATTTCAAGGCACAGGTGTTGTGAATGGAACTTCCCCTCTTTGTTGAACAGGAAATAACCCTCTAGCCAGGGCTGGGAAAACTTCCCAGACTCCCAGTGCTGGAGCCTGAACCTACTGACACTTCATTAGTTACCACCAACCCCGATCTTTGTGGCAACTGCAAACGTTATCGGTGATGATTTTATATTCTCTTCCAGGTCATGGATAAGAATGTTAAATAGCACAGGGCCAAGAACCAATCCTTGTGGGAACCCCCTAGAAAGAAATCCACTTGACCATGGTTCCCTATTTACAATCATAGTTTTTAATATATTTAATGTATGCCGTGTTTATTTTGTATCTTTCTAGTTTTCTAGTCAAAATGTTGTGCTGAACCAAGTCATATGCCTTACAGAAGTTTAGGTATATTACATCAATACTATTAGTTGCAACCAAACTTTTGATCTCATCCAATAAGGATATCCAGTTAGTTTGGTTGGATCTGTTGTCTCTGAATCTTTGTTAATTGGTACTAATTATACTACCCTCCTTTCATTCTTTATTAATTAAATCCATATTCGCTGCTCCATTATCTTGCCCAGTATCAGACTAACACTCTTGTAATTAGCTGGGTCATCTCTTTTACACTTTTAAAATATTGGCACAGCATTAGCTTTAGTCCAGTCTTCTGGAATTTCCCCAGTGTTCCAAGTCCTAATTATAATCACCATTAACAGTCCACTACACTCCTCCACCAGGTCTTTCAAAACTCGTGGATACAAGTTATCTGGACCTGCTTATTTAAACATGTCTAACTGTAATAGCTGCTGTTCAACATCCTCGTGAGTTATTGTTGGAATGGAAAGACTGTCGTCGTCAACGTCTTATATGACTTACATCATCCGTTTTTCTCCAAATCCAGGAGAGAAATATTTATTTAACACTTTTACCTCTTCTACATTATTTTTGATAATTCTGCCATTTCCATGTAGTAATTTGCCACTTCCATTGTTAGGATTAATTTTGTACTTAATATACTTTTAAAAAACTTCCTTCTTGTTTCATTAATTGGTCATTTATTTCTGATAGCTTCCCTTGCTAACTTTCTACAATTCTGACCTATTCTTTACTATTGACTTCCCCTTTCTTCCATATATTTTATTTGGAGAGTGTTGGGATTCCTACCAGGGAGCCACCAGCAGGGTCCAGAGACAGCCTCATCTCCTATATTAAGCTCTGGCTAGTAGGTATGTGATAAACGTGAAGACCCTGCCTCCGTCTGTCAGCTGGGAGACACAGAGGTTCTCTCTTTCCACCCTCTGATGCCTCCTGGCTGCTCTAGACAAGGTGAGGTGGGACTCTGTTAACATGTGCCTCCCGGAGCTTCCATTTACCTGGTGCTGCTGTTCTGTGAATAATGGGACTGTGAGTGGAGCAGCAGGTACTGAATGTTGGACTCTTGCTCTTTCAGGGGCCGGTGACCTTCGAGGAGGTGGCTGTGTATTTCACCAGAGAGGAATGGGCTCTGCTGGACCCCGCTCAGAGAGCCCTCTACAGGGGTGTCATGCAGGAGAACTATGAGACGGTGACCTCGCTGGGTAAGGAGTCCTGTCCCCTGGGTTATTAGAAGCTGTGGGGTCTCTAAAGAACCCGAGTAGTGATAACTTTATACCTTTATTTGTCATACAAGTTTTGACAAGTTTCCTTGCCCCCCCCTTTTTTGCCTTATCTCCCACCCACTAGTATCATTTTGGACATGTGCCTTTTTAGTGCCATCAGTCATTTTAAAATTGAATTTAATGTATCCTTATTGGATACATTAATAACTGTAGCTTTCATGCCTTTTCCTCATTTTAAGAGGAAAATATACCTCCTGTAGAATTCTAAATTGAGTAAATGTATGACTCATGCATGGCTTGTGTGACAGTCAGATGAGCTCCTCTTTCGATAGGAGAGCGTATAATGTTGCCATTCAGGACCCCACGGGTGAAGGGAGAACAGAGCTATGGGAGGGGAGGAGAAGGGGGGAGTAGATAATTCTGGGGTGCCAGGACATGGGGAGGGTGTGTGCAGGGTTAGAGCTAAGAAGCAGCAGGGAGGGACGAGGTAGTGAGAGGTGAAGAGGGAACACAAGAATCTCCCAAGGTGCCGGCAGGTGGTGCCGGCTGAGAGTAATGGGAAGAAGTGGAGAGGAGTGTGGAGGAAGGGCACCGAGGAAGTGGCTCAGTCTCAGGTGTTGAAACTAAGTGGCCTGTCCTTGTGGAAGAGTGGGACCCCTTGGGTGTCTAGTGCACTCAAGAGGCACCTCCCAAGGACTGTTTAAAAGCCAGGGCATTGCAGAGATCCTATGGATCCATGACAGTGTGCCAGAGGTTAAGCCTTATGGGGAAAAGATATAAAACAAGAAAAGGATCTAAATGCGTGTTTACCATCGCTCCCTCTCAGTCTTCAGGGGAATCCCTGGTCCGTTCCAAAGTGTATTAAAACCTTCCTTAAAGGCTCACCTCTTGGTTATCAGGTCATGTCCATTTGTTAGAGGGTTTTCCCTTCACCCTCCCACTTCCCTGGTTCTTGTCACGCAGACAGCAAGCAGCGAAAGACCAGAAGTCTGAAGCACAGATAATGCGATGTTTATTGGGGTTATTTCCAAGCAAGCATATTCCACTGCCCTAATGAACTTACACCTAGAAAAATTAATTATGCAGCAGACAGAAACAATTAGAGAACCAGACTGATTAACAAGGTAAAAGTGGTGGCCATAAAGATAAAACAATACAAAAATGAGGGTTTCAGAACCACAACCATTGAGAAGTGATTTCTTGCCAGACAGGCTGCTGTCAGACTAAGTTTTCATTAACCATCTTAAGATCTATTTCTTTATCTGGTGGTGATGGGCGCTATCAGGACAGGATCATCTTCCTAACAGCCCAATAGCACCTTATTTCAGTGTGACTGGTTTGGGATGTGAGGATGTGACCCTTCGCTTCCCAGCTTATGGCTGCCCCTGCTGCTTAGCCAAAGGCCTTAGCCTAAGAACAAGGCCTCAGACTGTCACAGTGAGAGAAGGCCCAGACACAGGCAGACTGAGATTTTGATTCTTAGCTAGTTACAGGGGTATAAAGACAAAGTGATAAAAATACCCCTAAGTTCTTAAAGTCTAGGCTTTACAGGCAGGCCTGAATATGTCTATTCTAACAGTGGGTTCTAGCCCTTCCCCTATTCTGTGTCTGTCTTGTGTATTTAGATCAGGGGTCGGGAACCTTTCAGAAGTGCTGTGCCGAGTCTTCATTTATTCACTCTAATTTAAGGTTCCGTGTGCCAGTAACACATTTTAATGTTTTTAGAAGGTCTCTTTCTATAAGTCTATAATATAGAACTAAACTATTGTTGTATGTAAAATAAATAAGGTTTTTAAAATGTCTAAGAAGCTTAATTTAAAAGTAAATTAAAATGCAGAGCCCCCCCCTCGGACCAGGGGCCAGGACCCAGGCAGTGTGAGTGCCACTGAAAATCAGCTCGCTGCCGCAGGTTTCCTACCCCTGATTTAGATTGTAAATTCTTCAGGGCATGGGCCATCTACTATTCTCTGTTTGTACTTTGCCTAGCACAATGGGAACCCACTGTTAGTTGGTCCTTAGGCACTAAGGTAGTGAATATGATTTGTTATAATAGTAACTCTCCTGCCACTTTGAGCCAAGGAAGATGGCCTTGGGATGCGTAGCCTTATTTGGGGTGTGTTAGTAATGTTGATTTGATTTATCAACTTAATTTAATGTGTATTGTAATTATTTTAATTAATTAATAATAATACTTAATCATTTATATTAATTAATATGAGTTTAGGCTCGCCAATTTGTTTGATCAGAAGATAAAAGTTCGTGTTTCGAATCAGGTTCCACAGAATTGATAAAGGGACCTTCGAGGGTATGACAGGAAGCTCACACGGAGACAGATATAGTCATAAAGACTTTTTATTAAACTCAATGAAATAGTAAGTAAATTGTAAAACAGGTAGAATTACAGAGTTACAATTGTATTACTGTTATTCAGGAGATACATATGATGATACAATATTATGTGCTGCAAACTTTGGTTAATATTCACACCCTGTTTTGATAAACTGGCGTTGGCCTCACCTCTGGCAGTTCTGGTTTCACAGCTCTTGCAAGGGAAACGAATGTAAAGAGCTGTCAAAGCTACTTTGGAATTTACTTTTTAGCTCAACTAAATAATCTAATACACAAATTAAAATAAAGTTTAGAGCGACCAAGCTTAGCCGAGTCCCTTTTGAACTTAAAGTTTGAAAACAAAATAAGTGCGGCCTATTACTGGTTAATAGCTGTCGTAGATGGATAACATGAATACGTAGTTGAAGATGGTGAAGTGTAGAGAAGGAGGAGGAGGTTGAGGTGCAGGTAAAAAGAGGTAGGTTACTTCTTTTTACAGTGAGGTAGGTTACCTCTTTTTATGGAAATAAATGCCGGAAATCCTTCCTCTTATGCCCAAATTTCAGTCTTCCTCCACAGAAATGTTAGGATACGCTTACTCCATAGGCTAGTATGTGTGTGCGTATGGATAGCAGGTATCTGCGCACTTGTGGGGTACTTGTTAAGTCTGTGAGTACAACTTTGAAAAATCCCCTTTGCTATTCTTCATTGTCTGTTGGTCTAGGTAAAGGGTCTTAGACCTAAGCATAGGCACTTTATTTGGGTATAGGAAAAACAGTTCCTTTTCTGGGTAAAAGGGAACAGGATATAGCTATGCTAACTTTGCTTTAGCTTAAAATGCAGGTTTTTGGCCTGTAGGTTTCTTGCATTACAGCCAAACATATTTTTAATATGAATTAATAAACCTATCACAATACTGTACTTATAAAAAAAGAGATATTGATGCAGGCAAGCAGATGAATCCTGAGGGCTACAGATGTTACTGCCTAAAAATGAGATGGGGTTAAAACTATGGAATATTCTTTGTGACAAGTATCCCACAAATTCCACTGACCTCCCTTGTTTTCTTTGCCTGCAGTAGGGTTTCCAATTTCCAAACCTGATGTGATCTCGCAGCTGGAATGAGGGGAAGAACCGTGGATCCCAGACCTCCAGGGCTCTGAGAAAGAAGTGATCCCGAGAGCTGCCTTCACAGGTGAGGACTTGGTTAAACAACTCAACAACTGCTTAGGAATGCAGGAAACATTTGGGATGCCCTACAAAGACTCTGTGAGCTCTTCAAGTTCAGGATTGTTCCCTGCAGATGTGGAATCATTATGGCAGATGTCACTCATGGCTTCCCTCCTATTCTGACTGACAACTGGCAGCAGGTCCCTCCCCAATCTCACTTTCCCCTGAGAGTTATGGTGCAATGAGGACCCAGAACTGATGCTTCCTCCCTTCTCTGTGGAAGGGCTTGGGGAAAATCAGCACCTGATAGGTTTGATCTCTCCCACATATATTTTGGTTTGTTCATCCCTTTTTCCATTCCTCTCTCTGACATTTCCTTTTTCTCAGGCACAGGGAGTGACCTATGTCTGGATTCTCTCTGTCTCCCATCCGGCGATGGGCTGGTGAGTGAGAACGAGGAGGAGAAACCCCAGCAGGAAGACACTGTGCAAGTAGATCCACATTGGATATTATCAGGAAGATCCAAAGGGAATGTTTCCAGGAGTTGTGAACTCCCAGAAAGCACAAAAGCCTGTGAGACTCAGCAGAGGCCAGAGGAAAACTACAGTAGCCACTCAGCCCTTATTCCATGCAACAGAATCAACTTGGAAGAGAGACGCTACATGTGCCATGAGTGCGGGAAAAGCTTCAATTGGCGCTCAAACCTTATCACACATCAGAGAATCCACACTGAGGAGACGCCTTACATGTGCTCTGAGTGCGGGAAAAGCTTCGGGCAGAGCTCACACCTTATCAGACATGAGAGAATCCACACACGGGAGATGCCCTACACGTGCTCTGAGTGCGGGAAAAGTTTTGGGCGGAGCTCTCACCTTATCAGACATCAGAGAATCCACACAGGGGAGACGCCCTACACGTGCTCTGAGCGCGGGAAAAGCTTTGGGCGGAGCTCTCACCTTATCACACATCAGAGAATCCACACAGGGGAGACGCCCTACACGTGCTCTGAGTGCGGGAAACGTTTTGGGCGGAGCTCTCACCTTATCACACATCAGAGAATCCACACAGGGGAGGTGCCCTACACGTGCTCAGAGTGCGGGAAAAGCTTCAATTGGCGCTCTCACCTTATCAGACATGAGAGAATCCACACAGGGGTGACGCCCTACACGTGCTCTGAGTGCGGGAAAAGCTTCAATCGGCGCTCTCACCTTATCAGACATGAGAGAATCCACACAGGGGAGCTGCCCTACACGTGCTCTGAGTGCGGGAAAAGCTTCAATCAGCACACAAGCCTTATTAGACATCAGAAAATCCACATGAGAGAGAACTGTTATAAATCTCTTGACTAGGGCTGGCCAAAGTTTGTTTTTTTTAATTACATTTGCTAATTCCCACATAGTGATTTTTGCACCATCTTCACCAAGGTGTCTCAGCTCCACCAGATCAGTTGCTTGCTTCTGCCTTTTGCAGCTCACCCTTCTTTGGGGTCAGTCCTGTGATCTTTTCTATCAACTCCTTTCCTTTGAGACGTAGGAGTGTGTGTCCCTCCTGCCAGGAATGTTCATCAGCTCCAGGTGGGAGAGGGGTTTGATCCCAACAAGCTACACTGAGGCAAAAAGTACCTGTGCTGATAGCCACTAGGACTGTACATGGCGGCTGCTTAAGTTAGTGATCTTGGTGTAACAAGACAATTATAGTTGTAGAGCAGATGTAGCCCAGGTGCAGTGGTTGGCATTAGCTTTCCCCTTGACCTGACCTAAACTCCATCACTTTTCCTAGTCTAAACAAACCCTGAGCATCACGGTTATACTGTTCCCCCATTTCACAGCAATTGTTAGTCATCGAGTTCTCCCTTGGGGAACCAATTGTTTCATTCCCAGTTGCTCTGATGTTGCTTTAGGTTGTGCTGGGGAGCAGATATTTTTTATTATTTTCCATACTTAAAATATATTGAACTATAACAAAGAGCAGGAACAGGGCAGGGCTAGGGAAAAATGTCATTTCACCCATTGTAACAACAGACGTAGTTAGGGTAAGTCAGAGGGGTTCCCTTATTCCCCATCACCATCCTCCTTCAATCCGTGCTAGAGCCTAAGAATCCTTTTCCTTTCCCCCGTTGTGGGATGGGAGACTTCCAAAAGTGCTCCCTGTGCTATAGCACATGGCTAAGCTCAGAGAATAAATCCCAAATAGCCCCTGAGCTTTGCTTTTTGAATTCTGTGTTTCCGATTACTTCAAGCCGGGGCATTGTGATTATTTACCAGTTTCTCTAGCACTGTTCCTACCACTGTTTCTGTAACATATTATGTTTTTTGTGGGACAGGGTTGTTATTCCTTTGCCTAACCCCAACCTGGAAGGCCAGGGTGTCTGTTTTCTCTGGCCCCTCCCCACAGACAAATCTGACAGGGTTGCACCTGCCAGGAGCAAACAAAAAGCCCCACTGGTCACACACACAAAGCAGATAGACACACACAAGATACAGAAGAAACTGAATTATTTGAGCTATCAACATTTCCACTTTCCCACGGCATGTTAGTTCTGAAGGTTGTTTTAATTTATTTTCTTGGAACCAGAAATGGGGAAAGAGACACTGGAGTCAGTTGAATTACAGCAGGAAGGGATAAGTCTCATGATTTGTCACTAACCCAAAGGCTTTGTGAACAGAGCGATAATGTTACTGAATGGTCTGGCTAACCCTGCAGTTAGAAACAATCAGCTCTATGGGTGGCAAATTGACAGAGGCTCTGCTGCTGATCATGAAATAGAAGCACATTACCTTTAAACAGCTGCTACTTCAGTGCCTCTGGAAGTACAGAAAACAATGATCTCTGTTAAATGAAAGTTGCCATTTCTCAGAGCCCCAATTTCTATTGTGTGTGTACAGGAAGGTTTGAATGTGTAGCAGGTAGTTTGGTCAAGCTTAGCTATTTTATGTGTGTAACAGGCTCCTGCCCACCTCCAGCAGAGGTTTCAATCACATACGATGGCAACTTACCGAATGTCACACAAATTAGTCCATCCCTCCCCATATTCAGTCTCTGACGGGAATGTTAGGATGAGGCAGAGAACTGGGAAAGTATCGCAGTAGGAATACATTAAAAAGTGGAATTAATCAGAACTGGGCTGCAGACAGAGCCTGTTCTAGAGCTGGTGAAGTGACAGGGACACACTCCCAGTAGTGCTGGCTCTGAAGTAACAGCAGAAGCAGATCGAAGAGAATGAGCTCATGGGCAGCTGCCCTGTCAGTGCATCACTCACCTGGCAGGTGTTACACAAAACACAGCACTTCCCCCCACTGCCACCACTTCATTATACTGTCCATGGGGCTGTTTGTCCTGCAGGACTTTGATCTCTCCGGGTGGTCCATGGTGATTCATAACAGAGCCATTAGGGGAGCAGGAGTCATCCCAATGGAAATCTCTCCACTTCTTTCTCAGTGTTACCTTCTTAGCCCTGGCTTTGGAGATGACATTAGCCTTATCCTGTCTTGATTTTAGGTAGGATTGTGATCACCTTCTGGGGCTTGGCAGCTTAGAACTTTTGAGGGCTTTTCTCTGCCTTTTTGGTCCCCGCTGCAGTCAGTACATTCTAGACATGGGCATGGTGACCTTCCTGAGGATCTTGACAGCTTTGGCCAGCTTCTTGGTGGCTATTTTCCTGCTCACAGCCACTGTCTTCTTCTCTTGCCTTGTCCTGGGGGCCCAGCCGTTGGCTGAATGTGAAGGAGCCAAAGTGCTGGTGACTTTAGCCTGCAGCAAGTTGCCTTTGCTCGTCAGACTCCTGAACCCCAACTGGGTGTGGTTCTTGTTCTTCTGCACAGCACAGCCCTGGAGAAGAGGGATCTGCAAATGTACATTCATATGATCCCTTTGTTTAATTGATGAAAACATAAACTAGACACTTAGAGGATTGGAACTGATTTCAGCTGATGGACAGGTTTGCTAGGTTTTTATGCATTTGGACAGCAAAATGTTGAGTGTTCACATTCATTTCAAGCATCCTCGTATGGTGGAGCTCCTGAACATAATGGAGAATGGTTTTTGTAAAGGAAAATCATGCCTCACGAATCTACTATAATTATTTGAGGGAGTCAACAAGCATGTGAATAAAGGTGATCCCGTGGATATAGAATACTTAGATTTTCAGAAAACCTTTGACAAGGTCTCTCCCCAAAGGCTCTGAAGCAAAATGGGATAAGATGGAAGATCCTCTCTGGGATAGGTAACTGGTTCAAAGGCAAGAACGAAAGGGTCTGATTTTCAGAATGGAGAGAGGTAAATAGTGGTGTCCCCCTGGGGTCTGTACTGGGACCAGCACTGTTCAACATACTCCTGAGTGATCTGGAAAAAGGGGTAAACAGTGAGGTGGAAACATTTGCAGATGATACAAACCAACTCAAGTTAGTTACGTCCAAAAGAGAGTGCGAAGTGTGACAAAGGAATCTCACCAAACTGAATGACTGGGCAGCAAAAAGGCAGATGAAATTCAATGTGGATCAATGCAAAGTAATGCACTTGGGAAAACATGATCTCAATTCTACATCTAAACTGATGGGGTCTAAATTAGCTCTTACAACTTAAGAAAGAGATGTTGGAGTCACTGTGGATACTTCTCTGAAAACATCTACTCAATGTGCATTGGCTGTCAAAAAAGCGAACAAAATGTTGGGAAGTCATTAGGAAAGGGATGGCTAGCAAGACAGAAATATAATATTGCCTGTCTATAAATCTGTGGTAGGCCCACATCTTGAATACTGGAGCTGGTCCCCCATCTCAAAAAGATATATTGGAATTGGGAAAGGCACAGAAAAGGGCAACCAAAATGATTGGGGTATGGAACAGCTTCCATGTGAGGTGAGATTAATAAGACTGAGGGGAGTTTTCAGCTTGGAAAAGAGATGAATAAGGGGGGGCTAGGATAGAGGTCTATAAAATGATGACGGGTTTGGCGAAAGTAAATAAGGAAGTATCAGAGGGGTAGCCATGTTAGTCTGGCTCTGTAGGGAAGTGCTATTTACTCCTCATTACACAAGAACTGGGGTCACCCGATGAAATGAATAGAGAGCAGGTTTAAAATAAACCAAAGGAAGTATTTCTTCACCCAACACACAGTCAACCTGGGGAAACATTGCTAGAGGATGCTGTGAGGGCCAAGACTATAACAGGGTCTACCAAAGAACTAGATAAGTTGATGGAGGATGGGTCCATCATTGGCTATTAGCCAGGATGGGCAGGGATACAAAACCATGCTCTTGAAGTGTCCCCAGCCTCTGTTTGCCGGAAGCTGGGACTGGGCGACAGGATGGATCGCTTGATGATTCCCTGTTCTGTTGATTCCCTCGCGGGCACCTGGCATTGGCCACTGTGGGAGGATAGGATTCTGGGCTGGCTGGACCATTGGTCTGATCCAGTCTGGCTGTTCTTATGACCAATAGAGGGCAGTCCCCGACAGCAATATTTATATTTGGTGCACTGAAAGGGCTAACTTTCCAAAGCTGACCAAAATGATTAGTGAAAGTGTTTTGGAGAAAAACACTAAACAGAAGAATGTAAATGAAAATTGGGAGCTATTGTTTAAGGAGCTTGTTAGATGGGGCATAAGCCACGTTGCCTAATTAGCTGAGCCTGCAATGGCCTTCCACTCAACTCCCTGACATTTCTCCAGCTGCAAATGTGGTAACTGTTTTAAAACCTAGATCCTGGAGGTGTGTGGGTTACATACTTCCCCTAGCTGAGGAAGCGCATCCGGAGCTTCGGAGAGTTCCCAGCTGTAATCCTGGACAACCCCTGTAACAATGCGGCCTCTGGCGGGACACTGCTGAGAGTATCAATTCAGGGCAAATTGCTTGGAGCAGGGCAGTCACAGCCCGAGGCTGGGTGCCCTTTACTATTAAAGCACGTCACAGCAGCCATGCAGAGAGGACTTTGGTTTTACCCCACTGGCCAATCGGACGTCATAGAACCAATTCCCTCAGCTATTCCAGTTCCCTTCTATCACCACCAACCCCGCTCCTTATGGGGATGAATGGTTATGAAAACCGATACCCCAGTAAAAGAAAATGGGTTCTCTCAAAGGACCAAGCCCCAAATGCAGGTGAATAGATGAGTCAGATCTTACCCACAAATCACACTCTTGCAAATCCTTCAGCATGTAAAATCTAAAGGTTTATTCATAAAAAGTAAGAAATATGGATGAGAGCTAAAATTGTTAAAGGAATCAGTTACATCCAGTAATGGCAAAGTTCTTGGTTTAGGCTTGTAGCAGTGATGGAATAAACTGCAGGTTCAAATCAAGTCTCTGGAGTCCATCCACAGCTGGGATGGGTCATTCAGTCCTTTGTATAGAGCTTCAGTTTGTAGCAAAGTCCTCCAGAGGTAGAAGCAGGACTGGAGATGAGGCATCAGCCTTTTATAGTCTCTTGCCATGTGGTCTTTGCTTTCTTTGTCGCAAGGACACTCTATCCAGCACGTGGCACAGAAAAACCTTCGAGTTCTGTCCATAGGCAGGTCCCTGCAGACCTTGTGGAGTCACAGGGTGTATCTGCCTTCTCTCAGTGGGTCGATTGTAGATGGTCCTTAGTGGGCCATCAAGGAGGCGAGGCAGAACTGACACCAACTTGTCTGGGGTGTTTCCCGGAAGCAGAGCACAAGTTTGAAATATGGGCAGCATAGAGCCAATATTCATAACGTCAACTACAAAAAATGATAGACATCTAGAGATAGCATCATTATAATCAGTCAATCAGAACCTCCACATAGACCCCTTACACAACAACCTTTCTACAATATTGGCTGCAAATAGAGAACAGTGGCGGCAACGGTGATCTGTACCGTTACACATTATGTCAGTAACATCACAGGAGGTGACACGGCATCAGTGAGACTGGGGGTTTGGCTACACTTGCAGGTGTACAGTGTTGGGAGTTAAAGCTGTCTTCGTACAGCTGTGTAGGGAAAGCGCTGCAGTGTGGCCACATTTGCAGCATTTGCAGTGGTGTTGGGAGTGGTGCATTATGGGCAGCCATCCCACAGAGCACCTCTTCCCATTCTGGTGCCGTGGGTTGTGGGAAGGGTGCGGAGGGTGTGGATCATTCTGGTTCCTCTCCCAATGCCCTGTGATGCATCGCTTCACATCCCAGCAATCCGTTTTTCCGTCCATGTTTGGCGCCATCTTGCATCTTTCAACGTTTTCTGTGCAGCGCAATTCTGTGTTCCGTTTCGGTCTGCGGAAAGTGGAGCCTGAACTGCTGAGGAGTTTGCTGACGAGTCTCGCCAGCACATCAGTTTGGCAGTTGAGCTATTCCTTAAGATCCAAAGTGACAGTGAGGAGTCCAACAATGATAGCGAGTCGCATAACGCGTACGACACAAAATTGCTTGTAACATTCACAGACATGCTCAGCACCGTGGAACACCACTTTTGGGCTCGAGAAACAAGCACTGAGTGGTGGGATCACATTGTCATGGAAGTTTGGGATGATGAGCAGTGGCTGCAGAACTTTCGGATGAGAAAAGCCACTTTCATGGTACTGTGTGAGGAGCTCACCCCCACCCTGCGGCACAAGGACACGAGATTGAGATCTGCCCTGCCAGTGGAGAAGCGGGTGGCTATTGCAATCTGGAAGCTGGCAACTCCAGACAGCTACCGATCCGTCGCAAACCAGTTTGAAGTGGGAAAGTCGACCGTTGGAATCGTGTTGATGCAAGTTTGCAGGGCCATTAATCGTATCCTGCTAAGAAGAACTGTGACTCTGGGGAAATGTGCAGGACATTGTGGATGGCTTTGCACAAATGGGCTTCCGTAACTGTGGAGGGGTGATAGATGGGACCCATATTCCTATTCTTGCACCACCCCACCTAGTATCTGGGTACGTTAATCGGAAGGGGTATTTCTCTATGGTTCTCCAGGCGCTTGTGGATCACCGTGGGCATTTCTTTGACATTAACGCAGGCTGGCCCGTAAAGGTGCATGATGCACGCATCTTTCGGAATACTGGCCTGTTCAGGAAGCTGCAGGCTGGGACTTTTTTCCCAGGCCGGAAGATCACAGTAGGGGATGTCGAAATGCCCATTGTGATCCTTGGAGACCCCGCTCACCCATTAATGCCTTGGCTCATGAAACCGTACACAGGGAGCCTTGACAGTAGCAAGGAACGGTTCAACTGCAAGCTGAGCCAGTGCCGAATGACTGTAGAGTGTGCTTTTGGCCGTTTAAAGGGGTGCTGGCGATCTCTGTATGGGAATCTGGACTTGGGGGAAAGCAGCATCCCTGCGGTTATATCCGTGTGCTGTACCCTTCATAATATTTGTGAAGGGAAGGGTGAAAGATTCAGTCAGGCATGGACCTCCGAGGTTCAACTCCTGGAGGCTGAATTTGCACAGCCAGAGAGCAGGGCTACTAGAGAGGCCCAGCACAGGGCTGCAAGGATTAGGGATGCCTTGAGGGAGGAATTTGAGGCTGAAAACCAACAGTAATGTTTGGTGCCTTGCACGGGAGTGAAGTGCAGTGGTTACAATGTTAGTGGGAATCTGTGTTTGCTAAGCTGATTTGCAGTGCCTGTGTCTTTCCTGGGCTAAGGTATCTTTGACCTTATGCAATAATAAAGACTGTTTTCAAAGCCAAGAATTCATTTATTGAAAAGAAAATTACTTTATGGAAAGACACACAACTTTTTGGGAATCTGAAAGGGCAGGGGGGTGTGGTGGGTAACTGTACAGTCACAGGTTTGAATATGTCCTGGCTGGAGTGCTGTGCAATGACTGCTGCACTCCAGGGTGGCTATACTGCATGGTGATGGGGGTTGAGTGCAGAGGGTAAGGGTCATAGTTCTCAGGGCTTGTTGGTGAACGTACAGGTGTTGGGGGCAGCTGGTGGTGATGAGAACCTGGATGTTGGGGAAGGGGGGTTGGAGCTAATATGGGGGCACAAGGGAAAGAGCTTTGGGACAAGGGGTGCAGGGGGGAACCGGGGGCGGTAGTGCTCTGCCTGCATGGCTATGAGCGCCTGGATAGAGTCCGCTTGGTGCTCCAGGATGCTTATCAGCCACTCCGTGCTTTGCTTCCTGTGTGCTGCATTTTCCTTGCGGATCCTGCTTTCCCTCTCCCTCCACTCCTGCGCTTTTTGATTCTCTGTGAGAGGTTGGTGCATCACTTCGTGCAGCATGTCGTCTTTGCTTTTTCGCTGTCTGACAGAGGTTTTGCAGTCTCTCAGCCAGTGATAACACGGACAGCCGAGATCTCAAGGTTGCATCTGTAAAGGCAAAATGCAACACTTAACAGAGGCAGCATTGTTTATACCCGACAGAGTAATTCCCCCGCACTTAAGGAGGGCACATACAGTCTTCACAATAACGTAATTTTCCCATCCCAAAGAGAGCGCACATAACCCACGGGAGCCCCGAAAGGGTGAATAAGGGGGACTAATTGTTTCAGGGCTGTACTGTCCTCTGGGTTTCTGTGCCTCGGGGAGAGCCAACAACTGCAGGGGGCACCTACACTGAACACTATCCCAACATTTTCCACAGGAATGTATCCTGGAAGATATCTTGCTGCTGCAGGTCACCTGGGAAGAGCGGGAGGGTCTTCTACTGCAATGTGGATTCCGCCCTGACCCCTATGCAGCTTGCCTGTGTGTAGCAATGGTCCCCCCACCCCTTGCGGACGCGTTAGCCTGACTGGGACAAGGACCACAGTGGCTCTCCCAATAAACGTGCACAAGCGCATTGCCCATGCTCTGGATGAGACTTTTGATGAGATTACCGAGGCCGATTACCGGGACGTGATAGACCACATCAGTGCGCTATTCTGCATCTAGGCATGCATGCATGCAGCCCTAACCCTCCTCCTCTCCCGAAAAATTTCCATCCTGAAAATAAAAGCCACTTACTGGGAACCTGCTCCTCTGTTTGTCCTCCACCAAGTACCGGGTGCTGCGACTGGCTACCTTCCTCTTGGCTTGAGAAGAACTCCTGGCTGCTTGCCTCCAGGGACTCCGGGGTGTCTCCCCCCACCCCAGTACCCTCACTCTCGTTTTCCCCCTCCTCCCCCTGCTCTGAAGTGTCCATCGTGGTTGTCGGATTGGCGGTGGGGTCACCCCCAAGTATTGTGTCCAGCTCCTTGTAAAATCGGCAGGTCGTGGGGGCAGCGCCGGAGCGGCGGTTTCCCTCGCAAGCTTTGCAGTAGGCACTCTGCAGCTCCTTCACTTTAACCTTGCACTGCAGCGCGTCCCGATCATGGCCCCTTTCCATCATGGCCCTTGATATCTGCCCAAAGGTATCGTAATTCCTACGGCTGGAGCACAGTTGGGACTGCACAGCTTCCTCCCCACAAACACTGATGAGGTCCAGCAACTCACCATTCTCCATGCTGGGGCTCATTTGCCACGTGGAGGCATGGTCACCTGGAAAGATTCACTGATTGCACTCCACACCTGGCTGAGCAAACAGGAAGGGGAATTTTTTAAATTCCCGGGGCATTAAAGGGTGGGTCTGACAGCTGGTCACCTGAGGCCAGGGCAGTAGAGTTCGAACTGATGAGCAGAGTAGCTAGAACAGGCACTCTGGGATAGTGCCGAAAACTTCTGAAGGCCAATAACAGCGCCTTTGGTGGCCACACTGGCGGGGCAGCACTCCATCAGCAGCGCTATAGTCTTTATTCCTCTTGTAGAAGTGGAGTACAGCCAGTGCTGTAGCCAGGGAGATACAGCGCGGTATGTGCCTTGCCAGTGTGGATGGTGAGTGAGTTACAGCGCTGTAAAGCTACCACCAGTGCTGCAACTCTCAAGTGTAGCCAAGCCCGAAGACTAGATGCCTTTCTGGAATGTGTTTGCCCCAAAAGTAGCTATTGTGTCATACAGGAGGCCTGTGATATGCAGGGGGTCAGATTAGATGCTCTAATGGTCTCTTCTGGCCATAAAGTCGACTAATTTCTGAAAAACTGAGTGTAGCATTGGGAGCAGCGTCTGATGTTTCCCTGTCTAGCCGGCTTGCTTCCTAGAACGAACGCTCCTTGAGGGGGTGATCCACAGGGAGTAGCTCAAACCTCCAAAGTGCCTGGCCAGGGGCAGGACATTGGCACAGCAAGGGAGGGGTGTGGCAGTGACATCACAAAGGACTTTTGCAGGACCTCAGACTATTGGTCAAAGGTGGGGGGGGGAGGTGGTGACCTCACAGAGAGATGCTGACATCAGCCAGGCAGGAGAGGGGTGAGGTGCCAGGGAAACCTCAGAGACCCCTGTGGCTTTGCTTCAGCAAATCTCCTTCTCCAGGTCTCTCTCTGAGGACTGATAGAGTATTCGGGTTGACGGACGTGAGCGCCAGGAGGAACCTCTTTCAAGTTTTCTCCTTCTCTTTCAGTGATTTTACTAGAAAACAACCATCCCTGTTTAGAAGGTAAGAGCCTCCTCGAGGTTTGAAACCTGTTCAGTCTGATCCATCTGGTGACCGTTGAATTCTAGGCATGGAAAAGACGAGCTTAAGGAGGCTGAATTTTATTCCACACCTGGGATTTTGTCCCTTAGAATCACTGGGGACATTAGGGTTTGTCATTTTTGTTTCGCCTTTTCCTCTATCCATCCCTTCCTCCTTTCTTTTCGTCTCTTGTTCTTTTGTCTGTTCCCCTCCCAACACCAGGAGCAAGGTGTGTGTGTGTGTTGTGGGGGAGTGATCGGCAGCTCCCACTGTGGGAGGTCCACCCAAAAATGTGGGGCTGAAATAGTGCTCGGGCAGTGATCCCCACCGGTGACCTGGGCCATCCTTTGGGCTCTCTGGTGAGAACCCTCAGCCTCCCGTCCTCAGTCTCTACCCTGATTGGCTGAGCAGGGGGTTATTGACAGGGAGGAGACTCAGGTCCTTGTTGTTCTCTTTTAAGACCAAGGAAATAAGTCAGAACCAGTTCTATGTTTGATGAATTTTGCTGCTTCTCTGCATTAATTGTCTCTGAGCAGTTCATGATTCTCTCTAACATTGCAGTTCTCCTCAAATACTTGCTGAATAATTACTGTGCACTGTTGTTGGTCTGGAGCTCATCTGAGAGCACTTTATTCAGGTCATTCAGTGTGTGAAATTCAAGATCTGATGGTTAGTTTGAAAATCAGGGCTCCTAGGTCCTATTCCCAACGCTGCCACTGGCTGGCTGTGTGACCTAAGACAAGTCAATTCTCCTTTCTCAGCCTTCGCTTCTCCCTCTTTCAAGTAGGGATAATAATGATCTGCTCCTACCTACCTCAACACACTCACTGTCTCTCCCCACACACAAACAGTCTCCACACTGCAGTTGAAAGGCAGCTGGCAATCTAGTGGGATAGAGAAACCTGCATCGCTGAAAGTACAGCCATGGAGACACCACACACCAGCCTTCCCTAGCTGGCAAGAATCAAGCCTCCACCGAAAGACCCCTATGGTGTCAGCCCAGCTCCCTAAGCCCTCAGCCACAACCACTTAACACAGGGGCCTTTCTACACTCTGGTTCTGTTCTCACTGAAGGGTCATTTCCAACTGTTTGCTCAGATCAGCTTCCCCAGCACACTCACTGCTGTGCAGCTCGGTACGTGTGGCCATGGCTGAACAGCAAGATTTCCTGCCCATTTCCCTACTGGCTGGAGCATGGCTAGAGTGTGTCTCTGGTTAATGATGTTGCTGTAGATTGTTCGTTCCCTTCCTTGGCAATTCAGACAGTCCCTTTTCCAACATATTTCCAGCACATCAGTCCCTGGCTGGGTCTCCTGGGCAGTGGAAAACATCCCTTGTTTGGTGCTGCCAAGGGGAACGTGCAGAGCTGAGACGTCCCTCGGCTTGGATCAAAGGGGGAATTGATGGAATTTATCACACAACCCTCCCTGCTCCCCAGAGCCCCACGGAGAGAATCAAGAGAAGGGGGAGTCATTCCTCCCCTGCGTTCCCAGAAGAGCTGCTAGGACTCCTTCCTCCCAGCTACTCACCCCTGGATTCACCCTCAGCTCCTGGGATCTTTCTGCTCCAAAGGCTCCAGAGGCCTGGGGTGGGGAGGGCGTCACTGCACAGTCATAGAATCATAGAATCTCAGGGTTGGAAGGGACCTCAGGAGGTATCTAGTCCAACCCCCTGCTCAAAGCAGGATCAAACCCAACTAAATCATCCCAGCCAGGGCTTTGTCAAGCCTGACCTTAAAAACCTCTAAGGAAGGGGATTCCACCACCTCCCTAGGGAACCCATTGCAGTGCTTCACCACCCTACTAGTGAAAAAGTTTTTCCTAATGTCCAACCTAAACCTCCCCCTCTGCAACTTGAGACCATTACTCCTTGTTCTGTCATCTTCTACCACTGAGAACAGTCTAGATCCATCCTCTTTGGAACCCCCTTTCAGGTAGTTGAAAGCAGCTATCAAATCCCCCCTCAGTCTTCTCTTCTGCAGGCTAAACAATCTCAGTTCCCTCAGCCTCTCCTCGTAAGTCATGTGCTTCAGCCCCCTAATCATTTTTGTTGCCCTCCGCTGGACTCTCTCCAATTTATCCACATCCTTCTTCTAGTGTGGGGCCCAAAACTGGACACAGTACTCCAAATGAGGCCTCACCAGTGCTGAATAGAGGGGAATGATCACATCCCTCGATCTGCTGGAAATGCCCCTACTTATACATCCCAAAATGCCATTAGCCTTCTTGGCAACAAGGGCACACTGTTGACTCATATTCAGCTTTTCATCCACTGTAACCCCTAGGTCCCTTTCTGCAGAACTGCTGCCCAGCCATTCGGTCCCTAGTCTATAGCAGTGCATGGGATTCTTCCGTCCTAAATGCAGGACTCTTCACTTGTCCCTGTTGAACCTCATCAGATTTCTTTTGGCCCAATCCTCTAATTTGTCTAGGTCTCTCTGTATCCTATCCCTACCCTCCAGTGTATCAACCACTCCTCCCAGTTTAGTGTCATCTGCAAACTTGCTAAGGGTGCAGTCCACACCATCCTCCAGATCGTTAATGAAGATATTGAACAAAACCGGCCCCAGCACCGACCCTTGGAGCACTCCACTTGATACCGGCTGCCAACTAGACATGGAACCATTGATCACTACCCATTGAGCCTGACCATCTAGCCAGTTTTCTATCCACCTTACCGTCCATTCATCCAGCCCAGACTTCTTTAACTTGCTGGCAAGAATATTGTGGGAGACTGTATCAAAAGCTTTGCTAAAGTCCAGAAATAGTACATCCACTGCTTTCCCCTCATCCACACAAGGGAGGTTTCTGGAATTGAAGGAAGGAGCAGAAAATGGAGAGGAAAGAAACAGAGAGAAAACACCTCATCTCTCTCCCCTCCCCCTCCCAGCAAGAAATGTTACCAAGGACCAGCGTTAGGGGAAATGGTGCCCGGGGCAAAACTTGTACTTTGGCACGTTCCCATTGCCCCTGGACGATCCCCCTCCCCCTTTAGTGCTAGCTCCTGCACTCCCAACGCTTGCACCCCATTCACCCCTAACTCCTGCCCCCTCCTGTGCCCTAACCCCTACACTGTGTCGCCTTTGCCCTTAACTCCTGCACTCCCCTCCTGTGCCACCAGCCACTGCCCCTCTCCTGCATCCCCTTCACCCCTAACCCCTGCACCCCCTCCTGCACCCACGTGGGGACACTGTGCATGGCACAGCTGGCATTGCTGCCTGCTCCTCCCTGGGATGCTGCTCCTCCGGGCACCCCGAGGGGCAGCAGGGCGTGGGGAGGGCAGGGCCGCCCAGAGGGAGAGGCAAGTGGGGCAATTTACCCCAGGCCCCAGGCCAGCAGGGGCCCCCACGAGAGTTTTTTGGGGCCCCTGGAGCAGGGTCCTTCACTCGCTCCGGGGGCCCTGGAAAACTCTCGCGGGGCCCGGGCCCCCGGAGCTTCTTCACTCCCGGTCTTCACCAGCGGGGGCTCCTTCCGCTCCGGGACAGAAGGACACCCCCCCCCCCGCCGCTGGAGTGCAGCTGGGTCTTCGGTGGTAATTTGGCAGCGGGGGGGGGGTCTTTCCGTTCCGGGACCCGCTGCCAAAGTGCCCCGAAGACCCGCAGTGGGGGCTGCACTTCAGCGGCGGGTCCCGCTTCGGTGGTATTTGGTGGCGGGGGGTCCCCGCTGTGGGTCTTTGGGGTACTTTGGCAGCGGGTCCCGGAACAGAAGGACCTCCCGCCACTGACTTACCGCTGAAGTGGGCCCCCCGCCGCCGAAGACCCCGGGCCTCCAGAATCCTCTGGACGGCCCTGGGGGAGGGGGAGAAGCGACATCATCCGAGCTCCCTGCATCCAGGTCACTTTCCTCAGCCGGGCTGCATCAGGGGAGGGCAGAGAGCAGCAGCTTCTGATGCTCCCCTCACAGCCCAGCCCAGGTGGGGACAGTGACCAGGACGCATGGGGCACATAGTGTTGCTCCTCGCTCCCCCCACCCTCTGTGAGGCCACGGAGGAGCATTGGGGCAGGGAGAGCAGTGAGCACCTTTGCACTGGCACACGGTGCCCTTTGACCCCCGGGAGCCCTGGGCGGCTGCCAGGGGCCCCACCCCTAAGGCCGGCCAGGCTCCCCAGCACGAACAGCAGAGACACAGGGAGACTGGCCCCACACTGAGCAGTGGTAGCCTGGCCGGCTCGTAATGGAGGCTCGGGGGGCTCAGCCTCCCCAAACCTTGCGTCGCCAAGGGGGCAGTGGGGCCCATGACTAGGGGCCCTGGCCAAATTGGCCCCCCCTGGAAAAGTCTCCCCCATGTTGGCCCCAGGGCTGGAGGAGCTCCCACTCCCTGCTACGGCCCGGGGGCTGCAGCAGGGGCACAGAGCTTCTCTGGTCTCGGGGCCCCAACTGGGCAGGGGCAAAGGAGTGACAGGGTGGGGCCAGTGGGGGAAGGGGTGGAACAGAGGTGACAGTGGATGGGGCCGTGGGCGGAGGGTGCAGAAGGGGGCGGAGCCACAGACAGAAGTGGGGGGGGGGCATGGTTCCGGTTCTGGGTCCCCGCATTTGTTCTCCCTTCCCTGGGCTTTGGCATCACTAGCCCCTGATTAGCGAGTAGGGTTCAGTAGTCCCCAAAATGTGGGGCATGACTCCTAGGGGGACACAGAGGCACATTCATGGGGGCACCTCAGGGCCTGAGCCAGCCCCCATGGAGGGAGCAGCACTCAGCCCCACTCTGTCCCAGCTCTTCCCCAACCCTACCCTCAGTCTGGGCCCCTGGCTCCCAGCTCGTCCTCGACCCCCTTAACCCTGTCCGCACCCCTCTCCCCAGCAAGCAACGGCCCCACTCCCATCCCCAGCCTCGACCCACTTACCACTTACCCGTTTCTCAACCGTGGCTTCTGAGGGTATTAAGCTGCCCCGCGTAGGAACGTGCTGTGCCGCTTCGCCCCTTCCCCCGCCCCGCATAAAGCGGCTGGTCGGGGCTGGGGGGGCGAAGCTTCCGCTGCCGAAACGCCCCCCCCCCCTTCGGCGTGGGGCGGGTCCGGGCCGGGTCTGGCTCTGTCCGGGGACTGGATCCCTGTGTCCGCCCCGCGGGGATGTTCCCGGCGCCCCTTGTTCGCTGGGGCTGTAACACCCCCCCCCCAGCTGGGTGTGAGCGGGTCTGGGTGGGTCCGACGGGCCCAGGCACCGGCCGCGTGTCACCCCCCGACTCCCGCTGCCCCCGGCCCCACCCCCGGGTGAGCCCGGCTCTAAACACCCGCTGCAGGGACAGTGACACCCCCAGACAGACTTGGCCCCCTCGCTGTGCCCACTCCCAAAGCTCTGCCCCTGCCCCCCCATACCCCCAAAGCTCTGTCCCCGCCCCCCCTGCCCAGTCACTGCCCACCCCCGTGTGGGGGCACCAGCACTGTGCCGGGTCTTGATGGGAAATTGTCCAAGCTGGCCCAGGGGAGACGTGTGTGTCCCTGCTGCCCCCTGCTGGTGGGGCTGAGCCCTGCTCTGTGTGTGTGTGTGTGTGACACTGTTTGTGTCAGTGTGTTGCTGGGATAACCAGTAGGAAATGGCTTTGCAGGATTTCGTATCCTGCAGCAAGTCTCAGAGTCTCTCTCTCTCTCACACACACACACACACAAAGGGACTCACACAATCCCAAGAAGATTCACACACAACACACCCAGAGGGACATGCTAACCCAACCCCCACAGAGAGAGACAATCACCCCCACAGCTGCACTCACAATCATCCCCCCACACCATAATATTCATAATCGTGTGCAGACACACAACTGCACACAGTTCACTCCCACTGCTCCAAATACAAGGACTTCCTGCCCCACACAGCGTGTGCCGAGGCCTGTGGAACTCACTGCCACTGGACAGCTTCCAATGAGAATGATCCCCTCGTGCTGGATCATCTGCTTGGCCCCCTGCCCCCTCTCGGGGCGTGCTGTGCGGCGTGGCTGGGGATTGTGCAATGGCCCAGCACCAGGCAACGCAGAACAGACACCACACACCCTGCCCAGCCTCACCTGAGCTGCTCTCCAGGTGCATTGGAGCCCAGCACCCCGCACCCTGGCACTCCTGCCCCACAGGGGGTGAGCTGCAGCCCCACCACACTCCGCAGAGGGGAGAAGGGTCAGGCCAGCCAGCCATTGTAAGATGGGGAAATCACCACCGGGGTCGACGGTATGGGGTCTGTGACCTACGGAGAAACGGTTGTCACGCTGGCAGAGGGCAGCAGAGCATGCACACACACACACACACACACACACACACACACACACACACACACACACACACACACAATTGCAAACATACGGAAACACATGCATGAATCCAGCCACACACACGCAATTGCTAATATACACAAACACCCGCACAAATCCAGCCAACACCAACACAAGCCTGGGAGCCAGGGGAGCAGAGCAGGCTGGGTCCGGGTCACTCCACTTCCTGCAGGATGTAGCCAGCCCCCCATGTCCCATGGAGGCCTGGGACCAGCCCCCTTCTGCTTCCCCCCATGGAGGCCTGGGGCCCCAGCCTGCTCTGCTCCCCTGGCTCCCAAACTTGGGCGGGGGGAACTGCCCCACAGCACTTGCCGGCGGCGTGGCTGGGAGCCAGGGGAGTGGACCAGGCTGGGGCTGGGTCACTCCACTTACCATGCAGTGAGTGCAGGGGCGGAGGGGGGGCTGGGGTGGAGCAGGGGCGGGGGCCATGGGGAAGAGCCGGGCAGCCCCCCCCTGCAGCAGCTCCCCACCCCAGCTCACCTCCACTCTGCCTTCTCCCCTGAGCACGCCGGTGCAGCTCCACTTCTCCCGCCTCCCGGGCTTGCGGTGCCAATCAGCTGTTTAGTGCGGCAAGCCTGGGAGGGGAGGAGAATCAGAGCAGGGGCGGCGTGCTCAGGGGAGAAGACGGAGCAGAGGTGAGCTGGGACAGGGAGCGGTTCCCCTGCACACCCCCACCCCCGTTACTTGCTGTGGGCAGCCCTCCCCCCGCACCTCCCAGCCCCCTGCCCCAGCTCACCTCCACTCCCCCGCCTCCCCTGAGTGCGCTTTTTGGTGCCCCCAACCACTTGGCACCCTGGGCGGCCGACTAGTTCGCCTAGTGGTTGCACCGGCCCTGGCCACTGCCTGTCAGCAGGATTCCCCCTCCTCCTCCTCAGGGAGACTAAATCTCCCCACCTAGACAGCCGGTCCGTCCGCTGCACCCCAATCCCCCATGCCTGAGCCTCCCTGCCAAAGCCCTGCACCTGGCTCCAGAGAATTAAGTCTCACGTGTCGCTGGGAACTCGACTTGTGCCCAGAGAGTCTCGGCCCCCTCAGTAGCTGACCCGAGAAACACAGTGTCTGCAAAAGCAGCAAAGAGTCGTGTGACACCTTATAGACTAACAGACGTATTGGAGCATGAGCTTTCGTGGGTGAATCCCTACTTCGTCGGATGCGTCAGTGTCGGCCTTTTCCAAAGAAGTGCCTGGAGGGCCTTTTTCTGTGTGACCACGTGGCCTAATGGATAAGGCGTCTGACTTTGGATCAGGCGATTGCGGGTTCGAGTCCCTTCGTGGTTGTGCTTGTGCAGTTTTACCTTTGTGCTGAACATCCTGCTCCCTTCAGGGCTGGAACCTCTTCTTAGCTGCTCAGGCCAAAGCTCTGGCTTCAGCTAGAGCCCCGGGAAGGAGTTGGGGGTTGGGCGTCACAAAGGCTGGGGCATGAGCCCCAGGTGCTTCCAGTCTCGCCTTTGCCCTTCCTGACTTGCCAAAGAAAATGGGCGGCTGCCCGGGCTAGAGTGTGGAGCAGTTTCCCTCTTCCAAGTGTGCGCCTGTCCCTGTGCTTGAGGGGGTTGCTACATAGCGCCTTGGGAGCCTGGGTGTTTCTCTGCTTCTCGCCAGCTGGGGAAAAGCCTCTTGGGGTAAAATCTCCTGCCCCACTGCCAAAGTGAGCACAGAGAGTGGGAACGGTCAGAGGCCCCACCAGGGGGCCTGGCCCTGCTTTCCTACCATCTTCTGATGTTGGCCACAGAGCATCAGCAGCTGCCCCGCATGCTGGTCTGTGGGTGGCCTTCAGTGGGGGTTTGGCCTGGCAGGGAGCAGCCTGGCTGGGTGTTTTTGTGGCTGTCTGAAGGCCACACATAGGCATGGTCCTGCCCTCCTCTAGCCCTGCCCTCAGTTGCTCTGTAGCTTTTAAGCCTTCCCTTGGAGCTGTCAGCACCAGCAGCCTCTGCTCTAGGTGCCCAGAGGAGGAGAGGTGCTGGGCTCCAGCCTGGGAAGCCTGGCCCTGGCACTGCTTCCTTTAAATGCCATGTGGGCAAGAGGAAGAGTGTGGCAGCTGCAGCTACAGGGACCAAAGTTGTGGGCATCAGGTGAAGCAGCAAGAAACCCAACGTCAGGTCAACCCGCAGGAATCTCTAGCCAGACTGTTCAGTTCTAGGACCCCAACCTCTAGCGGCCCAGCTGGACCAGAGACCCATCTCCAATGAGCACCAGTGACCCAGGAGGAGGAGAAAAAAAATCACCCTACCTTAGCCAGGGAGAGGTTAACCAAGCATGTTGAGCTCCAAAGCTTTGCAGTAAATCAACATATCTCCAGGAGGTCCCACTGAGATTTGAACTCAGATTCCAGGATTCAAAGTCCTGAGTGCTGCCCATTACACCATGGGACCTGCTGCTGTGTCCTTTTCTAGACCCCATGACTCTCAGCTGGCTGCTTTGCATTCTGCACTTATTGCTTCCCACCAGTGGCTTTCTCTCGCAGGACTCTCTCTCCTCCTCCAGCAACTATAGTCCTGCACTACCGGATCCGTGGGTCCTGCCCTGAGTCCCTGCATCCCCCTGCTTTGTCTCCGTTCCCTGCAGGCTGCAAAAATGTCAGGGGAGGCTGCCCCTCCCTTCACTCGGTGCTCCTGCTCATATCGGCCAGCTGCAGCCTCATCTCCTGGAACTCAGGCAGCTGTCGCTTGATCCGGTCGTACAGTCACACGCTGACTGGCTTCCCTACCTGGATGCTCTTGTGGAAATCCCACAGGCGATGCTGCAGGACTTGGCGCTGTTGGTTTCTTTAATGTTGTGGTGTTTCCCCAGCCCCCGGAACAAAGCCGCCAACTCCTCCCTCACCGACTCCCACCAATCCCCCTGGTTGCCATAGAACCCTCTGATGCTTTCCCATTCTGCCAACACCACCAGGCCTCACCCCCTGCTTCTTTATCTTGCAAGCTCTGGATGTTCAGCTTCAATATCCTCTGCCCTGGGTCAGGGACAGGGGTGGCTCCAGGCACCAGTGCAGCAAGCTGCGGAGGGTGGCCTGCTGGTCGCTGTGAGGGTGGCAGTCAGGCTGCCTGCAGGAGGTCCCCTGGTGATGCGGATTAGGTGGCATGCCTGCGGGAGCTCCGCCAGTCCTGCGGCTTCAGCGGCAATTCGGTGGTGGTTACGCCGAAGGCACAGGATTGGCAGACCTCCCGCAGGCATGCTGCTGAATCCGCGTTACCAGAGGACCTCCCACAGGCATGCCGCCGAATCCGCCTTACCAGAGGACCTCCTGCAGGTGTTGGGATAGATCTGTATTACATTATACACTAATGTTAGATGTGTAGAAAGTGTGACTAGAAAGGAGCAGTGTGACGGTGCTGCCCGTGGGAGCCAGCTGAGGTCACTCAATCAGGGTGAATGCAAACAAAAGGGGGCAGACAAACCCCAAATGCTGGTGGTTATTCTAATACTTAGATTTACCAACCAGCACAAAACAGCTTCTGTATTTCCTCACTGGTTACTCAGAAGTCCAAACAACACAGTTCCCTTAAAGTGCCCAGCCTCAGGCCTCCATCCAGACACACCTGTCAGATATGATGATGATTACTGAAAATCTGATCTCATCATATCAAAGAAAAGGTTCTTCCAATCCCAAAGGATCAGCCACCTACCCAGGTTCAATTATAACTTAGATCTTACCCAAAATACACGCTACAGCCAATTCTTATTAACTAAGCTAAAATTTAAAAAAAGAAAAGAGAGAGGGAGAGTGTTCGTTAAAAGATCAATATACAGACAGACTTGAATTCAAATATTGAGGTTCAGATGCATAGCAGAGGTGAGCTTGTAGTTGCCAAAAGTCCTTTTAGAAATAGTCCAGAGGTTACAGTACAATATCCATATTCAGGATGACTCCAGTCAGTGACTCGGGATCTCAATCCTTATGGTTTAAGAGTTCCCTCTCTTGAAACCGAAAGCAGATCTGAGATGAAGCAGGATCATGTCCCAGGGTTCTTATATATTTCCAGCAGCCTTTCAGCCTGAGAAAACAATAGGCTTAACTCTTTCTCCCAAACATCCTGGCAATTAGCACAGGGTAATTTACCCATTAAACAGTTCAGATCCAGGTTAGCACAACCTTCAAAGAGACACAGAGACAATAATACTATTTCACTCAAGTATCATCATAAATGTTAATATTCCTTTTTTGATCTTTGAATTAAAACTACAGCAATAGACAAGACTTGTTTGCTTACATCACAAGACCTGAGCAAACATCTCCCCTTCTACCTCTAACAATGCAGACTTGCATTTCAAAGCTCTATTCATTTACAGATCTTCCTAACCAGCCCTCAAGGTTCACCCATGGGTCAGGTCAGTGGGTGAGGTGAGTTAATTAACTCTTTCTGGCCCTGTCACCTTTCAATGAAATATATTACACTCATAACGTCACAGGAGGTCAGGAATGGGATAGCAGGGGCTGCGGGTCGGGAGTGAGGGGCACTGGTAGAGCTGGGGGAAGCCCAGAGGGCTGTGGGTCAGGAGTGAGGGGCACCGCTAGAGCTGGGGTGAGCTCAGGGGGCTGTGGGTCGGGAGTGAGGGGCACCAGCAGAACTGTGAGTATGGAGGTCAGGACTGGGATAGCAGGGGATGCGGGTCGGGAGTGAGGGGCACCACTAGAGCTGGGGGGAACCCAGGGGGCTACAGGTCGGGAGTGAGGGGCACCAGCAGAGCTGTGAGTCTGGAGGTCAGCACTGGGATAGCAGGGGCTGCGGGACAGGACTGAGGGGCACCGTCAGAGCTGGAGGGAGCGCAGGGGGCTGCGGGTCGGGAGTGAGGGGCACCAGCAGAACTGTGAGTATGGAGGTCAGGACTGGGATAGCAGGGGCTGCGGGTCGGGAGTGAGGGGCACCACTAGAGCTGGGGGGAACCCAGGGGGCTACAGGTCGGGAGTGAGGGGCACCAGCAGAGCTGTGAGTCTGGAGGTCAGGACTGGGATAGCAGGGGCTGCGGGACAGGACTGAGGGGCACCGTCAGAGCTGGAGGGAGCGCAGGGGGCTGCGGGTCGGGAGTGAGGGGCACCGGCATCGCAGTGACTAGGAAGCTCAGCGGGGAGCCTAGGGGGCTGTGGGTCAGGAGTGAGGGGCACCAGCGGAACTGTGAATCTGGAGGTCAGGGCTGGGATAGCAGGGGCTGCGGGTCGGGAGTGAGGGGCACCAGCAGAGCTGGAGGGAGTGCAGGGGGCTGCGGGTCGGGAGTGAGGGGCACCAGCAGAGCTGTGAGTCTGGAGGTCAGGACTGGGATGGCAGGGGCTGCGGGTCGGGAGTGAGGGGCACCGTTAGAACTGGAGGGAGCACAGGGGGCTGCGGGTCGGGAGTGAGGGGCACCAGCAGAGCTGTGAGTCTGGAGGTCAGGACTGGGATGGCAGGGGCTGCGGGTCGGGAATGAGGGGCACCGGCAGCACAGTGACTGAGGATCTCAGCAGGGAGTCCAGGGGGCTGCGGGTCGGGAGTGAGGGGCACCAGCAGAGCTGGAGGGAGTGCAGGGGGCTGCGGGTCGGGAGTGAGGGGCACCAGCAGAGCTGGAGGGAGTGCAGGGGGCTGCGGGTCGGGAGTGAGGGGCACCGTCAGAGCTGGAGGTAGCGCAGGGGGCTGCGGGTCCGGAGTGAGGGGCACCAGCAGAGCTGTGAGTCTGGAGGTCAGGACTGGGATGGCAGGGGCTGCGGGTCGGGAGTGAGGGGCACCAGCAGAGCTGTGAGTCTGGAGGTTAGGACTGGGATAGCAGGGACTGTGGGTCGGCAGTGAGGGGGACTGGCAGCACAGTGACTGAGGAACTCAGCAGGGAGTCCAGGGGGCTGTGGGTCGGGAGTGAGGGGCACCAGCAGAGCTGGAGGGAGCGCAGGGGGCTGCAGGTCAGGAGTGAGGGGCACCAGCAGAGCTGTGAGTCTGGAGGTCAGGACTGGGATAGCAGGGGCTGCGGGTTGGGAGTGAGGGGCACCGTCAGAGCTGTGAGTCTGGAGGTCAGGACTGTGATAGCAGGGGCTGCGGGTCAGGAGTGAGGGGCACCAGGAGAGTTGTGAGTCTGGAGGTCAGGACTGGGATGGCAGGGGCTGCGGGTTGGGAGTGAGGAGCACCATCAGAGCTGGAGGGAGCGCAGGGGGCTGCGGGTCGTGAGTGAGCAGCACCAGCAGAGCTGTGAGTCTGGAGGTCACATCTGCAGGGAACAGTTCTGAACTTGGAGCACTTACAACTTGGAGAGTCTTTGTAGGGCATCCCAAATGTTTCCTGTATTCACAGACAGTTTTTGAGTTGGTTCACCCAATTCCTCACCTGTGCAGACAGCTCTCGGGAGCACTTTTTTTCAGAGCCATAGAGGTCTGAGACCCACGGCTGTTCCCCTCATTCCAGCTGCGAGATCACATCAGGTTTGGAAACTGGAAACCCTGGGAAGGGAAAGAAAACAAGGAAGGTCCATGGAATTTGTGGGATACTTGTCACAAGGAATATTCCATCTTTTTAACCCCAGCTCATTTTTAAGACGTAACACCCCAAGGTCGGCTTCCTTGGCTCAAAGTGGCAGAAGATTTATTATTATAACTCATATTCATGACCTTAGTGCCTAAGAGCCAATGAACCATGGGCCCCTGTTGTGCTAGGCACAGCACAAACCCAGAATAGAAGATGGCCCATGCCCTGAAGAATTTACAGTCTAACTAGACAAGACAGACACAGATGAGGGAAGAGGTGGAACCCACCAGCAGAGTGAACTATGTGAAGGCAGAGGGATAGATCTGATGAACACAGGTATAGAACTTGAGACTATTGTATTTAATGTTATGACTAGGGCCAGTGTTTTCCGGAAATTGCTGCTATTACTGCATTTCCCCCTGAAATTACTCTTCATTTCTGGAATCACCCTTCGTATCCAGAATAGCTGAACAGAAGGTGGTTGGGGATGCAGGGTCACAAACCCCACATTTCTACCTGGAGACCCCTGACTCCTCCCCAGGGCACGGGGCAGAGGCTGGGGGTTGGCTGCTTTTGAGACTTGCTGCCAATTTCTTCCCTCCTCATACAAGTCTGGGCTCAGAAAAAACACTGGAGCTTCCCCTTGGGAGACGGGGCACTTGGCAGTGGGACGCTGGGCACCCTCATTGTGCTGCAGCGCAGACGGCATCCACAGCACCTCTCCCCTGCACACAGCTGGTTCATGTCCCATCTCCCCAGCACACAGCCGGCTCTAGGCTCTCAATGCCCAGTGTCTGGGCCTCACCTCCCCCCCACAGCTGGCATAAAGGATTATATATTGCTCATGTCCCCTCCCCCAATGCACTTTCCGGCTGTAAAGGATTATATATTGCTCATGCTTGGCAATTACTCTGTTTTCGCTGCCAGCAAACACTGGCCCTACTTATGACTGTTATCTGTATCTTTGAGCCAGCCCTTGAAAGCATGAATACTTCACAGACTGTGGTGCTGAGATGGGCCAGATGATACCGGGGAGGCTGAGGGATGGGGGGATGGGTTTCCTGTGCAATCTGGTGTCACTAAGGCTGGATCTCAAGGCTGGTTATGCAGAACTCCATCTTCTGAAGCTTTGCCCAGCACAGAAAGGGGCAGTGACTGATTTTACCTCTTTCGGGAGACTGAAGATGACAGACTTTTTGGGGAGAAACAGTTGAGTTTGAGCTGACTGAGAAGGGCCTTTTTGGGCTACAAACTGCCATGACCTGATAACCCAGACGTAAGCTTTTAAAGAAGGTTTTTAATACACTTTGGAATGATCGGGGATTCCCAAGAGGACTGATGGTAAATATACATTTTGATGCTTTTCTTGCTTTGTATCTTTTCCCCATAAGGCACACTGACACTGTCATGGATCCACAGGATCTGTGCAATGCCCTGGCTTTTAAACTGTCCTTGGGAGGTGCCCCTTGAGTGCACTAGACCCCCAAGGGCTACATGGCCTGTCCTTGGCTCTTCCACAAGGACAGACCATGTAGCTTCAGCATCTGAGACTGAGCCTCTGGCTTCAACACTCCTATTTCAACCGGTGAGCTCTGCCAGCAGGTCCAGCCGAACTACACTCCTGTTCAGAGACTGTTCCTCATTCAACGCACAGAGCAAGTTTGTGCTGTGACACTGGGCAGACTTTTAAAACATAGCAGGGTTCATTAGTCAACTGAAATACAGCACTGATAGTCTTTATATTAGCAAAGAGAAGCAAATACGACGATATAGTCCATACTGGGCAATGCCCTTGAGCCAGGCTGCTGTAGAAAACAGTTTGGTTTCCTTTCACTGAGCCTGTCCATTTGTCTTCGCTCCGGTAGAGCTCCCTGCATCTGCAAACCCAGTTCTTCCTGCTCCCAAGCACATCATGAGTCCATGTATGCTTCACTCAGCAAAGCTGAGATCCTCCCATGGACAGGGGACAATTATTCCCTTGTCTCTGTCGGGTATTCCATTGATGTAGGTTGGTCCCAGCCTGTCCTTAATGACCCATTCATATCACCCCGTGACAGCTCCGTGACAAAAAACCTCATGTCTCCTCCTCTTTATAATCATGGCAATACCAACCACAGAGGGAAACTGAGGTGTGTATTGGCATCACCAAAATTCCCGCCTCTATCACACACACACACTGCTCACAGCCCTTGGAGAGAAAGCAAAGCACGGGAACTGGAGGTTAGTCCAGTGAACACAGTGGAGGACAAGCTGCAATCCTCACACCCTGGTCAAACAGGAGAGGCATGTGGGTCCCCACCCATAGAGAGGGGCTGGCTAGAGGCCTGATACCTGAGAGGCCATTGCTTGAGCAGACCCTGGAGGCAGGTCAAAGGCTTCGCTACCCCAGAACTGTGGCATCGCAAAAGCACATTTTGGGGAATTAGGAAATCTAGTGACTCAGGTGTAATGGGAGGGAGAATTAAACTCCCCAGTGTGTGGAGAAGGCTGGGGAATTAAACACTAAAATTCAGGAGCAACAGCCCTTAATTCTTCCGAAAAGAAGGAAGTTTGGGGTGGGCTTTAGCAATTAGGTTGCACCACATTCATAGATTGGAATTATTAATTAATAAGTGATGTAAATCATGAGTATTAATGCTTGATGCTTATGGACTTCCCAAAGGCCACGTATGGGTTGGGGCAGCTATTGACATTCTTGTAATCAGAGAAAAGGAGCAGATATGGTATATAGCCATCCTATTACCATAAGGAAGTGGATAAAATACCTCTCCTAGTTACCAGGTTTTCATTTTGTCGGGTCCCTGAGACAGTGTAAACTGAAGCAGGGCTCCCTTCTGATGGGCTCCCTTGCCCGTCGATCTTTCTTTCCAATGGTGTCCGTATCTTGTAAGTATGCACAGTGCAAAATCCTCTTTACTGTACTTACCTTAGTTTAATCATTATGCGTATTGATCCTTGCCTATGATTTCAGTTATAATTGTCTGGATTAAATCATGTTTCTGTGTGTTTCACCAAATTCCATCTTCTCAATTAACTCTGAGTAGCCTTGTACAAGGGCAAGTTGTGCCCCAACCTGTAATCTTATAAGTGTAAAAACTGTACAGGCTACACCACCGCCCTGTGACATCATCAGCCAAGTGCCCATTGGTGCCAGGGAAGTGGCCCTGGTGTGGGAGGGAGGATGCAGCAAGGACTCAGGGTCGGAGGGTGGGGTCACTGTGCATAGAGATGGGGAGGTCATATGGGGAGGGGGGTAATGAGTGGGAGAGGGAGGTCAAGAGTTATAATAATTAATAATAATAATATTGGGGGGGGGATGTATAATGAAGTGAAACTGAACAGAAAGAAAACTGGAGTGGAGGCTCTGAAGCAACAAGGCTTGGGTAGGGATTCGGGGTTAAAGGTCTGGGATCCCCCAGAGCTCTGGATCCCCAAACCTCTCCTCCCTCCCACTGACCCACCCAGCCCACTTCCTGGGTGCCCTTCCTCCACACTCCCCTCCGCTTCTTCCCATTACTCTCAGCCGGCACCACCTCCCGGCACCTTGGGAACTTCCTGTGTTCCCTCCTCGTCTCTCACAACCTCCTCCCTCCCTGCTGCTTCTTAGCTCTAACCCTGCACACCCCCTCCCCATGTCCTGGCACCCCAGAATTATCTACTCCCCCCTTCTCCTCCCCTCCCACAGCTCTGTTCTCCCTTCACCCGTGGGGTCCTGAATGGCAACATTGTACGCTCTCCTATCAAAAGAGGAGCTCACCTGACTGTCACACAAGCCATGCATGAGTCATACACCTATTAACTCAATTTAGAATTCGACAGGAGGCATATTTTCCTCCTAAAATGAGGTAACGGCATGAAAGCTACAGTTATTAATGTAGTTATTAAGGTATCCTATAAGGATACATTCAATGCAATTTTAAAATGACTGTTGGCACCAAAAAGGCAAATGTCCAAAAATTATTTTAGTGGGTGGGAGATAAGGCAAAAAAAAGGAGGGCAAGGAAACTTGTCAAAACTTGTATGACAATTAAAGGTATAAAGTTATCACTGCTCAGGTTTTTTAGAGCCCCCACAGCTTCTAATAACCGAGGGGACAGGACTCCTCACCCAGCAAGACCACCGTCTCATAGTTCTCCTGCATGACATCCCTGTGCAGGGCTCTCTGAGCAGAGTCCAGCAGAGCCCACTCTTCCCTGGAGAAATACACAGCCACCTCCTCAAAGGTCACTGGCCCCTGAAAGAGTGAGAGTCCAACACTCAGTATCTACTGCACCACTCACAACCCCACCCCCACCCTGCTCAGAGCATCCAGGAAACACCAGGGTGAGGGGACGAAGCGAGAGCCCCTTGTCTCTCCCAGCAGATCCATCACCCCCTACTAGCCACAGACCGATACAGGAGATGGAGCCCCTAGCAGGGCGCAGGGAGAGCTCACTGGCAGAGAGCCCAACGCTGTTCTCATTGTGAAGAGCAGGACAGGACCAGACTCAGTGGGGAATGGACTAGGTGACATTCCAGGGGGGCCTTGCTGAGGGGGTTCCTCCAGCAGGGGTGTCCTGTCTCTCCTCTCCCCACTTCTCTTCAGCTGTCTGCCCCTGCACCTGTTCCTGCAGCCCTGCCCCCTCCCCCACTGGGAGCTGCCCCCAGCCAAGCTGCTCCCAGGAGCCTCCTGTGCTGTGCGGGGGGGGGGTGTTTGCTGATGTCAGGGTGGCCCCACCCTCCTGCCTCTGCCCAGTCTCTGCTGAGCTGAGGTGGGGGGGACAAGAGTCTGTGCTGCTGCCTCTGGGTCAGGAGTGGGAGCTGCTGGCCCCTGCTGCCGTGTGCACGAGCCTTCGGACTAGTGAGTGCCGCTGGGCTGGGAGTGACAGTGGGTGTGTCTCACCCCCGCCACCCCCCCCCACACTCACCCCACAATAGACACTTCAATTACTGTTATTACTTCTTTTTACTTCCTGTCAAAATGCGCAAAGTGCACATAGTCTCTGTAATTTTATTCTTTCACATTCGGTCAGGATGACAGTGCTGGTATTTTAGCTTTCTAACTGGTCTGTGCATTTCAAAATTTTATTTCTGTCTTATGCTTAAATTCAATTCTTTGAGTAATGAGTTCTAAAATGCCTCACCTGTCCTGGCTGGAGTAATTATCATTATTACTGTTATTACCGTATTGTGCTTTGTCATTCATTATTTAAAATGGTACAGTCAAATAACAGACTCTACATTTTGCATGTACTTACCTTAGCAGCTCTCGTTTAAAAAAAAATTAGCTAAACTCAAAACTTTAGACACTGTGCAGATGAAGATCACTTATCTTCAGATTGTATTTTTAAATCTGTCTGTAAAGTAACTTAACATGTCTATGAAAATAAATACAGTTCCAAGTATGATACTAATAGCAATGATGGAGTGAAATGTTAGTGAGTCACCTACATGATAGTGACCAGTTAACACAAATGCCAAAATAACTAGAGAAATAAATTCCCATTCGTAAAAAAGAGAAAAAAACTTTAATCCCCTATGTAAACTAAGTAAATATGTTTTCAGTGGAATGAAAAACAATTGACTAAAATAGAGGAGATAATGGCAGTAACATGGAGCGTGTCTCTTAGAGAAAGTAAGCAGATTTTATTTATTTTTATTTATCTCTACTAAAGATGGGGTAAAAAGTATCAACCTTGTGTTTCTGATACCTGCATTAAAGCTCCAGACCTGATACCTCAAGGCTTGGGATAGGGAATATCTTGCTGTATTGTCTCCTGATTGTTCTAAATTTACTTTTAAATTTAATATGTGGCTGTATTAAGATTATGGGAAAAGAGGTACCAAGTGGTAACAGGGTGAACAATTAGCAGGAAGATTAATTTTAAATAAAAAAATTTTTGTAAAGGCACCTCTGTTTCCAAATGTGCCTTAACCACAGGATACAGGTTGTGTGTCAATGCTAATGAGGTATAATCAGAATCTCATTATAAAAAGGGGGTGCCCAGAGCAGGAAAATTGAGCTCCCTATGGGAAATTCCAGCAGGAACCATCCCTCTACTGATGATCAATCCATGAGAGACACCTCAGACCCTAATACTATTGAACAGGATGTGAGTAGAACTAGAGTTGTAACTTTTGCACAGGTCTTCATAGAATGTCTATATGCCTTGGGTATTCATAACCTTAACTGTAACTTCAATAAAACTTGTAAAACTGACTAGACCTTGTACCTGTGAATGTCTGTGTGGTCACTACCCTTGGTCTGTGTGTGTTCCTAGAGACTGTGCATTTGAAGCAAGTAGCAGAGGCGACTTTCACTCTGTTAAGCTTGAAACTGTCGCCACCAGAGCCGACCCCGCGGCGGTGTAATACCACATTACAAACTGCACTTTAAATAAAAGGCTGCACAATACACCACACACCAGGCCACCCTCACTTCTGCGCTGCTGCTGGCGGTGGCACGGCCTTCAGAGCTGGGCGCTCGGCCAGCACCTGCCGCTATCAGGCCGCCCTGCCAGTGCTTAATTTGTGCCATGGCTGAGCTCTGGCACCTCTTTCAATACAAATTAAGCAATAGAGGGAGGCACCGGGGCCTGGACGTGATGGTGGGGAGCCCGTGAGGGCCAGGGGTGATGGGGGGCACCAAAATACAAGTTTGCCCAAGGCGCCATTTTCTCTAAGGCCAGCCCTGGAGCTGGGCATGGGGGAGGGGCATATCCCCTAAGGCCGTGGTTCTCAGGCAGGGGTCCCTGGACTTCTGGGGGGCTGCGAGCTGGTTTCAGGGGCTCCTCCAAGCAGGGCCAGTGTTAGACTCGCTTGGGCCCAGGGCAGAAAGCCCAAACCTCCCTGCCTGGGGCCATGAGCCCTGCCACCAGGGGCTGAAGCCAAAGCTTGCACAATTAGCTCTGTGGGGGTCCCTGTCACATGGGGCCCAAGGCAATACCCCTGTTTGCTACCCCCTAACACCAGCCCTGGCTTTTCTGTGCAGAAAACCAGGCATATGCAGGGCAGGGGGGGGTTTATAACATGTTGAGGGGCCTCAGAAAGAGAACGGTTGAGAACCCCTGATTAAGCCTCAATGGTGGGTGCCCCTCTACATCTCACAGCAGCCGCTGGTTAGTCGGGTGAGGCTCCAGCCCTGGGATTCTGCTCCCTTTACCTAGCCCCACCTAGGTGTGTTCTTTGCTCTTCCACAAATCAGAGCATTTCTACCTTCTAACCTCATGGGTCTGTTCCTAGAATGGAAGCCACATATTACCCAGATCCCAACAGGTTTGCTACACCCTGGCTTCCTCCCATTCTCCACCCTGTGAATTTCCTGCCCCGCTCCAACCTCTCAACCAGACTGCCCAAGCCTCCCACCTCCTGTGTATCTGCTGTCACTCTCCCTCCAGCAGGAACCCACCAATAACCCCCAATAATCCCTACCTGAACGGGCTCCTCTGCAGCCATTTCCCTTCCCTGTCCCACGGGAGGATGGGATGAACCGGAGCGAGACGTGAGCGTCATTCTGCAGCCTGGCAGGGTGAGAAGGGCAGTTGTGGAGGTTTCAGAACTGGCTTTAGTTCATTTCGCATCACAATTCCCCCAGGCCCTTTCCCTGCAGACAGACAACCTAGACTTTGCCATGCTGGGAACATGCTCGATCTCTTTATTACAGTGTAGACCTGACCCCTCCTGCCAGGGCTAAATCCACAGACGTTTTTCAGCCTCCACAGTAATAAAGTCTCTGATCAAAATGCTAGAAAGGAGCAGAACCAAAGGGGCTGGGCAGGCTCCATAGGGGACACTGGTTCCTCCTTCCCCACCGGTGCCCCAGCCATGCCCTGTGGCTGGCAGAGAACGGCCACCCCATCTCCACCCCACAGGGAGCTGTGTCTCAGGGCTCCCCCAAACAGCACCCAGGAACCCCCATCCCTTTTGGGGAATGAATCAGGGCAACAATTTCCCACCCCAACAAGGACAAATTGCTGCAGATGAAATGGGTGGGGGTGGGGGGAAACCCCGCAAATATGAGGAGAATTTAAATTGACATTTGAGAATTATGGAGAAAATCGGGAAAAATAAGAGCCTAGAGAGTCAATAATTTTAGGAAAAAAGAGGGAATCTCCTTGGGTTTGATAGTCCTGTGTGGTGAGGGGAGAGAAGAGGGGGAGAACCAGAGAGACTTGTTACCAGTACTGGGGAGGGAAGTGGCACAGACAGGAGAAGGAGGCAGGTATCTCCCCCCCCCCCCGACTCACACACACTCTCCCCTTGGACTTTCCCGGCTGCCCAGAGACCGTTCAACCCCCGCCTGCCCCACTGCCCCTCCCCCGCCTGCAGCTCCGGCTTCTCCCCGCCCCCGCCAGCCACACAAGGGGGAACCCCCGGGCCCCAGGCTCTGTCCCCACCTGGATCCCCGCGGGGCCGGGGGCAGCTCCTGGCTGCAGCGGAGAACAGCGGCTCCGCTCCGGCTCGGGCGGCTCCAGCGCTGCTGGCAGCACGTGGCCACCAGGGAGCAGCTGCTGAGCCCGGGCTCCTGCGTCACAATGTGCCAGAGCCCCGCCCCCAGGAGCTGCCCCGCCCCCGGGCTGTGCCAGAGCCCCGCCCTCAGGAGATGCCCCACCCCCGGGCTGTGCCAGAGCCCCGCCCCCATGAGATGCCCCGCCCCCAGGCTGTCCCAGAGCCCCGCCCCCAAGAGCTGCCCCACCCCTGGGCTGTGCCAGAGCCCCGCCTCCAGGAGCTGCCCCGTCCTTCTGCTACTGCTTCCTTCTTCCCAGCACCCCCAGCTCCCAGCTGCTCCCTTCCTGTGTCTGCAAACACAACCCCGCCCCGGGGCGGCTGCAGCGCTCGCTGGGGCTGTCTCCAGTGGCTGAAGTTGCCTCCATCTCTGCTTTACCTGGGGGGGTGGGAGAGACAAAGAGAGGAGATGGTCCCAGGGTGTGAAAGCAGAATTAGGGGGCAGGGAAAGAAGGACTGTTTGGAAAGGTGGGTTTTTTGCGAGGGGGGAGGGTGATCTAGAGGGAGTCAGAAGAAGATGGGCAGCAGAGGCTCAGAGAAATTGAGGGGAACCCCCTGGGTGTCCCAGTGTTGGCCAGGGTTTGTAAAGCACCTAGCGCAATATGGGGTCCCGATCTCAGTCATGGTCTGTGAAGCACCTGGGAGCCCTGATGTCTGTTTCCTGATCACAGGCGCTGGGAATGGAGAGAGGGAAAACCTCAGCACCTGAAGGGTTAATGCAGCCCTGTGTGCAACCCCCACTGGGTGGCGCTGCTGCTCTTATGAGGGTTTTAACAGACAAACATCACAATCCCAGGGCAGGTCTACACTACGGGGGAAAATCGATCTAAGATACGCAACTTCAGCTACGTGAATAACGTAGCTGAAGTCGAAGTATCTTATATCGATTTACCTACCATCCTCACAGCGCGGGATCGATGTCCGCGGCTCCCCATGTCGACTCCGCTACCGCCGTTCGGGTTGGTGGAGTTACGGAGTCGACAGGAGTGCGTTCGGGGATCGATATATCACGTCTAGATGAGACGCGATATATCGATCCCCGAGAAATCGATTTGCTACCTGCCGATACGGCGGGTAGTGAAGACTTACCCCCAGTCCCATAGGGTCTAGTGGTCAGGATTCCTGGTTTTCACCCAGACAGCCTGGGTTAAAAGGTAATAATAAGGTAATAATTGGAGATATACCAATCTCCTAGAACTGGAAGGGACCTTGAAAGGTCATCTAGTCCAGCCCCCTGCCTTCACTAGCAGGACCAATTTTTGCCCCAGATCCCTAAGTGGCCTCCTCAAAGATTGAACTCACAACCCTGGGTTTAGCAGGCCAATGCTCAAACCACTGAGCTATCCCTCCCCCCAGTGTGGGAATAATGCAGAGTTTTTGCTCAGAGGGGAGGAAGGGAATGGAGAGGGATCCTGGAAACAGGGCATTAGACAGTGTTGGGAGGGGATCCCAGAAGTGGGAGTGGGGGGCAGAGCTCTGAGGGGAGATCAGGGAAGGATCCCAGCAGTGTGGGAAGTGGGCAGCATGGAGAGTCCAGGCCTGGCATCGGGAGTGGGAAGAGGGAATGTGTCCCTCTAAACTCACCCAGGGCAGACTAGCCAGGCTTGGAAGAATTACGTGTTTGTTGGTAAATGTCAATTTCTGTGGAAACACACAACCCAATGGCAAAATATTTCCATCGATAATAATCAAAATTGACAGATGGGCAAAGTAAGAAACATGCTGCTTGAGAACGTGTCCTGTTCTAATCCTATAGGGGTCCCTTCTGCCTTAGGCACCACCATGTGGGTGTTTCATTTCCCTCCCCATTTTCACACAGAGACACAATTTCCTTTGCATGGATCCACGAACAGCAAAACCTCCCTGTGTCTCTTGTCTGAGCCAGGGCATTCGATTCCAATGAACCCTTCTCTCCTGCAATGGCAATGGTCAAACAGAGGGGACATGTCCACCTTCCCCTCCTCCCCCCCGGCAGTGAGATATTCCCTCTCCTTTTCATGCTGCTGTTGTTATTCCATGAGTCATCAAGGATGGAATAAAACGCTGAGTTTACTCCAGGGTGAGGAAAGAAAGGAGCCACCAACTCCCTGAAAAATCTCAGTGCCCAGAGAAAACCTGCCCTGCTATTGGAATCACAGAGGTGCTGGCGATACATTGGGAAAAGGGACTGTCTGAATTGCCAAGGCAGGAAATGAACAATCTACAGCAACATCATTAACCACAGACACACTCTAGCCATGCTCCAGCCAGTAGGGAAATGGGCAGGAATTCTTGCTGCTCAGCCATGGCCACACGTACAGAGCTGCACAGCAGTGAGTGTGCTGGGGAAGCTGGTCTGAGCAAACCATTGGAAATGACCCTTCAGTGAGAACAGAGCCATAGTGCAGAAAGGCCCCTGTGTTAAGTGGGTGTGATGAGGGCTTAGGGAGCTGGGCTGACACCATAGGGGTTTTTCTGTAGAGGTTTGATTCTTGCCAGCTAGGCAAGGCTGATGTGTGGTTTCTTCATGGCTGTACTTTCAGTGATGCAGGTTTCTCTATCCCATTGTTCCATAATTATAATCAGCCAATCAGAACCTCTCCATAGACCCCTTACACGACAACCTTTCTACCATATTGGCTGCAAATATAGAACAGTGGTCGCAACGGTGATCTATACAGTTACAGATTATGTCAATAACGTCACAGGAGGTGACACGGCATCAGTGAGACTGATACTGGAATAGCCTCCAGTTTTGGTGTCCTCATTTGAAAAAGATGTTGTGAAATTGGAGCTGGGGCAACAAAGAGCCACCAAATGTTCTGAGGGCTGGAGAAAAATGCCTTCTAGGGAGCTACTGAACGAGCTCAACCTGTTCAGCTTATCAAAAGAAGATTGAAAGGTGACTTCATTGAAGCGTTGAAGGGCCTTAATGGAGAGAAAATATTGGGTATTAAAGGGTTCTTGAATCTAGCAGAGAAAGGCATAACAAGACCCAATGGCTGGAAGGTGAAAAGAGACAAATTCATATTACAAAAAGGCAAAAAAATTCAAGAGCGAGGATGATTCACCACAGGAACAAGCTACCAAGGAAAATGGTGGATTCTCCATCTCCTGATGTCATTAAATGAAAACTAGATGCCTTTCTGGAATGTGTTTGCTCCAAAAGTAGCTCTTGTGTCATACAGGAGGCCTGTGATATGCAGGGGGTCAGATTAGATGCTCTAATGGTCTCTTCTGGCCATAAGGTCGACTAATTTCTGAAAAACTGAGTGTAGCATTGGGAGCAGCATCTGATGTTTTCCTGTCTAGCCGGCTTGCTGCCTAGAACGAATGCTCCTTGAGTGGGGTGACCCACAGGGAGTAGCTCAAACCTCCAAAGTGCCTGGGCAGGGGCAGGACATTAGCACAGCAAGGGAGGGGTGTGGCAGTGACATCACAAAGGCCTTTTGCAGGACCTCAGACTATTGGTCAAAGGTGGTGGGGAGGTGGTGACCTCACAGAGAGATGCTGACATCAGCCAGGCAGGACAGGGGCGAGGGGCCAGGGAAACCTCAGAGACCCCTGTGGCTTTGCTTCAGCAAGTCTCCTTCTCCAGGTCTCTCTTTGAGGACAGAGAGAGTATTCGGGTTCACGGACGTGAGCGCCAGGAGGAACCTCTTTCGAGTTTTCTCCTTCCCTTTTCCTGATTTTACTAGAAAACAGCCGTCCCTGTTTAGAAGGTAAGAGCCTCCTCGAAGGAAGGGATGTCCTGGGCGTGTCACAGTTCGGATGCCAGTGGCCCCCTACACTGTAAGGAAGCTCCCGCCGCCTGCTCTGTGTTCGCAGGGCGGGAGAGAGCAGCATCCACGGCAGTGATTTGCTCCTGGCTGCCGGAGCAGAGCAGCAGGCTCAGCTGTCAGAACTTCCCAGAGCGATGAAAGGGGAGGGGCCCATGGCTCTGTAGCAGGAATGCAGGGCAGGCGAGTTCACGGAGGGCATTGTGGGATACTGGAGGAGGCCAGTTATGGTGATATAATGAACAGCAGCGTCTACTCTGTCACTTTAAGTTTGCTGCAAAAAGCTCTAGACCTCTCATCAAAGTCGTTTTAGTCTGTCAGCAAAACAGGGCAGTTTTGTCGCCAGACGTGGCATTGCAGTGTGTGCACCAGCCACAAGCTGCCGACCGAGGGAACGTTGTGTGTTTTTCACACACCAGAGCAATATAATTCTGCTGAAACAACTTTGTAGTGCAGACCTGGCCAAAGATTCACTCACACACAACTTGTAAGGGAAATGTCACCTGCTCCTCTGCTTTGAAGAATCCAAACACAAGCAAAGCTTGTCAGGCCCTGGTGGGGATGGCAGGGAGTCAGGTGTGGGCAGACACTGTATTTTAGCCACCCACAGGCACCATGGCTTAGCTGGCTAAAGCATCTGTTTTGTAAACAGGAGATCCTGGGTTCAACTCCCAGTGGTGCCTTGTTGACGGGTTGTTGAGGCACCTGCTATTGGCTACTGTCAGAAGACAAGATTCAGAGCTAGACGGGCCTTTGGTCTGGCCCAGTGTGGTTTTTCTTATAGTTTAAATAACACTCACAGGCACTGATAACAGAGTTACTGAAAGTTTGGGAGTTAAGAGCTGATAGGTGAGTGGTCCAGTCCCCACACAGATGACCCCTGTCTCCCTCTGGGACAGGGGCAGGTCTGAGCTCTCACCCAAATGCTCATTGTGGCTGCCAGAATCTGTGGGCAGCTCCTTTAGTTTACGGCAAAGGTTGAGTCCTGCTTTGTGCACCATGTGTGAGAATGAAAATCCTAAACCGCCCTTTGAAATAACGAATGCAGCAGGACGTGTTATTGTCCCAGCCCCCAAGCAGACAGACCAATGGAGAAATGCCGTCGAGTCCAGGGTAATACTCCACTGCCATTTTACCTTTTTTGCTTGCTAAACTTCTTCTTATCTGCCCAGCCCAGGCTGTCCTCTGCCTCAGCTGCTGCTCCCGGCCTGCTCTAGAGTCAAACACGCAGGGCCCCCAGGGGAACAGAGGCTGGGACAGGGCAGCAGCCTGGGCTGGGCTGGGAAGATGCTGGGAGTTCTCGTTCCCTGAGAACTGGCCTGGCTCCCTTCTCAACAGCAAACAAATCAATTCCACTTCCCCTCCCCAGAAAAACCAGCCTGGAGCCAAGGGCAGCAGGGGACGATTCCCTTTAGTTCCCACAGAGGCAGAAGAGAACCCAGGGTGTTTCTAGCAGAGCTTATGGAACTGACGTGGGGAAACCAGCCTTTAATAACAGGCAGTTCCAGTTTAAGCTCAGTGTTTTTAACAATTTCTGCAACATTAAAAAACCCTTCAATCCTAGTGTCACCATCCATAACATTGCTTCAGCCTTATAGGTTCCCAAATGCACAACTAGACATCTCTTCAAATCCAAGGGAGTGGAGATCAGTCAGTGTTCAGAGTCATCCCACATAGAAGAACCATGTTGAGGTACATACTGGCCCCATCATGTGGCCATGGCCTTTCCCTCCTCTCTGTTAAAAGTTTTAATATTTTGCACAGAAACTTTCTTCCCTCAGGAGACACCTGGGAACCAGGGCTGCCATCCAGACAAACACCTTTAAGAGGCGGCGTAACCTGTCAAAAAGTGATCTCCTTCCTTCAGTTCAGTGACAGCCTGCACATCTCTCTGCCAGAGCGAGAGCGCGTAAGGCACTAATCCGGAGAGTGGCGGCTAGGTGGCCGGGGGAGGGTGTAAAGAAGCAGCAGAGTGGCGCAGCGGGAGCGTGCTGGGCCCATAACCCAGAGGTCGATGGATCGAAACCATCCTCTGCTACGCGTGCGCTTGTTTCTTTTCCCTCTGGGCCTTCAAGCGAGCCGGTGACCAGCAGAGCCCCAAGAGCCTAGGCCATGAGGCAAGAGGTGGCTGAGGCGAAGCGGCGGCCTGCCAGGGAGCTCCCCGGCACCTCTGGCTGCCTGGGCTGAAGGCAAGAGGCAGGCCTGGGCGTGGTGAGGGCCTCCTGTCCCGGAATGAGGCTGCAGTGCTTCCTGGTCCCCTTTTCCCACCCACACCAGCAGGCGGCTGCTGTGGGAGAACACGAGGGAGGCTCTGGGGGCGCTAGGCAGCGCTGTGTGTGTGGCTGTCAGGGGAAAGAGCCGAGGCTCCCGACTCGACCTGCCATTGACTCGCGTGGCTCTGCGCGCTGTCAGCCGGGGCGGGGCGGGCCAGGCTGCGGACGTGACTCAGGCTTGGGCCGCATGGCCGTGCTTTCCTGACGAGGCATGAGGCAGGCCAAGAGCTTTGCACAGCGTATGGGGAAGTGGGAGGGAGGCGTCTTTGAGCCGGCGTGTCTCCTCCGCTTCTCCCTTGCCGCTTGGGCAGGAGCGAAAATCCGTATAGCTCCAAGGAGCGAAACATACACAACTGAAGATTTTGCACTTGGATTAAGCCCGAGTCCCTGACATGGCTGCTTAGAGACAGGCTTTTGTGGCGTGGCCCCCACACTCTTCCAGCCAGCAGGTGACCCCACTGTGTCCAAGAGGGAGCCTTTGAGGTGGCAAAAGGGGGACATCACAGCTCCCAGCAGACCTTGAGGAGCCCACGAGGAGCCTTCAGTGGCATCCCTGGGGGAGCATAAACTCCCCCTTCTGTGCCCATAACACAGAGATTGATTAATCAAAACCCTCTTCTGTCAGCACCAGGCCTCCTTCTTCTTACATTGGGCCTGCAAGTGAGGGGGCAGCTGGCACAGCTCCAACCTGTGTGTCAGGAGGCGGCTGATGCCCGCAGCCTGCTGGGGAGCTCCCAGAAGTTATTAATGGACAGAGACTCCTCAATGCCCTTAGTAACAAGGGTTTGAGGGTCACCGAGGCCAGTAAGGGGGTCACTATGTCGGCCTTATAACCCTGGGTGTCAGGTCACTGTGCAGCTTCGATCTAGAGCTCGGATCCCAACAACCAACCAGCAGCCTACAGCCTCCCCCTGGGTCTGCCCCACCTGGTTACTCCTTACAGGCCGACCTTACCCCCCTTCCAGCCCAGGATTCGCCCCCTAATCATCCTACTGCCACTCAGAGCTACAGCCGTGGAGGTGCTGAAGGAGGGAGGGGTGACTCTAGGGTGGGGTTCTTCTCTAAAGATGGCTGGCAGAAAGGTGGTGCTCAGCTCTGTCAGCGACCTGCCCAGTTGCCTCGCTGCCAGGGGATGCAGACATTTCTGTAAGGCGATTAAATGGGGTTTTTGGATTCTGAATGAATATGAGGAATGTGCAATTATGAGAGGGAATTTCCATCCCTCTTTCTACTGCTCTTCAGAGCCCCAGTGGCCTAATGGATAAGGCATTGGCTTCCTAAACCAGAAATTGTGGGTTCAAGTTCTATCTGGGGTGAAAAACTCCTTCTTTTATGTATATTGCAAAGAAACCTGGTGTTATTTTTCACCAAGGAAGCTGGGAGATGTTTGAACACAAAGTACTGCAGCTTGGGAACAATCCCCCAGAAATGGCATCTTCCACTCCACAAATCAGTAGCAAACAGTTAATACTAGTGTTTGTCTGAGAATAGAGTGAAGGGGAGTGTTCACTCCGACACCTCAGTGAGTGAAACAGACAGAAAGAGCAAGGTTGTTCTGAAAGACAACGGATCTGTCTGGAGGCAAAGCAGACCTTGAGAATGAGCAAGAGTGTGAAAAGAGGTTCAAATGTGGGTTAGGTGTTAGTTAGGTTGGTCTGACAAATTTCAAGAAAATACCAATGCTCGTAGACTGATGCAGACACGGCCTGACAACTCCCCCACTGCCAGCTGCCCATCGGTGTCAGAAGCTCTCCCTTTCCTGCTCCCCAGCCCTCAGCCCCAGGAACCACTGTCCTCTGCTTCCCCCTCTGGCCCCACCAACTTTTCCTCCCATTTCTGGGTCCCTCGCCCCAGGGGCCAGACACGGGGTCCCACTCACCACAATGCTCTCCACGAGGGCTGCTTTGGAGACCTGGGGCTCCAGAGAGTCCAGCTCCTGCTGCTGTGCCAAGCAGCTCAGACGTGGGACAACATGGAGGAAGCCGAGCTGTTGGGCCCTGTCCTCCACCAACTAGGACTGGAGGGGGGGAGAGGGAGAGAGAGAGATGGAGACGGTTAGGTGGGGACCTCCCCAACCCACCTACACCAGCTCCACGGCTCAGGAACCCCATGGAGTTGGACAGGGAAAACCGCCCCGCTTCCCGAAACCAGTGTCGCCCTGAACAGACTGGGGTTGTAACTGGGACAGTGTCTGCGGGGAGCAGACACCTTGGCCTGCGTGGGACAAATGCCCCCACTTTGGGGTGCCAGGTAACAGGGGAGAAGTTCCCCCCATTGGGGGTGATGGATTCTCTGGGAAAAGACCCCCCTGCGTGGGTGGGGATGGAACAAGAGGCAGGACAGACTCGGGGGCAGCGCAGCTGGGGGATTTTTGTACCTCAGCTCTGCCCTGGAGGTGCTGCTGGATGACCCTGATGGTGTCTTGTTCAGGGGACACATCCTCCTCCTCCTCCTTTCTCTTCTTCCTCTTCCTCCTCCTCAGCCCACTCCTCTTCCTCCTCCCAGCCCACTGCTGCTGGGCACTGGGGGTCTCTGCACCAGGGAGAGAAGGAGAAAGGACAATCCCTGCTGCCACTGGGGGGATGCAGTGTAGAGAAATGGCTCAATGTCCCCCATCCTCAACAAGGAACCCCATGGCATAGAGGGCCCCACCCTGCCCCTCCCAGAGACACCCTCAGAGCCATCAGCCTCAGGGCCCCGTGGCCGTCAGCCCCCCTCCCCAACATCATCAGGGAAGGCTGGAGCTCTCCCGACTCTGCCCAGCATCCCTGCCGCAAGGTGTGGCTGTGTCACCCCCACTGGTGTTAGTGGGGCTCCCGTGGCTCAGTCCTGGCGCCTTGGTGACCCAATGGGCACAGGGTGTTCCTAGTCCCCCACTGCCCCCGTCCTTCCCCCTGTCCCCAGGGCCTCCGCTCACCTGCACAGAGGGAGCCTTCAACCTCAGGGCTGTCAGACCCCATAGAGGAGCTGCTGGCCCCTCGGGAGTAGGCGGAGCTGCTGGTTCCTGTGCCGGAGCCACCCAGCTCCTGCTCTGGGCTGGCTGGAGGCTCCTCGGTGGGCAGGCTGGTGGATGGCTTCTGCTGGGCCCTGGGGCTGGGCTGCTGCCTCCTCTGCTTCCGGGAAAGGAAGCCGCAGAGCCACCTTGCCTGGCTCCCGCCCTCTCCTGGGTCCCTACATAGCATCACCCGGGGCCACCTCCATTTGGGACCAGAAGGTGCCTCAGGGCCTGCTAAGGGAGCTGGTGGTTTTCTCTTTCTCCAGAAGGTCAGGGAGCTCCTCCGCTTTGCCTGCCCACCAACCTCTTCCCCGCCCGCGGGGACAGAGGGGCCACTCTCCTCCTGGGCAAGACGGACGCTGCTCCCTACTGGCTCCAGAGCCACCTGCCCAGCCTTCCTCCTCAGCATCCGCTTCAGCCGCTCCATCCTGGAACTGAATGGGGAACAGCCATGAATCTGGGCTCAAGGCAGCCTCTCATTAACGGGCCTGCCTGCTCCCCTGTCCATGTCCCCTCTGCTGAGGCAATTCCTCCTCACCACACACCCCACCCCAGGGCAGGGGGGCTGCTATCCACACGCACTGGCAGCAGCTCACAGCACAGGCTGCTCCCAATGTTCCCAGAGCAATGGGGCCCTGTGATCCTGGGAGAGTCTCATCCTTTCAGAGCAATGGGGCTCTCCGTTAGTTTGGACAAGCAGCTCCCTCCACCCCAGTAGGCCCCGCTCCCTCCCAGGCCAGAGAAAGAGCAGAACCCGAACAGTCCTCAATGAAAGTTCGTTCACAAGGTGCCAGTCCTAGGAGGGAGGAGTCGCCCTCAGTTCCCACTGATTTCACTGCTTGCGGTTGTGGGTGTTCAGCACCTGGCAGGTTCTGCCTCCCCAAAGACTCTCGACGTTGGGAACAATCTCCTGCAAGGGAAGCGCTGGGAGCCCTATTGCTGGGCCATTCCCACCACACTGGCGATGGCTCTGGAGACCTCCACTCACTTGCTCTAGATGGGATGGAGCTGGATGGCAGATGCTCTCTTCCTTGGTCTCCTGCACCCAGGTGGGCTGGAAAGGGTGCTGCACAATGCCCTGCCAGCTGGGTAGGGGGCAGAAGCCAGGAGATCGAAAGTGGCTGTGAAAACAAGACAATGTTTTATTGCCAGGGGATGGATAAACTCAGCCTAGCAACTGGAGGTTCACAACACTGACCTACGGCCAGCAGGACACCCCCCATCTCCAGGTATCCTAGTACCTCACGCACATTCCTGAAGCGTGACGGCCCAAGGGCTCTAGCGCATTTCTTCGGAGGTGTCTCTGCTGTCGTCGTCTTCGCTGTTGTCATGTTCCATTCTATATGATTTTATAAAAATATGCTAATGAGTGTGAATATAAAGTGACTGGACTATGCTTCATGCAAAAGGTCTCTTGTAAGGTATCATTACAAAGCTTATAATCTACTGAGTGTGTTCATCCTATTTCTATAAATGTATCACTTTTCTATCTGTATCTGGGTGGAAGAGAACAAATGGGGCAGACATCATGAGAAATCCACTAGCTATCACCTGAGCTGGAACAAAGGCTGTACCAGGGGAAAGGAGCGTGAGGAGGGCTCCAGGGAGGCACGGCAAGGCCCAGCCCACCCCAGCCGAGTGGCTCCCTCCAGCTCGTTCCTGGCTGAGCGGCTCCCTCCGGCCTGGTTTCGCCAGCCCCGGCCTGGCCCCAGCTAAGCGTCCCAGGCCTAGCCTGGTCCCAGCCTGGCCACGGCTGTTTTGACCATATATGGCCTGTGACGTTTTGGGTGTAATATAATATCTCATTGGAAGGCGACAGGGCCAGAAAGAGTTAATTAACTCACAGACTGACTTAACCCTTTAAAGACTGGTTAGGAAGATATGTAAAAATGCACTGACTTTCCTTTTGAAAGCTCCAGTGTGGATAGCTTTGAAAAGGTCTCAGATGGAGTAAGAGCTGTTAAGAAACTTGAGCAGCTCTATAACCAAGTGGCTGTGTTTGGCCAGCTGGTTGGGAAGACAATGGGGTTGGAACAGGAATGTCTCCATTCTGATTCTTTAAGTGAGCAGTCTGTGCTTCTGTGTTGATGCAAATTACTTGGCTGGCAGGGAGAGGAAAGACTTGCTAATAGCTGTTAGCAAAGAGAGCCCACCCCATCAGCCAGTGAATTCTGTTAAGCAAGAAAAATCAGGGTTTGATCCTTCAGAACAAGGAGGAAAGAGAGAACTTAAGTTTGCAAAGGGAAGCCACAGGTTAACCCTAAAAGGCCCAAACCCCAATGGTATTGAGCCAAAGGTGTGGCATGACGACAATAATGATTGTAGGTGGACACCTGCAATGAATTTGTTGTTATTGCTAATGGTAATTTTTGTAACTGTGTTGTTATTGCCAAGAACTGTAAAAATGTTCCATCTAGGGTGACCAGATGTCCCCATTTTATAGGGACAGTCCTGATATTTGGGGCTTTTTCTTATATAGGCTCCTATTACCCCCCACCACTGTCCCGATTTTTCACACTTGTTATCTGGTCACCCTAGTTCCATCCTTCCGTTTCAGAGGTCCCTGTGATCTAACCTGTCACAGCTTCTGCGCCTTCTATTTGCTTCCATCACGCTAGGCATCTGGCTTTCAAGTCTTGCCTACAAGAGGCAGCCAGCCTGTTCTTGTTGGGATTTCTGGAGATTGTGAGCTGAACTGGCAGCTCCAGCCTTTATAGGCAGAGGCTGGCTGGCATGTCACACAATCTCTTTATTACTCGCCTGAGATGGGTCACCTGTTACTTGTGGCTCTGAGTGTCCATATAAGGAAAAATCCCACAAGGTTTGACCATCTATGGCCATCAGGTACCAGTGATGTTAAAGTGCCATCACCACAGCGGTGACCATAAAGCCAGGTCTTTTGACCATCTATGGCCTGCGATGTTATGGGCATAATATAATATCTTATTCAGCCAATCACTCCGACAAACAAGTTGTTTATATTTGCAGAAGATAATGCTGCCCACTTCTTGTTTACACTTCTCTGCACGAGATGTCACAATTGTGTCCTTGGCAATGGAGTGTGATGTCACAGACTGTGTACATCACCATGTAATGACTGACTGCACTCATCACTTTTAAACCACTTGGTTTGCACCCATGCCCTTAATCCTGTCCTAAAATTACCTTTTCACGTCACTGAGCTCTCTTGTTGCTGCGGGGTACTGTAGGTGTGAGGCAGGGCAGGTTGGGAGAAGAAATATTCTTTATCTGAAGAAATGATCTGTGTGAGGAAAACATTTGAAAACTTGTTTACTGAGTAATGTGAGTTCTTCACTCTACCTGATGGCATTTCTCTGTAACATGAACTTGTGAACACCACATCCAATCAATTCTAAAATTCCAGGAATATTCTAGGCATCAGTGAGCAGAACCATATTGGTTTTGGTGAAAATTGGAACGGGAAATAGACCAGTAGGGCTTAAGTTAGGTTTGGCACCTAACTCCTATTGAAATCGGTGGGTGTTATGCACCTAACCTGCTGGTGGGATTTTCAAAAGCACCTTTAAGCATCTGTTTGCATCTTAAGCACCTAAATACCTTTGAAAATCTGGTCCTTCATCTCTGCCTCAGTTCCCCATCTATAAATGGAGGTTAATACTTCTTTATGCTACTGTTTACCTATCTTGTCTATTTCTTTTGCTTGTAATTGAGGCACAGGACAATCTCTTACTGTTTTTGTAATGGGACCCTGAATTTTGGTTGGGACAGCTAAACACTACTGTAAAACAAAAAATGATCAGATCCCTAATATAAAGGCCCACCAATGATCTATTTTTCAGGGCAAGTCACAGGCCCAGCTGTGTCAGAGGAAAGTCTGAGAAACCCCATAGAAAAACAATTATGGATTAACCTGCCCATAGGAGAAGTTTCTTCCTGACCCCCATCAGTTAGTGGTAGGCTTATATCCTGAAGCATGAGGATTTATATCCCTTCTACATTTTGTATACCAGCGAAGTTAAGATGATATTGTCCATATAAATGTCTAATCCCTTTCTGAATCAGCAGCGCCTGACCCAGGAAACTCAATCCCAGTATCCTGAGGAGAGAGAGACACAATCAGACAGACACTGAGGGCTCCCCCCACCCTTTATCAACAAGTGAAACCCCCTCCCCACAGGGACATGGCCTGATTTGATTCGCCCCCATGTTAATCCAGCCCAGAGCCTGCCCCCCCGGCCTGGGGAAAGTGAGTGGGGGGGGGGGAGCGACAGAGGAAGGGGGATGGGGTGAGCAGGGCGGGGCCGCGGGGAAGGGGGGAGGTGGATCACGGGCTGCTCTGAAGTTCAGACAGTGACCGGGTGGGTGATGAGGCTGCAGCCCCTGAACTGCCGACAACTCACAGGCTGGGGCCGCCCCTGGGTCCCTGCGCACCCGGGATGGGACATCGCCCGGCCCCGCGGCCCCAGGCTGCCGCGTGTGGGGCTGCTCCCTGGGCAGCTCAGCCCCCACCCCCGCCCGCTGCTGCCCCCCCGGCCCAGCTGGGGGGGGAGTGAAGCCCTTTCACTCCGCGCTGCCTCTGCCCTGTGCGCCCCCCAGCCCGGCTCCCACGGGCCCGGGGCTGCTCCCGGGGCAGGGGCGCGGCAGGGCCTGGCGCCTGGAACTGGGGGTCTGAGCCCCCGGTCCCCCCGTGCGGAGCCGCCACTCACCGTCCCGCCGCAGCGCCCCTCAGACCGGCCCCGCCCCGCCGGCTGCCCTTGAGCCGCGTCCCCCGCTCCGGGACCCCCCAGCAGCGCCGGGGCGGGTCCCACTGGTGCCGCCCGTGGGGACTGAGCCGCGCAGCCCCCCCGGCCGCCAGCGGGATTCGAATCCCAACAGCCGCAACGCGCGCCCGGGGACAGGGGGGGGGAAGCAGCGAAGCCTCCGGGCGAGAGAACCGGGGTCTCCCCCCACGCGCCGAGTCTCTGTCCCGCGCTCTCTCCGCCAATCAGGGAGCGGGGAGGGGCGCGGCGAAGTGACGAGTTACGGCCCCTCCTCCAATAGAGGCCGCGTGTGAGAGAGAGAGAACTATGCTTCCCAGTGTGCACCGGGCGGGGCGTTGCCTGAGCAACTGTCCGTCACTTCCGCTCTGAGACGAGCCTAGAACTACAACTCCCAGCCTGCCCCGGGGCGCCTCCGTCCTCTCCAGCCCAGGTAAGGGCGGGTCCCTGGGTCAACCTGACACCTCCCCCCCCAGCGCAACTCCTCATCCCCGCCCCGCCCCCCTCCGGCTCCTGACGCAAACGCGCGTGTCCCGGGGTCTTGGCCCTGCCCCTCCCGCAGCGCCCCCAGCGCTTCCCCCCCCCCGCCTGCTTCTCCCTTGGCCTCGTCTCTCCCCACTGGGGGGGCTGTTGGATGGAGCCATATGGAAATACGGGGAGGGGCAGGGCTTGGGTTAGGGTTCTCCCCCCGAGCTCTGGGAGGGGAGTGGGAGATAGGGGGTAGAATGGGGGAGGGGAGGGGCAGGGCTGAGAGCCAGGACTCCTGGGTTCTCCCCCAGCTCGGGGAGGGGAGTGGGGGAGGGGTTGGGGTGCCTGCTGCCCTCGCAGTGACCAGCAGAGCGCCCCCTGCAGCTTGCCCCCCCAACCACGCACTGGGTGTGCTGGTGCCTGGAGCCGCCCCTGTTCCAGCCCCTCTGCCCAGGCAGCTCCCCCAGCCTGACACACACACACACAGCCCCTGCACCCGCCCCACCCCAGGGCTCCTCAGCCCAGAGGGGAGCCCCCCGGCTGAGTGGGGCATCAGAACCCCCCGAAATTACCATGGGACCAGCATGATCTGCCTCCGCCCTGCCCTGCTCTGCATGTACTCGGAGTGAGTCAGTTTCCCTGTCCCAACGTGTGTCCCGCCATGTGTCTCTTCTCCTCCCCAGTTCCCTCCAAACCACCCCATTTCCCTGCACCCCGGGCTGGGTCTCTGCCAACCCCCCTTCTCCCCTCCTGCCCCCAATATCTCCCTGCCCCTACAGGTCTATAGGGCTGGATCCTTCCCTCCCCGCTTCTCCCCTCATTTCCTGCATCTGGGGGTTTATGGAGATAGGTGTCTCCTCTGCCATCCCCTCTCCTACCCCCCCATATCCCGCTGCCTCTAGGGGTCTATGGGGCTGGGTCTCTCCTCCCTCCATCCCCTCCCCGCCCCCAATATCCTGCACAGCATATCCTGGGAGTGACTCAGATTCCCTGGACCAACATTTCACAAACCTCCACCTCACATGTCTCTTCTCTCCCCCAGCTCCCTCCACCCCACCCCATTTCCCCTGCACCCCAGGCTGGGTCTCTGCCAACCCCCTCTCCTCCTGACCCCAATATCTCCCTGCCCCTAAGGGTCTATGGGGGGTGGGTCTCTCCCTCTCCCCATCCCCTCATCCCTTCCCCCAGTATCTCCCTACCCCAGTCTGCCTATGGGGCTGGGTCTCTCCCTGAAGCCCCGCCCCCAGCGCGGGGCTCACAGACAATCCCCGCCCAGCGGCTGTGACGTGAGGTGATGTGCTCAGTCCCCGCAGGCAACTCATTCACTGGAGACCAAAACGACAGAAGGTGTCACGTGTCCATGGGCGGGGCTATGCAGATGAGCAGTGTCTGGCGGCAGGACGGAGAGCAGCGAGAGGAACCGAAGGAGCCCGGCGGAGAGAATTCTCTGCGTGTGGACAGAATCCGGTGTGGGGAGTTCGTGCTCTGGGTGCCTGCACCGGAGTCACTTCGGGGCAGTGATTGCCACTGAGCTATGTATTGACCAAGGGCGTGTGACTGGGGTGTGGTGCCTGGCGGGGAACGGCTCCTGGTGATAAGGAAAAAGGTGGGAGCAGCAGATCCTGTCCTAGCAGGGGCCTGTGTGGGATTTCTTTGCAACCATGAGTGGGCTTGTTACGGGGGCAACTAGATACCCCCCCTTGATTCTGGCGGGCGGGGCTTCTACTGTCTGCCTTCGGGAGGGCGGGGTCCATGATGTCACAGCCCACGGTTGGGGGTGGGGGGGTTGAATCATGTTTCTGAAGTGAGAGAGCAACGTCCCCGGCTCCCACTTACTCTCCACTAGGGGTCTGGGCTGGGATCTCTAGGGAGGGAAGCACAGAAAAAAACAGTCTCCCCAATGGAAGCCAGGAGTCCTGGCTCCCAGTCCCCCTGCTCTAGACCCCACTCCCCTCCCAGGGCTGGAGATAGAACCCAGGAATTCTGACCACCAAACCCGCCCCCCGCTCTGACCACCAGACGTCACACTCCCCTTTTAGATCCAAGGCCTGTAGTGTGCGAGTGGAGCTGGCTGCCAGTGGGGGCTGAGCACCTATTTTTTCTCTGTTGGTTCTGCAGCCCCGTTGCTCCCATGGAGTCGCTGACTTGGCTCCTTTCGCACTCTAGAGAGGAGAGGAACCAGGGCTATGGCTGATCTATGGGGCACCACGTGAGTGGCAGATGGTTCAGGTGCTGAGAATTTGCCTGACCCCTCAGGGACACAGTGTGAGGGGGTGTCCCAGGCATCTCTATGAAAGGAGCAGAACAGGATTTCCTTGGGGTGGGAAGTGTCTCAGGGGGTTGTACAGAGGTGTTGCCCGGGTTCGAGCCTGGCTAAAACACAGGCCTCGCTGTGATCAGGATTTGAACCTGCGCAGGGGAACTCTAGTGGATTTCAACTCCAACACCTTAACCACTCGGCCATCACAATTGCGAGCACGAAACTGCCCCCATGCCAGAGAAACTGGTAAAGAATCACAATGCCCAGGCGTGAAGTCATCTGAACTACAGAATTCCCACCGCAAACCTGGCCCCCAAAGCACAGGGGGGATTGGGGGTTTGTTCTCTTTGCTTAGCCATGTGCAGTCGCACAGAGAGCGCGTTTAAAAGTAGACATCTCAGCTCAAGCTCAATATCGGGCTCTGGGAGCCCTCAAGGTTGGGAGGGAGTTTAGCAAGCAAAAAAGGTAAAATGGCAGTGGAGTATTACCCTGGACTCAATGGCATTTCTCCATTGGTCTGTCTGCTCTGGGGCAGGGACAATAACACGTCCTGCTGCATTCGTTATTTCAAAGGGCAGTTTAGGATTTTCATTCTCACACATGGTGCACAAAGCAGGACTCAACCCTCGGTGCAAACTAAATGAGCTGCTCACAGATTCTGGCAGCCACAATGAGCATTTGGTGTGAGAGCCCAGACCTGCCCCTGTCCCAGAGGGAGGGGGGTTATCTGTGACAGGCTGGACCACTGACCTATCAGCTCTTAACTCCCAAACTTTCAGTAACTCTATCATCAGTGCCTGTGAGTGTAATTTAAACCATAAAAACAGCTATACTGGGCTGGACCAAAGACCCACCCAACGCTGTGTTTTGTTCTCTGACAGTAGCTAATACCAGGTACCCCAAGAGTTACTCAACAAGACACTACTGGTAGTTGAACCCAGAATCTCCTGTTTATAAGGTAGGTGCTTTAAGCCAGCTAAGCCATGGTGCCTGCTTATAACTAAGCCACAGTGTCTGCCCACAGCTGACTCCCTGCCAGCCCCACTGGGGCCTGACACGCTTTGCATGTGTTTGGATACTGCAAAGCAGAGGAGCAGGTGACGTTTTCCTTGCAAGCTGTGTGTGTGTGTGAATCTTTGGCCAGGTCTGCACTAATTCTTTCAGCAGAATTATATTGCTCAGGTGTGTGAAAAGCAGACAACGCACCCTCGTTCGGCAGCTTGTGGCTGGTGCACACTCTGCAATGCCACGTCTGGCGACAAAACTGCCCTGTTTTGGTGACAAAATAAAAACACCTCGACGAGAGGCCTAGAGCTTTTTGCAGCAAACTTCAAGCGATAAATTGTCAGTGTAAATGCTGCTGTTCATTATATCACCATGACTGGTCGCCACCAGTATCTCACCATGCCTGCTGTGAACTCGCCTGCCCTGTATTTCTGCTACAGAGGCTGGGTCCCTCCCCTTTCAGTATCCCCCTGCTCCAAGGGAAAGTTCTGACAGCTGAGCTGCTATCTGCACTGGGATTAGGTTGATAGAACTGCATTGCCAGCCTAAGTAATGTAATTACACCAACCTAATTTTGTAGTGTAGACCTGTCCAAAGAATCACACACCCACCTTGGGAGCAAAACTTCACCTGCTCCTCTGCTTTACAGAATCCAAACATGAGCAACACTTGTCAGGGCCCAGTGGGGACTGGCACAGAGTCAGGTGTGTGCAGACACGATACTGTAAGTAACAGCAGGCACCATGGCTTAGCTGGTTAAAGCACCTGTTTTGTAAACAGAAGATCCTGGGTTCAACTCCCAGTGGTGTCTTGGGGAGTGGCTTTGAGGGCACCTGGTATTGGCTACTGTCAGAAGACAAAAATCAGAGCTACATAGACTCCTATGCTGCCCCTTCCTCCTGCCCTTACAGTCATTACAAAGTGGCAAGGCAGAGCCCTCCCATTTTTAAAAGTCCTGGGGTGTTGTTCCCCCCTGTTCAGGCACCCCTGGGGCCCTGCACTTCCCACAGCTCTCCCTGATTTCAGCTGTTAGTGAGGGAGCCTCACTGCTAGCGCAGACTGGGCAGTTTGTTGCATGAGAGACACTGTCCCAAAGCAGGACTAATGCTTAGAGCTGGATCTCAGTGATTTCAGATCTGTTGGTCTGCAGCAAGACTCTCCATTGAGTCTTAACCAGCTCTGTTACTACACAGGGAAGAACAAAAGGGTCAAATGGTGCCTGGAAGCCTTAAGAAGGATCCACCCCACCGAGTACAACACTTGTCGCTACCTGCTCTCAAGCTCCACAGAGACTGTTTTGAGGTCACTCCTCGCCTTTATCAGTTTAGAGAACTGGGAGAAGAGCAATTACCAGGTGTTCCAGTGGCGCAATTGGTTAGCGCACAGTACTTATAGGGCAGTGCTGAGAGGAGCTATGCTGAGGTTGTGAGTTCAAGCCTCACCTAGAGCATTGGTTTTCATTAGCCAAGTGGCATTAACCCCTCATTTGGCCCTGTGGAAGGTAGAATTCCAGCCCAGGGACACTGAGGAGGGGAGGAGTTAAAAATGCCCCATTCACTTATTACCTCCTCTCCAGAGCACAGGTCAGAATCTACAATCCTTTCTCCCCCCAGCCCCTGTGCCAGGATCCCTCAAGCAGAGCCTGGAGTCCTGCCCATGGCGTCTGTACTATTGACAAAGACTAAATGACGGGGACAAAACTCTCAAATCCCACCTGGTGCGGGGAGCCAGGTTTGCTCTTCAAATTCTGTCGTTGGTACGTTTCCAGGCCTGGGAATGTCCCACAACAGCATTGAATGGGAAGCTGCCTGCAGAACAGTTACACTGCACAGAGCTCCTGCGGAGGAGGGGTGGGAATTAGTAACATTTTGAGGATCGTTTGGGAAATGAGCCTTTGCTGACAAGGTTTGTCTCTGTTCCTATTGCACCTTCAGGTGTTATGTTGAGGGATCTTTAGTGTATTTTTGTGAGGTTAATAACTATCTCCTCAACTTTTTTTACTCAACTTAAAAATTGGTGTCACTTGATTTTTGCATCTCCCTGTGAAAATACAACTGACACGTGTGGCTTTCTACAGGGGGTCATGATGTTATAGTTGGGGAATTCAGTCTCTGTACTTCGGGCGGGGGGTTGCTTTTTTACAGCTGCCTCACGGCCAGGCACACCAGGCTGTTAGCTGCACCCACTGTCCTTGCCAGGGGCCCCTGCTGAACCCTGGGCGGCTGCACTGCCGTGCTGGGGTGACTCTGCAGGTGGAGAAGCTGCTGTGGAGCAATGTAGAGCAGGTGCAGGAAGGAGACAGGGTCACTATTCACATTCTGACCTGCACAATTTTCCAAATTTGGGAATGTCCGAGAACAATTCTAAGGGGAAGGTGAATGCAGAGCAGTGACACTGGAGATGCCCAGACCTCCAATGGGGGCAGCGTGGAAATTAATAATGGGAAGATCATTTGTGAAATTAGTCGTCACTGACAAGCTTTTTCTCTGTTCCTATTTCACGCTGTGGTGTTAGTTAGAGGAATCAGTGCAGATTTTTACTATATTAATTAAACACTTAATTTTATTTAACCAAGCCAAAAACTTGGTGTCACTTATTTTTTCTCTGGCCTAGCAAGAATGAATTGAATTTCGTGATTTTCTGGACAGTGCAGAGAGATTGAATGTGGGGAATTCAATCTCTGTGTTTGTGAGCTGAAGAGGGATCTAAGGGCTGGTGTACGCTGGGCACTGAACTGGCAGAGCGATGTCTCTCAGGGTGTGAAACCCCCCCCACAAACCCATAGAGTTAAGGTGACCTAAGCCCTGGTTAGATAGTGCTAAAGAAAAGGAAGAATTGTACTGTCCCTGTAGCTATTACAGGGATGAGAAAAACCCTCCAGTCACTGTCTACTCCAAAGTGCTATAGCAGTGCCACAGCAGCATTTTAAGTGTAGACAGAGTGAAAGTAGATCTGGCTCCAGTTTGCACTGTGGATGCTCAGGCACTAAGACTACAGTAATAATAACAACAGGGCAGTGTTTGCATAGCTGGCAGGATTTGAACCTGCGCAGGGAGACCCCAATGGATTTCTAGTCCATCGCCTTAACCACTCGGCCACAACTACTTAATACACAGCTGTTCTACTACATGATGATTCTGTTCTCACTGAATTGTCACTTCAAATTGCTCAGACCAGCTTCCCCAGCACACTCATGGCTGCACATCAGTGTAAGTGTGTCCTTGGCTGAACAGCGAGAATTCCTGGCCATTTCCCTTCTGGCTGGAGCAGGATGAGAGTGTGTTTGTGTGAATGGCATTGCTGTAGATTGTTGTTCATTCCCCACTCTGACAATTCAGACAGTCCCTTTCCTAGTCAAATCTCCAGCACATCATTCCAATAGCAGGCGGCAGGATTTCTCTGGGGCACTGAAATTTTTTCAGGGGGCTGGTGCATGAACTCAGCCTTGCATTACACCCTTGATGTTTCATGGACTAACAACAGCAGCAAAAAGAAAGAGCCGAGCCAATACCTCCCTGGCAGGGATGGAGGTGCCACGTCCCCTCTGTCTGACCGTCGCCATTGCAGGAGAGAAGGGTTCACTGGAATCGAATGCCCTGACTCAGACAAGAGACACAGGGAGGTTTTGCTGTTCATGGATCTGTGCAAAGGAAATTTTGTCTCTGTGTGAAACTGAGGTCGGAAATGAAACGTCCACATGGTGGCCCAGTGCTCTAGGGAATGTGGGTGAAGGACTCGAGCTGAGAAATGATTTAACAGGGGTTTGTATCAATTTATTGCCTTGATTAAAATCTATGGCTAAAAGGCAGCCACTGTTGTTAGTACTTGTACCTGTGTAGGGACACCCCAGTGGGTGTCAAGTCCACTGCCTTCACCAGAGGCGGTAGATTATTTTATCAAGGTACAAATTTCTTGGTCAAGGCCTAGGCTCCAGAGAAAACAATACACGGCTGATAAGAAGAAGTACATAAAAGATTTTGCAGCCACCATGGGCATAACTATGATGTGTCGTGTTTCACTCTTTATATCTGGCGCCACCTCCTTTCCCTTTAGCCTTGTAGTTGACGAAGGGGAAAGCTGAACATCTCCTCAGATACCAGGGAGTGTTTATGTCCATTCCTGCGAGCTACACAGGGGTTTGATGTTGCTGCTTTCAATCCTCCCGCTCTGCCGGGATAAGGAACAATTCAGGCTGACACTGAACTGAAGGAGGAAGATCAGTTTTTGACAGGGAGAGGGACGCCTCCTCTTAAAGGTGTTTGTCTGGCTGGCAGTCCTGGTTCCCAGGTCTCGCCCGTGGGGCTCCAGCAGTTTTGGGACCGGGTCACTCCCTTGGCCCCACCTGCTGCCCCCAGGCGCTCCCCCACCCAGGGGCCCCGTCAGTGCAGTGGAGCTGAGCAGCATCTGCCTGCTCACTCCAGTGGCTGCCGGCCCCTCCGCATGGCAGGGCAGGGTGGGTCTGTTCTTCCGTGCGCTGCCCCTGCCCCGAGCCCCTGCAGCCAATGGGACACTGCGGGGGTGATGCCTGGGGGCAGCAGCACACGGAGGCCCCCCAGCCTGCCCCGCCTTGGAGCCCCAGGTAAGCGCCTCACTCCTGACTCCCTCCCAGAGCCTGCACCCCGGTCCACACACGCCTGCCCCCAACTCCCTCCCACAGCCTGTGCCCTCTCCCTCCACACACCCCCTCCCGCCTGCCCCAATCTCCCTCCCAGAGCCCAGGCTCTCACCCCTTCTGCACCGAAACTCCCCCCAGAGCCTGCACCCCTCCTGCACCCCAATCCCCAGCCCCAGCCCAGGGCCTGCACCCTAGACCTACTCCTCCCACCCAAACTCCCTCCCAGAGCCTTAGGCAGGTGAGGGGCAGAGTTTTGGGGGGCAGGTTCTGGGCAGTATGAGTGACATTATTGGCCCACTGGGAGGACTGGAGGACTGGCACTGGCCCTAAGGTAAATTGAGGTTGAGACCCTGCTTTAAGGGATTGGAGCAATGCTGGAGAGACTGACGGGCAGGGAGCTGGGGAGCTGTGTGTGCCCCAAGGAGAGTTGTTGTTGTGCTCTGGTGACACAGAGCGGGGGTGGGGAGTTTGTAAGCTGTGGTGTTTGTATAGAAGAGAGAAAGTTTACTAAGCCCCAGGTTAAAAACTGGTCCTGCTCTGAGCTGTACTTGACACTCCTTGTTGAGAGTGTAGGTCAGTGGGTGAATGTTTCCTTCTAAGATAGTAGGTTTGTAGTTCCAATCCAAGTGATTCCCTTTAAAAACTTTTTCAAATGAAAATCAATTTCCAGACCCATCTCCTGTATGTTCAGGAGTTCGCTGAATTTTTTTGGGGGGGGGCTTGAAATGAATGTAAACACTCAGCATTTTCCTGTGCAAATGAATAAAGACCTAGCAGAGCTGTCCATCAGCTGAAATCAGTTCCAGTCCTCGGCATCTCTAAGAGGGACACTCGGTAGCTGAGGCACGTGGGGCACCTCTGTGGAGAGGACAGGTGAAAAAATGCTGGATTCAATGAAAGCTGAGGCCATAGGAGGGGAAGGTGACCAGCAGCACCACACAGGGTCATAACACTCAGACACGGGGCTTCACTGTCACTTCCCCTGTGTTTTCCATTATTTCTATCCTAAGGAACACACCCTCCCCCTCCCCGCCACACAGTCACACACAACCTTCTCCCCTTGAGCCCCACCCCACCCCTACCCCTCTCCCCCACACACGCTATGGGACATAGCCTCTCGGTGACTCTCCCAGATGGGGGCTTGTCTCTGCATCTCCCCAACAGGGGAGCAGAGAGCTGAAAGGGCCACAGGAGACCAATGGAGCTAGGCAGGAATAGAAAAGACTTCCCCTCCCTTCCCAAGAGTCTTGTTAATCTCACCCATGAGACATTCCAGCACCGGGTGGGCTCAAAGCACCAACCTTCCCCTCAGCAACGGAAGGGGGAACCAGCTCTAGCACATGGAAGGAGGCTCCCCACCTCTGCTGCTGCCATCCTGCAGCCTTTAATATGGATTTGTTTTAGCTAATGCAACCCCCCCCCCCACTCCACTAATCCATCCATGAAACATGGAGCCAAACTCCTGAAAACAGGGTCCAGTGGTGCAATGGGTTAGTGCCCAGGACTTACAGAGCAGTGCTGAGAGGAATCATGCTGAGGTTGTGAGTTCAAACTTCATCTACAGCACTAGTTTCCTTTAAGCAAATGGCTTCTGCCAATCATTTTGCCCTGCAGAAAATACAGTTGCAGCTCAGAAGACACCGAGGTCCCCTTGCTTTACAGAGAACAGGGCAGATTCCACAGATCTCCCAGGCTCTGCTCTCCACCAGCCGCCTGTGTCAGGAGGGGTCGAGCAGAGCCCAGAGCACTGCCCCCGAATCCCCCTCAGTCTTTGCTCCCCAAACCACCTGTGGGCAGGGGTGAGCTGCAGCGGGTTCGCACGGGTTCGCGGGAACCCGTTGTTAAATTTAGCAGCCATTTTAGAACCGCTTGTTAAGGGCTGCTAAATTTAACAAAAGTTCCCGCCCACTCCTCTCCTGCTCCGCCCCCTTCTCCTCCCCCTCCCCTGCTTCCCGCGAATCAGATGTTCGCGGGAAGCCTGAACAAGCAGCATGGAGGCAGCCAGCAGGTAAGCTGGGGCGCGGAGGGGGAGGGGAGGTGCGGCTGGCTCAGCAGCTCCCGGTCCCAGACCGCGGCTTCCTCCAGCCCAGCGCCGGCCCGGGGAGTCGGGCCCCGCGGCTGCCGCCGAGCGGCCGGGCCCCGGTGCCGGCCCGGGGGGCCGGGCCCCGGTGCCGGCCCGGGGAGTCGGGCCGAGCGGCCGGGCCCCGGCGCCGGCCCGGCCCGGGGAGTCGGGCCGAGGGGCGCCGGTCGTGGTTCTGGCAGAGTGGACCCGGTCCCCAGGCAGTGTGGTAAGGGGGCAGGGAGGGGGTGGGTTGTGGGGGGGTGGATAGGGGTCAGGGCAGTCAGAGGGCAGGGAACAGGGGGATTGAATGGGGGCAAGGGTCCCGGGGAGCAGTCAGGAAAGAGCAGGGTTGGATGAGGTGGTGGGGGCACTCAGGGACAGAGAGAAGGGGTAGTTGTATGGGGTAGGGGTTCTGGGGGGCCATTGAGAATGAGAGGAGGGGTTGGGTGGGGCGGCAAGGGGCAGTCAGGGGACAGGGAAGGGGGGGATGGGTCAGGGGTCTCGGAGTGTGTGTGTTAAGGAACATGAGGGGTTGGATGGGGCACGACCCCCCCCACGGAGGGGGGGAAGGAGGGAACCCGTTGTTAAAATTTTGGAGGGAGGAGGGAACCCGTTGTTAAAAAATTGGCAGCTCATCACTGCCTGTGGGCTCACCCTCTTCGCTGTGAGACTCAAACCCTGCCTGGCTTTCTGTATGTTGGCGTTTTTTTGTCTGTCGTGTTGATGTGCATGTGGGTCCTGTGTGATTTTTGTGGATACCATATAGGTGTGTGTGTGTGTGTGTGTGTGTGTGTGTGTGTGTGTGTGTGTATGACTTTTGCATGCAGATTATTTTTTGCTAAGTATTCTTTTGGTATGTAGTTTTTGTGCTTTCCTCTTGTGGGCTTTTGCTGTAATTTTTGGGTGTGGATTTGTTCTATGTTTTGTGCGGCTTTCCCTTTTGTGTATATGGCTCTGTGTGCTGTGTGGGTTTGTGTGGGTTTGGTTTTTGTTTATGTCTGTGTGGGCCTGTGCAGTCTGTGATGTTCTCTTTCTCTCTAGTTGTCTCTCTGTTTGTATCTTCATGTGTAAATTCACTGGAACTTTTCAAACTCTCCACAGCTTTGCCAATTTTCACCAGGAATTTTACTCATTAACAAATTCTCACTTGTTCCCTACCAGTTGGTGACCATTGCCCCAGGGGCCTGTCAGTCTCAGGGTCCTGATTTCCCATTGACCCTTCCCCCTTCTGTTGGGACTGGGAACTAGCCAACCAAAAAAACCCCACTCAGTTTTAGTAAAGGCCCAACAGTCCCTTACACAAGCTGGCCCTGTGAGGGAGGGAGAGCTCAGTGGTTTGAGTATTGGCCTGCTAAACCCAGGTGTGTGAGCTCAGTCCTTGACAGGGCCATTTAGGGACCTGGGATAAAAATCTGTCTCTAGATTGGTCTTGCTTTGAGTAGGGGGTTGGACTAGATACCTCCTGAGGTCCCTTCCAACCCTGGTATTCTATGATAGGGTCACCAATGTTCAGAGAAACTAACACAAGCTGGGCCCATGGTATAATGGTTGGCATGCTGAAATCTGAGTTCAAATCTCAGTGGGACCTTGTGGTAAATCCCTGGAGATCCAAGTGCTTTCCTATCTCCAGCTGTCCAAGAATGAGTTGTTTACCTTGTGCTGAGTGACTCATACCCACTGGAGCCAGGTCTTTGGTTGGAATGGGGTCTAGAAGTGGCTATGGTTTGACTGGGTGTTTGGGATTTCTGATGCCCACAAGTTTGGCCCTTGTGCTTTCTACCACACTTTTCCTCTTGCCCACATGGCGCTTGAAGAAAGGAGTGCCAGGGCCAGGTTTCATAGTCAGGGAAAGGCAGGAGGGAGGCAGAGTCCCAGGCTGGAGCCCAACACACCTCTCCTCCTCTGGGCACCTAGGACAGCTCCAAGGGAAGGCTTAAAAGCCACAGAGCAACCAAGGGCAGGGCAAGAGGAGGGGAGAACCATGCCTATGCCTGGCCAGCAGACAGCCACAGAGACACCCAGCCAGGCTGCTCCCTGCCATGCCGAACACCCACTGAAAACCACCCACAGCCAGCTGCTGATGCTGTGTGGCCAACTTCAGAAGAAGGTAGGAAAGCAGGGCCAGCCCCCCTGGTGGGGCCTCTTACTGTTCCCACTCAAGGTGCTCACTTTGGCAGTGGGGCAGGAGATTTTACCCCAAGAGGCTTTTCCCCAGCTGGCGAGAAGCAGAGAAACACCCAGGCTCCCAAGGTGCTATTTAGCAAGTACCCTCCAGCACAGGGACAGGCGCACACTTGGAAGAGGGAAACTGCTCCACACGCTAGCCCGGGCAGCCGCCCATTTTCTTTGGCAAGTCAGGAAGGGCAAAGGCGAGACTGGAAGCACCTGGGGCTCATGCCCCAGCCTTTGTGACACCCAACCCCCAGCTCCTTCCCGGGGCTCTAGCTGAAGCCAGAGCATTGGCCTGAGCAGCCAAGAAGAGGTTCCAGCCCTGAAGGGAGCAGGACGTTCAGGACAAAGGTAAAAATTGCACAACCACGAAGGGACTCGAACTCTCAATCGCCTGATCTGAATTCAGACACCTTATCCATTAGGCCACATGAGCAAAACGTTTCCAAGCACTTATTTGGAAAAGGCAGACACTGTGTTTCTCAGATCCTCTACTGAGTGGGGCCGAGACTCTCTGGGCACAAGAAGTTGGGTTCCCAGTGAGATGTGAGACAATTCTCTGGAGCCAGGTACAGGACTTGGCAGGGAGGCTCAGGCATGAGGGATTGGGGTGCAGCGGACAGACTGGCTGTGTAGGTGCTTAGGTTTGGTCTCACAGAGGAGGAGGAGGAATCCTGCTGACAGGCAGTGGCTGTGGAGAAAAAGTGGGATGTCCAGGCTGCTCAGGTCTCCTTCTTCCAGCTCCTCATCTGGCTGAGCTGCTCCACCGGCCTGGACAAGTCCTCTGCATGCACAGCAAATAGCCCAAGAGCCATTTCTGCCCAAACCTGTGCTGGTGGGTGAGCTTCTGTCTTCCCTGTCCCATCCGCGCTAGAGCAGACCACTAGATTGAGAGAGACAGTCAACAACTATTAAGGCTAAGATTATATAAATGGCGTCACAGAAACTGTGACTTTCAGAGATCTCAGTGACATTTTCCACCTCAGCCCTGGGGCAGCAAGACTGGAGCTGTCGGCCGGTGGGGGCCCCACAGCTATCAGCCACCAGTGGTGGAAGGGGCTCCCACAGGCCCATGCCACCACGGATGGACCTCTCAGCTACTGTGGGTGGATCCCAGAGCTCCCAGAAACGGGGGGTTGTGCCGATCGGGTGTCCGCACTAAGCTCGGCATCAATATGGTGATCCCGGGGAAGCTTGGGGTCCCCAGGTTGCCTAAGGAGGGGTGAACCGGCCCAGGTCGGAAACAGAGCAGGTCAAAACCCCCGTGCTGATCAGTAGTGGGGTCGCGCCTGTGAATAGCCCCTGCAGTGTAGCCTGGGCAAGACAGTGAGACACGGTCTCTTTTTAGACACCCCCCTCCCCCGCAGAGACTTTATGGGGGGATGGGAGCACCCATTGTGGGGATCCTGAACTGGTGGGAGGGAGGCACCATGTACCAGGGATCCCGAAACACAGAACAGGGACACCCACACACCAGGTGTCTTGATTTACAAACTGCAAGTGATGATGAATTCACCACCTCCCTTGCGGAGCTTGTTCCACTAGATAATTAGCCTCACGGTTAAAAAATGGTCATTTCCAGTTGGGATTTTCTGACATCGACTGCGAGCCAATGGGGTCTTGTTCAGTCTTTGGTGAATTAAAGAACCCTTTAAATCACATATTCCCCCCTCGGGGAATTTGTAAAACGTATTTAAACCAGTGATTAAATCGCCTCCAACCTCAAATGAAATCAATTGAGCTTCTTCAGTCTCTCGCTGGAGACATTTTCCTTGTTTTTAAAGGCAAAAATCCTGATCTTTCCAACGGGAGCTGCTGCTTCAATGTTCAGTTTGGGGAGGGATTTGGCTGCACTCAGAGATCTGCCCGCGGGTTACAATCTGCGATCCGAAGGGTCGAACGCAAACAGCGTTTAGATGGGACCGTTAGTGCCGCCCCCGTGTGGCCAAAGATCAGAACTGACGAGCAGAGTTTACAGCTGGAGCCTGGGACGCTCCTGAACAAACTGGGCCCAAAGCCTCTCGCGTGGGACCCTCGCTGTGCAGCAGGAGGCGGAGGGAAGCTGATTGTCAGGGCTCAGGGCAGCTCCCTGCCAGGCTGAGCCGGTGTCTGTGCTAAGCTCGGCATCAATCAGGTGATTCTGGGCAGTTCGGGGTCCCACGGCTCCCACAGGAGGGTGAAACAGGTCACCCCTGGAGCAGGTTGAAGCTGCAGGGTGACAGTGGGGTTGCTGCCCCTGTGAACAGCTGCTGTAGCACCGCCTGGGCAGGACAGGGAGAGCCAGTTATACCCCTCCCCCAGCCTGTATCGGGGGATGGGAGCACTCACACCCTGGGGACCCACCCACCAGAGATCTACTGGGGGGGAGAGTGGCACCCACACACCCAGGATCTTGTAGGGGGGGACAAGGGCATCCACACTCCGGGATCCTCTGCAGAGGGACGGACACCCACACATCCAGGATTCTGTATGGGGGGCAGAGGTACCCGGACACCTGGGCCGGGTGACGGGGGGCACCGAAACATCTGGGATCTTACCTGCGAGGACAGCGGCGCCTGCAGCTCGACATGAGACGGGGGCAGGGGAAGCAGGAGCATTTCCCAGTTCCAGGCTCTCCCCGTCTGGCCCAGGCACAGAGCTCACAAGCAGAGTTTAAAGCTCCAGCTGTGGCTGGTGCCTGTGATCCCAGCTCCTGAGGAGGCTGAGGCCGAAGCCAGCGGATCACTTGAGCTCAGGAGTTCTGGGCTGCAGGGGGCTGTGCCGATCGGGTGTCCGCACTAAGTTCAGCATCAATATGGTGATCCCGGGGGAGCTTGGGGTCCCCAGGTTGCCTAAGGAGAGGTGAACCGGCCCAGGTTGGAAACAGAGCAGGTCAAAACTCCTGTGTTGATCAGTAGTGGGATTGCGCCTGTGAAGAGCCCCTGCAGCGTAGCCTCAGTGAGACACAGTCTCTTTCTAGACACCCCCCATAGAGCCTGGAGGGGGGGATGGGAGCACCCACACGCTGGGGATTCTGACTTGCGGGGAGGGACAACCCCCTGCGACACGGATCTTGAAAAGGGGAACAGCGACACCCACACACCACAGAGCCTGGATGGGGGCAGGGGAACCACACACGGGAGCTAGTTCATGGGGTGGGGGACACACCCATATGCTCCGTTGCACCATTCTTAATGAGAAGAACGGGGGCATCCACACAACACGGATCCTTAACGGGCTGGGGGGAAACCCACACTCTCCACTATTAACCAGGAGGGACAGGGGCACCAGACACCCCCAGTAGCGTGGAGAACACCCACATCCACCAGATCCCTCATGGGGGGTAAGGCAGAGGGGATTGTAAAGGGGCCCAGCGCACCCACGCACCAGGGATTGTTAAGGGTTAAAGGGACATGGATACCCACACACACTGAGATCACGTCCTTGGAAGAACGCAAACCCTCCACAGAAGGACCTGGTCTGTTCTGTGATGGCAGACCAGCCTGGGTGAGTCAAAGTCTCTTTTTATACAGCCACGCCCCAGAGATCCTGACTAGGGGGAGAGAGACACCCACCCCCCAGAGATCCTTAATGGTCTAGGGTGCACCCACACACCAGGGATTCTTATGGGTGGGAAGAATGGAGACAGCCAGACACACTGAGATCACTTCCTCCAAGTAGCCTGCGCCAGACAGGGAGACACAGTCCCCCTTTACAGATCTGCCAGACAACCTGCCTCCCACTCCCTCCACACAATGTTCTTATCTGGAGGTGAAGCCAGGGAAACCACATGGAGGATTCTTACCTGGGGAACTGGGGGGACCCACTTACCACCAGAGATTGTTAAGGGCAGGAGGAACAGGGACTCCCACCTCTGCAGCATGGGGGTGGGTCGCCTGCTGGGATCATCTGGGCATATTTCACCTCGTCAGCTCCCTGCCATTGCCTTGGGGGCCCCTTGTTCGCTGCCTCTGGTACCCAGTTTAGCCTCCTTCCTGAGGGCTGAAACGCTTTGATCTGTCTAAGGTCTGTGGGATCAATACGTGTCATGGTGTAATTCTGTGTTATTCGGGGGTCAGACTAGCTGAGCTAATGGCCCCTTCTGCCCTTAAACGCCATGAAAACATTTCCCTGGTTTCTCCTTGGGCCTGACAGAAACCACGGTGAGGGGCCCGATAGAAGATCCTGGACACAGCGCTCTGGCTCTTACTTTACTTGGGGACGTCAGCGCTTTCCTAGCAAAGCTGCTGCTAAAGCGCTGGGTTTGGGGAACGGTTCGGCTCCGATTCAGAGATCTGCCTGCGGGGTGTGAACCTGCCACGAGGAGTGGGAAACGCAACCAGCAACGGGAGGCGTTGACTGAGCTCCAGGCTGCCCCCGTGTGGCCAAAGCTTAGAACTGAGCAGCGGAGTTTAAAGCTGGCGCTGGGAAGGACCTGAACACACGGGGCACGAAGGCTCCTGCGTGTAACACTTGTTGGGTGGGCAGCTGGGCGTAGCTGATTGCCAGGGTTCAGGGCTGCAACCCGGGGTGCTGAGCAGGTGTCTGTGCTCAGGTTGGCCTCGCTATGATGGTTTCTGGAAAGTTTGGGGTCACCAGTCTCCCTAAAGAGAGAGGAGCCAGGTCAGCCCATGAAAGGAGGCCGGCAAAACTCTGGTACCAATTGGCCGTGGGACTGCCCCTGTGAAGAGCCACTGCAGCCCCGCCAGGGAGAGCCGGTCTCTCTTTATGCAGCCCCCCCGCCACCATTCCTCAGGATGAGGGTTGTGCTCAAAGATCTGTGCCCCGTGTTTTCACCTCCATGTGAAGCGCACAGTGCAAATAACCCTCAGCGCATCAGCTCAGTTCCAGGCTCCACTTCCACCGGCTCAGGCAAGATGGTGCAGAGGAGCCCCTGGGTGGCTGTGGGCCTGGGGAGGCTTTTGATTTTTCGGCCTGACCGCTACGGGCAGCAAGGCCAAAAGTCAGATGGCCGGCTCTCCCGTCCACCACGCTCATCAGGAGCCCTTAGTCGACAGGCTCGGAGAATGCGGGCATTGCCCCCCACTACCTCTCGCATGCAAAGCGAGCGCTGTGCCGCTTGAGCTAATTCCCTGCAGCTGGCCTGACTCTCAGGCACCGGGCAAAAAAAGGCAAGGGCTCTGTGGCCTTAAGCAGAACACAGCCTGAAATGGGGGGGGGGGGGGCGTGCTACCCAGAGCTGGGGAAGGGGGTCCGAGTCCCAGCCACGCTCCTCGGCACAAACACCAACGCTCCCTCCCTGGAGTGTGTCTGGGCTGAGAGTTAGCCCCTGAAACAAGCACCAAACTTCAGAAGACAACGCAGGGATAGATCACTTGACGATTGCCTGCTCTGGCCATTGCCTCTGAAGCGCCTGGCATCGGTTACTGTCAGAAGACGGGATAGTGGCCTAGCTGGACCATCGGTCTCACCCAGGAGGGCCGTTCCTATCTTCACCACTTTCCTCTAACCCAAGCAAAGCCCGGAGCAGGCCCAGCTCAGCAACTCTAGCAGACTCCCTGGCCCCTGGCCCAGCATACAGCAAAGCGACCCTGCCTCCGCCAGGATAGACAGCCACCGACTCCCTCTTCAAGACCAACGCAGCCCTTCCCCGCTTTGGCTGTCTCCAAGCTGTCTGCGTGCTCTGCTCTGCTCCACGGCTACCATGCTGCCTGAGATCAGGAGGCTGTGAGGTCTCACGGTCTCAGCTGAGCTGGTATCGCGTGCCACCCCGCCCATCTCCTCATTCCCTTCATGGACCCCTGGGATGTGAGTAATTCTGTATTTGAGTGGCTCTCCCTCCCGGCCAATGAGCTTGGCGTAGACTAGCAGGGAGGGAGGAGGAAAGGGATTGTGCTCCAGTGAGAGCTCAGAAAGAAAGGTGCAGGTCCCCCACTAGAGCCCAGCCCAGCAGAGCAAAGCAGAGCAGAGCAGGCTGGAAAATGTGTGTCTGGGTCTGACTACTTCTCCCCTGCTCTTCCATTTGAGCTAACTTCCCCCAGCTGTCTCCAGCCTCCCAGTCAGCGCAAGGGGGAGAAGGGCCGGGGAGGAAGAGCTTTGTGCTCCGCAAGGGCTGGCTTTCTGGGAGGCCAAGCCGGGAGAGGGATGGAGGCCACTGGAGGAGCTGAGCCGGCTGACTGTCCATGGCTTCTAAAAGAAGGGCAAGAGAAAGTCCCGGGGCTGCCTTGCCGCTGGAGAATGCGGGCATTGACCCCGCTGTCTCTCGCATGCGAAGCAAACGCTTTATCACTTGAGCTAATTCCCCTACCTTGGCAGGTGGCGTCTCAATCCATCCATTCGATAACGGAGGCCACATCGTTCCCCGCGCCAGCCAGTGACTCCTTCCAAAAGGGTCAGGCAAGGGAGAGCTTCCCGTAGGCTGGCTAGCTCAGTGGGTTAGAGCATGGTGCTGATAACACCAAGGTCATGGGTTCAAGCCCTATGCTGGCCACTCCAGGAGGGAGAGGGTGGCTTCTGTTCTTTTGGCTGACTGCTAGGGGTGGCAGAGGCCAAAACCAGGTGGGCCAGGAGCGGGCAAGAGCCCTGCTGGGCGCAGGCGCCGGGCAGGACCAAGCTCCTGACACCTCCTTGGGCTCCCCTCCCTGGGCTCCTCGCTCCACCTGCTGCCTGAAAGGAACTTGGAGACAGGTGAGCCCGGCCGGCTGCCTTCCAGGCTCATAGGAGGCCAGGCTTGAGCTGCCCGCCCGCAAAGCCAAAATCGCAGGCCTGCCAGCTCACCCCCATTTCCACAGAGGGTTGACCTGATGGCCCGAATTCTTGCCGGCCGCCAGCTCCACCCAAATGTACCCAACACCGGATCACGCTCCCCAGCCCAAGCCACAGAGGAAGGCTTAATACTCGGCACCCCAACCTAGGGGAGAGGCTTCACACTCCGCCGGCGCAGGGTGACCTTTGGGACTTCCCTGGACACCATCCTCCCACCGCCCACAGCCAGACCCCCCAAGCCCACAGTCGAGCCCACCCCTCCGACAGGAAGGAGCAGGAGGACCACTCTGCCCAGGGGCACCACCACTCGAAGTCAGCTTCACTTGCTTTCTCTTCTACCCCTTTCCTCCCAAGTTATGCGCGCCTCACGGGAGCCGGCCCTGGGAAGACGCAGGCACCGCACTCTGACTGGCGCAAGCCAAACGCCCACACCGAGAGTTTAGCACGGGCTCTTGAGGCACTGGAGGAACCCCATGCAGACGCACTGACGGAGCTAAGCTTTACGGCCAAGGGCCCTACCTGTGCAGAAAGCCAACTTGCTTGTGAAAAAGACTCCTCTTTCGGCTCCCCTTCCAAACTTCCAAATGCCTCCCAATGGGAAAACACACACACTGAAACACCCAAACGGTCCTAACGCTGGGGCCAGGCGAAAAAGAAAAGCAAGGAAAAGATTTCTAAATGGCCACCCTGCCAGAGTCGTACAGTTCCGCAAGTGAAACCCATGGGAGGGACATTACACAGAAAAGGGGAATGGAAAGCTGCCAAAATTGAGATGCTGTGGAAAGCTACAGCCCCATCGCTACTCCTACTCTGCACACTTCTTGCAACAGCTGATGATGAACGGCCAGGTGCTTTTCGCATCCAAGCCCACACCAGGGGAAGACCTTGAGAAGTTTCCCGTGGCTTGCCTGGTTCAGCTGGTCAGAGTGCGGCACTCGTGGAGGCCAGATGGTGCAGAGGAGCCCCTGGGTGGCTGTGGGCCTGGGGAGGATGGCTTTTGATTTTTCGGCCTGACCGCTACGGGCAGCAAGGCCAAAAGTCAGATGGCCAACTCTCCCGTCCACCACGCTCATCAGGAGCCCTTAGTCGACAGGCTGGGAGAATGCGGGCATCGCCCCGTCATATGTTTATTCCCCACTTCAAACTTTAGCATCCACAAGAAGGGGACCTGCATGGGCCCCTCTCAACTTAAATCCTAGTTTAGATCTGGTAAAGCTGCCACCCTCTAGAAGTTCCAGTGTCTAGCACACGCCCTGTTCCCCCAAACCTTCCCTGGGGAACACAGAACCAAACTCCTTGACTCGTAACCCTAAGGGAAATAAACCATTCCCCCACCTTCTTCCCCCTCTCCTAGGTGTTGGGAAAGATACCTTGATTCAAACTCCTTGAATCAAACAAAGAGGGATTCACTTTTCCCCCTCCACTTCCCCTGAAAATCCAAACAAGGGAAGAAATCAATCAGGTTCTAAAAAGAAAAGGATTTTATTAAAAGAAAGAAAGAAAGAAAGTACACTATCTCTGTAACACCAGGATGGAAAAACCACGAGGCGTGCTGCAGGATAGCCCCTCCCCACCAAAAAGCAATGCCGTGACCCGGATTCGAACCGAGGTTGCTGCGGCCACAGCGCAGAGTACTAACCACTATACGATCACGGCCAGGCGCTGGGGGTACAGGAAGCAGCACGCTGGAAAATGCTCAGCTCTGTGCTCTCGGGGCGGCCACCTACCTCGCCGGCGGCCACAGGTCTTTCTCAAGTCTCCCCATTACAGTCACAGGTCAAATGCTGAGCAAAGGAAAAAAGACAGGAAGCCAATCCCATGCCTGTCCCTTTTTCTGTCTTCCTCCACCCCTGGACCAGGTCCCTCCCCGTTTGTCTGGGCCATTGTCCTCATGGCCCAGGCCAGCCTATTTCCCTTTGCCGCTCTGAAACGTGCCACACGTGCAGGCCCCGAAGCTGGGCCTGGGGGCGGAAGGCCAGGGAGAGGCTTTGGCTAGGGCCAGCGTGTCCTTGCGAGGTAATTGTCTCTCTGGAGGTGAAAGTCATCAGTTCGGGGTGCGAAGGGAAGTGGCCGTAGAAGGAGAATGGAAGGCATGGGGTGGGCAGGCCAGGGATTTCTTTGTTCCCCCCTTGAAAAGGGGTCACCCTCCCTGCCAGCGAATCAAACCCCGGTCTCCCGCGTGACAGGCGGGGATACTCACCACTATACTAACGAGGAAAGGGGCACGGTGAGTGGCCCCAGCTCCCACAGACCAGCTATGGCCAGCGTACACCTACACCGTCGCATGGGCCCCAGCAGGCAACAGCACCCGTGGCCCTCTTCTGCTTCCCAAAGGCTTTGGCCGCAGCAACAGCCCTGGGAAAAGCCCTGGCCCTCCTCACCTGCCCTTGCCCAGCAGGACGCCTTTTCAGGCCTACACAGCTCCTCACACAACTCCCGCCTGGGACCTTGCCCTCCCCTACCAGCTCAGCAGCACCTTTTTTCCTCTCAAAACCTCCTCTTGCCATCCTCCCCCTTCCACACTTCAGACTCACCTCATCACAAACTCACCCACGGCCCCTTTGGCTTCTCAAGCGCCTCTGGAGGGACGCAGCTTCCCTGGCACGCAGATCCTTCCCTTCAACGCGCACTGGACGGACATTCCAAACACAGCCCTTTCCAGGAGGGAATGCGCTGCTTTTGGACCCTGGCGCCCAGCAAGAAGTCCTGGGACTCTTTTTCTGACGGATGGACCCCACCGACTTGCCTTTACCAAGCAGAAACTAAGGACCGGCTGATGGCTCTCTTTGCAAACGGACGTCATCAGACTGAGCCACGAGGCATGCTGCAGGATAGCCCCTCCCCACCAAAAAGCAATGCCGTGACCCGGATTTGAACTGAGGTTGCTGCAGCCACAGCGCAGAGTACTAACTACTGTACGATCACGGCCAGGCGCTGGGGGCGCAGGCAGCAGCCCAGTGCAAAATGCTCAGCTCTGCGCTCTCGGGGCGGCCACCTACCTCGCCGGCGGCCACAGGTCTTTCTCAAGTCTCTCCATTACAGTCACAGGTCAAATGCTGAGCAAAGGAAAAAAGACAGGAAGCCAATCCCATGCCTGTCCCTTTTTCTGTCTTCCTCCACCCCTGGACCAAGTCCCTCCCCGTTTGTCTGGGCCATTGTCCTCATGGCCCTGGCCAGCCTATTTCCCTTTGCCGCTCTGAAACGTGCCCCCACGTGCAGGCCCCGGGGGAGGCTTTGGCAAGGGCGAGCGTGTGCTTGCGAGGTAATTGTCTCTCTGGAGGTGAAAGTCATCAGTGCGGGGTGCGAAGGGAAGTGGCCGTAGAAGGAGAATGCAAGGCATGTGGTGGGCAGGCCAGGGATTTCTTTGTCCCCCCTTCAAAAGGGATCACCCTCCCCATCGGGGAATCGAACCCCGGTCTCCCGCGTGACAGGCGGGGATACTCACCACTATACTAATGAAGAAAGGGGCACAGTGAGTGGATCCAGCTCCCACAGACCAGCCTTGGTCAGCGTACACCTACACCATCGCATGGGCCCCAGCAGGCAACAACACCCGTGGCCCTCTTCTGCTTCCCAAAGGCTTTGGCCGCAGCAACAGCCCTGGGAAAATCCCTGGCCCTCCTCACCTGCCCTTGCCCAGCACGACGCCTTTCCGGGCCTACACAGCTCCTCACACAACACCCGCCTGGGACCTTGCCCTCCCCTACCAGCTCAGCAGCACCTTTTTTCCTCTCAAAACCTCCTCTTGCCACCCTCCCCCTTCCACACTTCAGACTCACCTCATCACAAACTCACCCACGGCCCCTTTGGCTTCCCAAGCGCCTCTGGAGGGACGCAGCTTCCCAGGCACGCAGATCCGGCTGATGGCTCCCAAGTGTGCAAGTCCGTCCCCGCAGAACTGCCCCATAGGGTGACCTTGAAGAAACTGTGGAAAACGGGACAGGGGTGGGGGGGTAATAGGCTCCTATATAAGAAAAAGTCCTCCCAGACCTGCCTGTCCCTTTAAACATGGGACATCTGGTCACCCTGGAGCAGCCCCACACTCCTGCTCCCCGGTTGGTGCGTTTGTAACCCGGGGGCTGAAGCCGACGCGTGAAAGGGAAGTGAGCGAGCTCGGAGCTCTCCGGCGCCACCTGTTGGGAGCAGAGGGAAATGACTGAGCGGCGTCCTGGCTAATTTAAATATCACCTGGTTCTCTGCTGGGTGGCTCCACGGCAGAGCTCGGGTGTGGCCTGAGTGTGGCAGCACCTTATTTGCATATTAAAAGCGGCAGTTTGGGGCCATTGGGGTAAAATATGAGTAAGTTTTGGGGTTGGGCCCCACATGTTTAGTGCAGGCTGTGGGGAGCCGGGCTGAGCAGAGCCTGCCCCGACGGGGAGTGTGATGTCACCCTGAGCTGGGAGCGTGTGGCCAGACATGGGGAAGTGGGGAGGGAGAAGCTTGGTTGTGAGAAGCAGAAAGTGTTTCCCTCTTGCCTTTTTTGGTGCCTGGGTGGGGGTCTCGTTACCTAATGAAGAGCAGTGGTGGGGGAGGGGAATTGAGACTCTGCTTTGGGGGTTGCTGGGGGGCGTGACTCGAGCCACCCGGTGCTGGCTGCTGCTGTGGGGAGTAGGACAGTTGGGGGCGGGGCTGTCTGGGTACTTGAGATCAGGGGTGGTTCCTGGTTGGCTGGTGCCTTGGCCTGCCTAGAGTTTTCTGACAGCTAATCACCCATTGGCCCTCGCGCGGGGCAGGTCTCTGAAAGCTGGTCTCCCATTGGGTCCTCCCCAACTGACGTTTCTGACAGGCTCATCTCCCATTGGTGACGTTGTCTGACAGCGATGCGGGGCGGAGCCGCCAGGGCCTTGTGCGCTCCGAGCTCAGCGCCGCCCGCGAGAAGCGGCGCGAGGCCGCGCGGGGCCGGGTCGCGCTGCCGGGCGGAGGAACCGAGACTGCAGCAGCGGCGCCGCCTCCCGCCTGGCGAGAAGCCGCAGCACCGGGGGGGGTCACAGGGTGTGAGGCGCTTCCGCGCGCGGCTGTTTCCTGCCGGTCGCGGGGTGAGGGGTCCTGCCCGGGGCGGCCGCGGGGTCCCGATGGCAGCTGGGGGCTCTGGCGTCCGCCCGCGGCGGCTGGGAGCTACGGGGCCACCTGCACTGGCCGGGGGCTGCGGCTTCTCCTCACACCCCCCCCCCCAGTGACTGGGAGCTCCGGGCTCTGCCTGCGGTGTCTGAGCGCTGGGGGCTCCTCTCCTGCCTGGGGCGGCCGGGAGCTCCCGGGGCTTCGGCGCTGCAGGGTCTGTGAGCAATGACGTGGGGCTGCAGGGTCCTCCCGCCATCAAGGCCTGTTGGGAAATCCTGGGTCCATCCGCAGCGGCTGGGAGCTCTGGGGTCCACTCCTAGGAGCTGCAGGGTCCATAGGCAGTGGGGTGGGGCTGTGGGGGCTCCCCGGCCACCCATGGCTGCTGGGAGCTCCAGGGTCTGCCTGTGGGAGCTGTGGGGAGATGAGGGGATTGGGGTGGAGGAGGAGGCTGCAGTGTGGGGCTGAGGGATTCGCAGTGCAGGAGGGGGCTGTGGGTTGAGACAGGGGGTTGGGGTCCAGGATGTGGTGATGGCTCTGGGGTGAGGACAGGGATGAGGGGTTCCAGGTGTGGGGGGAAGCTCTGGGCTGGGGCAGGAGGTTGAAGTGCAGAGGGGTGAGGGCTCTGGGGTGCAAGAGGGGGCTCTGGGTTTCGGGGGGTTCAGGGCTGGGGCAAGGGGTTGGGGTGCAGACTTACCTCAGGTGGCTCCTGGTCAGCGGCGCAGCAGGGGGGACCTACTGGCCACTTCCAGGGCACAGTGCGGTGCCCTAGGACACGTAGGGACCAGCCTGCCTGAGCCCCGCAGCACCGCTGACCGGACTTTATAACCCAGTCACCCCACTGGGAGCTCCAGGGTCCCCCTGTCCCATGTGGTGGCTGGGAGCTCTGGGATCCACTCACAGCAGCTGGGAGCTGTGGGGTCCATCCGTGGTGGCATGGGCCTGTGGGAGCCCCTTCCGACACTGGTGGCTGATAGCTGTGAGGCCCCCACCGGCCAACAGCTCCAGTCTTGCTGCCCCAGGGCTGAGGTGGAAAATGTCACTGAGATCTCTGAAAGTCACAGTTTCTGTGACGCCATTTATATAATCTTAGCCTTAATAGTTGTTGACTGTCTCTCTCAATCTAGAGGTCTGTTCTAGGGCACATGGGACAGGGAAGACAGAAGCTCACCCCCCAGCACAGGTTTGGGCAGAAATGGCTCTTGGGCTATTTGCTGTGCATGCAGAGGACTTGTCCAGGCTGGTGGAGCAGCCCAGCCAGATGAGGAGCTGGAAGAAGGAGACCGGAGCAGCCTGGACATCCCACTTTTTCTCCACAGCCACTGCCTATCAGCAGGATTCCTCCTTCTCCTCAGTGAGACCAAATCTAAGCACCTAGACAGCTGGTCTGTCCGCTGCACCCCAATCCCTCATGCCTGAGCCTCCCTGCCAAAGTCCTGTACCTGGCTCCAGAGAATTGTCTCACATCTCGCTGGGAACTCGACTTCTTGTGCCCAGAGAGTCTCGGCCCCACTCAGTAGAGGACCTGAGAAACACAGTGTCTGCCTTTTCCAAATAAGTACTTGGAAAGCTTTTGTTCCTGTGACCACATGGCCTAATGGATAAGTTGTCTGACTTTGGATCAGGCAATTGAGGGTTCAAGTCTCTTCATGGTTGTGTTGGTGTAGTTTTACCTTTGTGCTGAAAGTCCTGCTCCCTTCAGGGCTGGAACCTCTTCTTGGCCGCTCAGGCCAATGCTCTGGCTTCAGCTAGAGCCCCGGGAAGGAGTTGGGGGTTGGGTGTCACAAAGGCTGGGGCATGAGCCCCAGGTGCTTCCAGTCTCACCTTTGCCCTTCCTGACTTGCCAAAGAAAATGGGCAGCTGCCCGGGCTAGAGTGTGGAGCAGTTTCCCTCTTCCAAGTGTGCGCCTGTCCCTGTGCTGGAGGGTACTTGCTAAATAGCACCTTGGGAGCCTGGGTGTTTCTCTGCTTCTCGCCAGCTGGGGAAAAGCCTCTTGGGGTAAAATCTCCTGCCCCACTGCCAAAGTGAGCACCGTGAGTGGGAACGGTCAGAGGCCCCACCAGGGGGGCTTGGCCCTGCTTTCCTACCATCTTCTGATGTTGGCCACAAAGCAGCAGCAGCTGGCTGTGGGTGGTTTTCAGTGGGTGTTCGGCATGCCAGGGAGCAGGGAGCAGCCTGGCTGGGTGTCTCTGTGGCTGTCTGCTGGCCACGCATAGGCATGGTTCTCCCCTCCTCTTGCCCTGCCCTTGGTTGCTCTGTGGCTTTTAAGCCGTCCCTTGGAGCTGTCAGCACCAGCCGCCTCTGTCCTAGGTGCCCAGAGGAGGAGAGGTGCTGGGCTCCAGCCTGGGACTCTTCCTCCCTCCTGCCTTTTCCTGACTATGAAACCTGACCCTGACACCCCTTTCTTCAAGCGCCATGTGGGCAAGAGAAAAAGTGTGGTAGAAAGCAGAAGGGCCAAACGTGTGGGCATCAAAAATCCCGAACACCCAGTCAAACCATAGCCACTTCTAGACCCCATTCCAACCAAAGACCTGGCTCCAGGGGGTATGAGGGGTCACTCAGCACAAGGTAAACAACTCATTTTCATACAGCTGGAGATAGGAAAGCACTTGGATCTCCAGGGATTTACCACAAGGTCCCACTGAGATTTGAACTCAGATTTCAGCATGCCAACCATTACACCATGGGACCAGCTTGTGCTAGTTTCTCTGAACATTGGTGACCCTATCATAGAATACCAGGGTTGAAAGAAACCTCAGGAGGTATCTAGTCCAACCCCCTGCTCAAAGCAGGGCCAATCCACAGACAGATTGTTATCCTAGATCCCTACATGGCCCTCTCAAGGACTGAGCTCACACACCTGGGTTTAGCAGGCCAATACTCAAACCACTGAGCTCTCCCTCCCTCACAGGCCCAGCTTGTGTAAGGGGACTGTTGGCCCTTTACTAAAACTGAGTGGGGTTTTTTGGTTGGCTAGTTCCCAGTCCCAATAGAAGGGGGAAGGGCCAATGGGAAATCAGGCCCCTGAGACTGACAGGCCCCTGGGGCAATGGTCACCAACTGGTAGGGAACAAGTGAGAATTTGTTAATGAGTAAAATTCCTGGTGAAAATTGGCAAAGCTGTGGAGAGTTTGAAATGTTCCAGTGAATTTACACATGAAGATACAAACAGAGAGACAAACAGAGAGAAAGAGACCATCACAGACTGCACAGGCCCACACAGACATAAACAAAAACCAAACCCACACAGCACACAGAGCCATAGACACACAAGGGAAAGCCACACAAAACATAGAACAAATCCACACCAAAAAATACAGCAAAAGCCCACAACAGGAAAGCACAAAAACCACATACCAGAATACATAGCAAAAAACCAATCTGCATGCAAAAGTCATACACCCACACACAAAACTATATGGCATCCACAAAAATCACACAGGACCCACATGCACATCAACATGACAGACAACAAAAAAACCCCAACATACAGAAAGCCAGGCAGGGTTTGAGTCTCACAGCGAAGAGGGTGAGCCCACAGGTGGTTTGGGGAGCAAAGACTGAGGGGGAGTCGGGGGCAGTGCTCTGGGCTCTGCTCGACCCCTCCTGACACAGGCGGCTGGTGGAGAGCAGAGCCTGGGAGATCTGTGGAATCTGCCCTGCTCTCTGTAAAGCAAGGGGACCTCGGTGTCTTCTGAGCTGCAACTGTATTTTCTGCAGGGCAAAATGATTGGCAGAAGCCATTTGCTTAAAGGAAACTAGTGCTGTAGGTGAGGTTTGAACTCACAACCTCAGCATGACTCCTCTCAGCACTGCTCTGTAAGTACTGGACACTAACTCATTGCACCCCTGGACCCTGCTTTCAGGAGCTTGTCTCCATGTTTCATGGATGGATTAGCGGAGGGGGGGGGTTACATTAGCTAAAACAAATCCATATTAAAGGCTGCAGGATGGCAGCAGCAGAGGTGGGGAGCCTCCTTCCATGTGCTAGAGCTGGTTCCCCCTTCCGTTGCTGAGGGGAAGGTTGGTGCTTTGAGCCCACCCGGTGCTGGAATGTCTCATGGGTGAGATTAACGGGACTCTTGGGAAGGGAAGGGAGGGGAAGTCTTTTCGATCCCTGCCTAGCTCCATTGGCCTCCTGTGGCCCTTTCAGCTCTCTGCTCCCCTGTTGGGGAGATGCAGAGACAAGGCCCCATCTGGGTGAGTCACCGAGAGGCTGTGTCCCATAGCGTGTGTGGGGGAGAGGGGGAGGGATGGGATGGGGCTCAAGGGGAGAAGGTTGTGTGTGACAGTGTGTGGGGGAGGGGGAGGGGGAGGGTGTGTTCCTTAGGATAGAAATAATGGAAAACACAGGGGAGGTGACAGTGAAGCCCCGTCTCTGAGTGTTATGACCCTGTGTGGTGCTGCCGTTCACCTTCCCCTCCTATGGGCTCAGCTTTCATTGAATCCAGCATTTTTTCACCTGTCCTCACCACAGAGGTGTCCCACCTGCCTCAGCTACCGAGTGTCCCTTTGAGAGACGCCGAGGACTGGAACTGATTTCAGCTGCTGGACAGCTCTGCTAGGTCTTTATTCATTTGCACAGGAAAATCCTGAGTGTTTAAATTCATTTCAAGCCCCCTGCCCCCCTTCAGCGAACTCCTGAACATACTGGAGATGGGTCTGGAAATCGATTTTCATTTGAAAAAGTTTTTTAAGGGAATCATTTGGATTAGAACTAGGAACCCATCACGCTGCAGGGAAACATTCACCCACTGACCTACACACAACAGAGAGTATCATCTATAGCCCAGAGCAGGACCAGTTTTTAACCTGGGGGTTAGTAAACTTTATCTCTATACAAACACCACAGCTTACAAACTCCCCACCCCCGCTCTGTGTCACCAGAGCACAACAGCAACTCTCCCTGGAGCACACACGGCTCCCCAGCTCCCTGCCCGTCAGTCTCTCCAGCATTGCTCCAATCCCTTAAAGCAGGGTCTCAACCTCAATTTACCTTAGGGCCAGGGCCAGTCCTCCAGTCCTCCCAGTGGGCCAATAATGTCACTCATACCGCCCAGACCCCGCCCCCCAAAACTCCACCCCTCACCTGCCTCAGGCTCTGGGAGGGGGTTTGGGCAGGGGGAGGAGGTCTAGGGTGCAGGCCCTGGGCTGGGGCTGGGGATTGGGGTGCAGGAGGGGTGCAGGCTCTGGGGGGAGTTTGGGTGCAGAAGGGGTGAGAGGCTGGTCTCTGGGAGGGAGTTTGGGTGGGGGAGGGGTTCTGGGGTGCAGGCTCTGGGATGGAGTTTGCAGCGCCGTAACAAGGATGAGGCGAGTGAGGCACTTGCCTCGGGTACAGAAAGTGGAGGGGCGCAGCTCTACCATGATCAGCGGCGCTTCGGTGGCAATTTGTCAGTGGGTCCTTCTCTCCGAGAGGGACTCAGGGACCCGCTGCCGAATTGCCACCGAAGGATGAATGAAGCGGCGGCGGCAATTCGGCAGTGGGTCCTTCCCTCCGACAGGGACTTAAGGACCCGCAGCCAAAGAGTCTGGACTGGCCCTTGCCTCGGGCACAAAAATTCCTTGTACCGCTCTGGGAGTTTGGGTGCTGGGTGCAGGCTCTGGGCTGGGGCAACAGGAGGAGGGGTGGGGGTGCAGGCTCCGGGAGGGAGTTTGCGGGGAGGAGGGGGTATGTGGGGAGGGGATGGTGGTGCAGGCTCTGGGAGGGGGGTCAGTGACAATTCAGTGAGAACAGATTCATCATGTAAGGGGCCAGCTGTACATCAAGTAGTTGTAGCCAAGTGGTTAAAGTGATGGATTATGCATTCAGTGGGGTCACCCTGCGCAGGTTCAAATCCTGCCAACTATGCAGGCCTTGCACTGTTGTTATTATTACTCTAGTCTTAATGCCTGAGCATCCAGAGTGCAAACTTGAGCCAGATCTACTTTCACTCTGTCTACACTTAAAAGGCTGCTGTGGCACTGCTATAGCACTTTGGAGTAGACAGTGACTGGAGGTGTTTTCCCATCCCAGTAATAGCTGCATTGACAGAACAATTCTTCCTTTTATTTAGCACTATCTAACCAGGGCTTAGGTCACCTTAACTATATGGGTTGAGGGGTGGGGGTTTCACACCCTGAGAGACGTCGCTCTGCCAGTTCAGTGCCCAGCGTACACCAGCCCTTAGATCCCTCTTGGTATTTCAATGCAGGCACTGACCTGTGAGAGGAAAACATCAGCTCACAAACACAGAGACTAAATTCCCCAAATTTAATCTCGCTGCACTTTCCAGAAAATCACAAATTTCAATTCATTCTTGCTAGGCCAGAGAAAAAATAAGGGATCATTCAGTCCTTTGTAGAGAGCTTCAGTTTGTAGCAAAGTCCATCCAGAGGTATGAAGCAGGAGTGAAGACAAGATGGAGGAGAGGCATCAGCCTTGTATAGTCTCTTGCCATGTGGTCTTTGTCCCAAGGACACTCTATCAAGCACGTGGCATAGAAAAAACTTAAAGTTCTGTCCATAGGCAGGTCCCTGCATACCTTGCTGAGTCACAAGGCATATCTGCCTTCTCTCAATGGGTCGATTTTATAGCCGATGGTCTTTAATGAGCCATCAAGCAGGCTAGACAGAACTGACACCAACTTGTCTGGGGTGTTCCCCAGAAGCAGAGCACAAGTTTGAAATACAGGCAGCATAGAGCCAATATTCATAACGTCAACTACAAAAATGATACACATCTAGAGATAGCATCATTATAATCAGCCAATCAGAACCTCTCCATAGACCCCGTACACGACAACCTTTCTACCATATTGGCTGCAAATATAGAACAGTGGTTGCAACAGTGATCTATAGAGTTTACAGATTATGTCAATAACGTCACAGGAGGTGACACAGCATCAGTGAGACTGATGCTGGAATACTGCCTCCAGTTCTGGTGTCCTCATTTGAAAAAGATGTTGTGAAATTGGAGCTGGGGCAGCAAAGAGCCACCAAATGTTCTGAGGGCTGGAGAAAAATGCCTTCTAGTGAGCTATTGAACGAGCTCAACCTGTTTAGCTTATCAAAAGAAGATTGAAAGGTGACTTCATTGAAGCGTTGAAGTGCCTTAATGGAGAGAAAATAGTGGGTATTAAAGGGCTCTTTAATCCAGCAGAGAAAGGCATAACAAGACCCAATGGCTGGAAGGTGAAAAGAGACAAATTCATATTACAAAAAAAGCACAAATATTCAACAGCGAGGATGATTCACCACAGGAACAAGCTACCAAGGAAAGTGGTGGATTCGCCATCTCCTGATGTCATTTAATGAGGACTAGATGCCTTTCTGGAATATGTTTGCCCCAAAAGTAGCTCTTGTGTCATACAGGAGGCCTGTGATATGCAGGGGGTCAGATTAGATGCTCTAATGGTCTCTTCTGGCCATAAAGTCGAATAATTTCTGAAAAACTGAGTGTAGCATTGGGAGCAGCGTCTGATATTTTACTGTCTAGCCAGGGAAACCTCAGAGACCCCTGTGGCTTTGCTTCAGCAAGTCTCCTTCTCGAGATCTCTCTTTGAGGACTAAGAGAGTATTTGGTTTCACGGACGTGAGCACCAGGAGGAACCTCTTTTGAGTTTTCTCCTTCCCTTTTACTGATTTTACTAGAAAACAGACGTCCCTGTTTAGAAGGTAAGAGCCTCCTCGAGGGAAGGGGTGTCATGGGGGCACCACAGTTCTGATGCCGGTGCCCCCCCAAGGTAAGGAAGTTCCCACCACCCTGCTCTGTGTTCGCAGGGCTGGAGAGAGCAGCATCCACGGCAGTGATTTGCTCTTGGCTGCCAGAGCAGAGCAGCAGGCTCAGCTGTCAGAACTTCCCAGAGCGATGAAAGGGGAGGGGCCCATGGCTCTGTAGCAGGAATGCAGGGCAGGCGAATTCACGGCGGGCATTGTGGGATACTGGAGGAGGCCAGTTATGGTGATATAATGAACAGCAGTGTCTACTCTGTCACTTTAAGTTTGCTGCAAAAAGCTCTAGACCTCTCATTGAAGTCATTTTATTTTGTCAGCAAAACAGGGCAGTTTTGTCACCAGACGTGGCATTGCAGTGTGTACACCAGCCACAAGCTTCCGAGTGAGGTAGCGTTGTGTATTTTTCACACACCTGAGCAATATAATTCTGCTGAAACAACTTTGTAGTGCAGACCTGGCCAAAGATTGACTCACACACAGCTTGCAAGGAAAACTTCACCTGCTCCTCTGCTTTGCAGAATCCAAACACAAGCAAAGCTTGTCAGGCCCTGGTGGCGATGGCAGGGAGTCAGGTGTGGGCAGACAGTGTGTTATAGCTATCCACAGGCACCATGGCTTAGCTGGCTAAAACTTCTGTTTTGTAAACAGGAGATCCTAGGTTCAACTCCCAGTGGTGCCTTGTTGACTGGTTGTTGGGGCAGCTGGGATTGGCTACTGTCAGAAGACAAGGTTCAGAGCTAGATGGGCCTTTGGTCTGGCCCAGTGTGGGTTTTCTTATGGTTTAAATAACACTCACAGGCACTGATAACAGAGTTACTGAATGTTTGGGAGTTAGGAGCGGGTAGGTCAGTGGTCCAGTCCCCACACAGATGACACCCTCCCTCTGGGACAGGGGCAGGTCTGAGCTCTCACCCAAATGCTCATTGTGGCTGCTAGAATCTGTGAGCAGCTTGTTTAGTTTACAGCAAAGGTTGAGTCCTGCTTTGTGCACCGTGTGTGAGAATGAAAATCCTAAACTGCCCTTTGAAATAACGAAAGCAGCAGGACGTGTTATTGTCCCTGCCCCAAAGCAGACAGACCAATGGAGAAATGCCGTCGAGTCCAAGGTAATACTCCCCTGCCATTTTACCTTTTTTGCTGGCTAAATTCCTTCTTATCTACCCGGCCCAGGCTGTCCTCTGCCTCAGCTGCTGCTCCTGGCCTGCTCTAGAGTCAAACACGCAGGGCCCCCAGGGGAACAGAGGCTGGGACAGGGCAGCAGCCTGGGCTGGGCTGGGAAGATGCTGGGAGTTCTCGTTCCCTGAGAACTGGCCCGGCTCCCTTCTCAACAGCGAACAAACCAATTCCATGTCCCCTCTCCAGAAAAACCAGCCTGGAGCCAAGGGCAGCAGGGGACGATTCCCTGCAGTTCCCACCGAGGCAGGAGAGAACCCAGGGTGTTTCTAGCAGAGCTTATGGAACTGACGTGGGGAAACCAGCCTTTAACAACAGGCAGTTCCAGTTTAAGCTAAGTGTTTTAAACAATTTCTACAACATTAAATAACCCTTCAATCGTAGTGTCACCATCCATAACATTGCTTCAGCCTTATAGGTTCCTAAGTGCACAACTAAACATCTCTTCAAATCCAAGGGAGTGGAGATCAGTCAGTGTTCAGAGTCATCCCATATAAAAGAACCATGTTGTGGTACATACCGGCCCCATCATGTGGCCATCGCCTTTCCCTCCTCTGTGTTAAAAGTTTTAGTATTTTGCACAGAAACTTTCTTCCCTCAGGAGAGTCCTGGGAACCAGGGCTGCCAGCCAGACAAACACCTTTAAGAGGCAGCGTAATCTGTCAAAAAATGATCTCCCTCCTTCAGTTCAGTGACACCCTGAAATGTTACTTATCAGGGCAGAGCCAGAGGATTGAAAGCAGCTACATGAAACCCCTGTGTAGCTAACAGGAATGAACACAAACACTCCCTTGTATCTGAAGAGATGTTTAGTTTTACCCTTGGTAAACTACAAGACTAAAGGGCAAGGCAGTGGTGCCAGATATAAAGAGTGAAACACGAGACAATCATCATAGTTATGCTCATAGTGACTGCAAATTATTTCTAAATTCTTCTTATTATCATCAGTGTATTATTTTCTCTGGAGTCTAGACATTGACTATATCTTGACCAAGAAATTTAGATCTTGATAAAATAATCGACTATCCCTGGTTAAGGCAATGGACTTGATACCCACTGGGGTGTCCCTACACAGGTTCAAGTACTAACAACAGTGGCTGCCTTTTAGCCATAGATTTTAATCAGGGCAATAAATTGATACGAACTCCTGTAAAATCATTTTCCAGCCCGACTCCTTCACCCACATTCGTTTAGGGCATTGGGCCACCATGTGAACATTTCATTTCCCTCCTCAATTTCACACAGAGACACAATTTCCTTTGCACAGATCCATGAACAGCAAAACCTCCCTGTCTCTCTTGTCATAGCCAGGGCATTCGATTCCATTGAAACCTTCTCTCCTGCAATGGCGATGGTCAGACAGAGGGGACATGGCCACCTTCACCTCTGACAGTGAGATATTGGCTCAGCTCTTTCTTTATGCTTGCTGCTGTTAGTCCATGAAACATCAGGGATGGAATGCAAGGCTGAATTCAACCCCCTGAAACATTTCAGTGCCCCAGAGAAATCCTGACCCCGGCTGTTGGAATGATCTGGTGGAGATTCGAATAGGAAAGGGACTGTCTGAATTGTCAGTGTGGGGAATGAACAACAACCTATAGCAATGTCATTAACCACAAACACACTCTCATCCTGCTCCAGCTGGAAGGAAAATGGGCAGGAACTCTTGCTGTTCAGCCAAGGACACACTTACACTAATGCAGCCGTGAGTGTGCTGGGGGAGCTGGTCTGAGCAATTTGAAGTGACAATTCTGTGAGAACAGAATCATGGTGTAGTGAAGTAACTGTACATTAAGTACTTGTGGCTGAGCAGCTAAGATGATAGACTAAAAATCCATTTGGGGTCTCCCCACACAGGTTTGAATCCTGCCAACTATGGAGGCATTAGTATGTTTGCTAGTGCCTGAGTGTCCACAGAGCCCAGATTTGGTCTCACTGTGAGGCTGGCTATACTTAAAATGCTCCTGTGACACTGCTCTAGCACTGTGGAGTAGACAGCTGCTACAGTAAGTGGAGGGGTTTTCCATGCCTGTAATAGCTACATTGACAGAACAATCTTTCCTTTCATTTAGCACTATCTAACCATGGCTTAGGTCAGCTTAATTATAGTGGTTTTGGGGTTTTTCACACCCTGAACAGACCATCATGCTCTACCAACTGAGCTAGCTAGATTTAAAGTCAGTCAACTGCCCAGTCGCAGTGTAGAAGGAGCCTGAGGGTGTTTATTTGTGAGCTGAGGTTCCCTGTCTGACATTTGCCTTTTTTCCTGGTTTGTTATGTCTCCAGCGAGCAAACCAGAGCTGTTACAAGGCTGGTTAGATGCTGCTTTCTAGCCCAGAGAGCTGGGGTTGATTTAGCATGCTGTCGCCATCAGCTGGTCAGAGTAACCAGGGTGGGAGGGTGGAATTTAGGATTCTCCCACCAAGGGGAGGTGCTGTTGGACTCATCTAGTGGGGGAGAGTCTAAGTCTGAGTTCCCACATTGCCACACACACATTTTCACAGGGAATCAGGCCCCCTGGGGAAAAACTCAAAAGAAGCCCAGGCCCCGGAGTGTCAGAGAAGGGAATCACTGTTTGCCTTAAGAGGTGGGTGAGGGAAACCTGCAGGTCCTTAGATCCCTCCAGCGCCTGATAGAACCATTTGTGGGGAAGGTCTGGGGAAGCCGAGGAGGACAAGGAGACGGGAAAAGGGCTTGCAGCTGTTGTGCAATCCCCATGCTCCCAGCAGAAGGGTCCGGGGGGCACAGCAACTCAGAACTCACAAGATGGCAAAGCTCAGAGCCCCATTACACGGAGTCAGACTGTGATCAGCTCACACCAAGGGGTAGCAACACCCCTCCCTTGGTCTTTATGCCAGAGCTCCTATCAGCTCAGTCCTTCCCGCAAGAGCGGGTTGCTGAGAGGGTTGCGATGGGGTAAATGAAGACAGAGGAGGATTGTTCCTCATGGGGTTTTTTTTGTGTGTCTCTGTGATCCTGCTGGAGGAAGCATGATTTGAGTTTGTTTCAGTGACTTGGGTTGGGCTGAGGTTGTGACCCTGAGCACAGGGGTTCCTGCACCCTCTGCTCTTAGCCCCTCAGGGAATGGACAATGAAGCAGTTTCAGAAAATGGATAGAAAGTAGCCTAAGAAAGTGTAGTATAAGTGAGAAGAACAGCATCACCATCACCTCCCTGGTGGTCTAGTGGTTAGGATTTGGCACTCTCACTGCCAAGGCCTGGGTTCAATTCCCAGTTAGGAAAAAGTGACTTTAAACCAAAAAAACCTTCAGTTATTCTTCACTTGCAATGTAAACAAATCCATGGTATTTTCTGATTCCCCCATCTTCCCAGTGTCTCCATGGCAGGGCTGGCTCCAGACACCAGCACAGCAAGCAGGTCCCTGGGGTGGCCAATAGAAAGAGGAGGCTTCAGGGGCAATTTGTCCCTCTCAGAGTGAAGGAACTTACCACCAAAAGCAGCAGAGGTAGAGCTGCAGTTGATTGCAGCTTTTTTATTTATTTATTTTTCAGCTTGAGGTGGCAAAAACACTGAAACTGGCCCTGCTCCAGGGAAGACAATTTGTTAAATCCCAGATGAGTGCAGTTCTATCAGTTCTCAGCCTGAGTCCTTAGGTCTTAATCCTGAGGCTATTGTCCCATCATGGGGCCATTTCCTGCCTCTCTTTCATACAGACGCACAATTTTCCTTGCACAGACACAGGAACAGCAAGATCTTTCTCGTTCCCTTGTGCACATGAGGGGGCCTACTTCCATGGAAACAATGGAGAAGCAGGGGGCCGTGGGGTCTTACAGCCCTGTCCGTGAGATGTTCCGTCACCTCTTTATTTATGCAGCTTTTGTTATTTCATGGATGGTCTGGGATGAAGGAAAAGCTGAGTTCACACTCCAGGTGGAGGGAGAAAGAACCGTGAAAGTCTCAGGCCCCAACCCCTGCTACCAGGATCACTGAGGTGCTGGGGATTTGAGTAGGAAAGGGACTGTGTGAATTGTCCAAGGTGGGGAATGAATAACAATCTACAACTAGATCCACCTCATTAATCACTGACACAGGCTAATCCTGCTGCCGATAGAAGGGAAACTGGAGCCTGGTCTACACTAGGCGTTTAAACCGGTTTTAGGAGCGTAAAACCGATTTAACGCCACAACCGTCCACACTAGGAGGCACCATATATCGATTTTAATGGCTCTTTAAACTGGTTTCTGTACTCCTCCCTAACGAGAGGAGTAACGCTAGTATCGGTATTAACATATCGGATTAGGGTTAGTGTGGACGCTGATCGACGGTATTGGCCTCCGGGAGCTATCCCACAGTGCAGCAGTGACCGCTCTGGACCGCAATCTGAACTCGTGATGCAGTGGTCAGGTAGACAAGAAAAGCCCAGCGAACTTTTGAATATTTCCTGTTTGCCCAGCGTGGAGCTCCGATCAGCACGGGTGGCGATTCAGTCCGAAATCAAAATATAGAAAGAGCTCCAGCACGGACCATGCGGATGTGATCGCTGTAAGGGCAGGCAAATCCGATCTATCAGCGCTCCGTTACAGAAGATGAAATTCAGAATCCTTTTTTAAAAATCTCCGGACAGACGCCATAGCAGGACTCAGCGCACTGCAGCATGACAAGCGTAATGGAAAGCCAAAGAATCAAATGGACGCTCATGGACTGGAGGACTGAATCTATCCCACAGTTCCTGCAGTCTCCGAAAAGCATTTGCATTCTTGGCTGAGCTCCAAATGCTTCTAGGGTCAAACACAGTGTCCGCGGTGGGTCAGGACATAGCTTGGCACTCTACTCACCCCCCCCCACCCCCAGAAGCGAAAGGGAAAACAATCCTCTGACTCTTTTACATGACACCCTATCTTTACTGAATGCTGCAGATAGACACGATGCTGCAGCCGTCAACACCAACATCCTCACTCCCCCCTTGCCCATGGGTGGCTGATGGTACAAAAGGACTGGTAACCATCCTCGTCATCAGCCTATTGGCACATGGGGCAGTAACCATGCTGACTATCATCTGTCAGGTTGAGCAAGGTGCCTGGCCCTAATTTTTTCTGGTAGATGGTGCAATGGCTGGTACCATTGTCCATCATAGCAACAGGGGGTTGAGCTCCATCAACCCCCACCCTTCATGTGTAAAGAACAGATTCAGTTGCCCCTGGACTAGCAGAGGGATGCTGGGCTTCTCTCCTACACACTGCTTAATGTCCTGTCTGGACTATCATAGCAGCTGGAGGCTGCCTTCCACTCATTTCTCACTAACAAGATCACCATTTCTTTTTATTCCTGCATTCTTTCTTACTTCATCACACAATTGGGGGTACAAATCAACTGTAACCCAGAAAGGCTGGTGGAAGAACTGAATCAACAGGTGGGGTTGTTACAGGAGCACCCCCTGTGAGTAGCATACAGATCATAGTTTCTTGCAGGATCTTACAAAGAGCAGCTGTGCTCTCTGGTTCTATGATACAGTGGTTTATCTAATACACTTGCCGCTATATTCTAGGCAGGACTGATTCTATTTTTAGATCCCAAAAAGAAGGGAATTGACCCTCAGGGAGTCAATCCCAATTTTGGCTTTTGCACCCCAGGCATAAGAGCAACCAGGGGCAC